>NC_140487.1:92018545-92496045 GCF_964271855.1 Acomys minous
ATGAAACAAACTCCACTGAAACCCACAATGATAGAGCAAGAAAGCCCATCTCTTTTTCTTAACACTCTCCACTGCTCACCACACCCTGCAGAGGGTGGAGCACACCTCTTTGGCTTGGTATTCAAGGGCCTCTTGGGTACCCAGCCCTGGTCTCCAGGCCCCAGGTGACTCACTACCCCTGAACAAAGCAGGCCCTATCTTCATCCTCCAGTACATCCTTCAAGGCCTAGATCATCTGCCGCCTCCAGATCCCTGGGGGAGAATGAATCACTTGCTCCGCTGTGCTCCCACAGTTCTGAGCTCATTCTTTTTTGTGTTGTGGACACAGATTTACGTATCTGTCTACCCAGCGTGAGCTCTTGCTAGTCAGTAAGAGGCATCCCTATCATTTCATCAAGTGCCCAGCACAGATTTGTAAATGAATCCAATAGAATATGCTCGAATAGAAGCAGCTCCTTTAAGTTCTTTTTTTTTTTTTTTTTTTGGTTTTTCGAGACAGGGTTTCTCTATGTAGCCTTGGCTGTCCTGGACTTGCTTTGTAGACCAGGCTGGCCTCGAACTCACAGCGATCCACCTGCCTTTGCCTCCCGAGTGCTGGTTCTTACCTAGTGCAAATACCTTCTTTTGGAGATGCAGAAGCCTAAGACTGGGATCGAGAGAGGGCCTACGAAGGATAGAGGGTGTTGGGAAGGGTAGGAACTATAGAAAGGTCCAGAGTTGTAGCATGTGCTAGCAGAGCAGGCTCTGGAGTCTGAGCCTTCAGTGTAAGATGAAAACAAGGATGGTTATGTTTGCTCTATGGTTGAGTAGTCCAAGATCGTCCAGGGCTCTCCACTGCCCTCTGGATGAAAGTCAAGTTATCCTGCCTTCCTAATCCCCTCATAATGTGGTCCCCACCAGTCTGTAAACCTGATGTCCTGTTAACTACACATTCACTCTGTATCACTCTGGGATGCAGAACAGGCCCTTCTCCTTAGCTCTAGAGCCTCATTTACTGGGTGCCCTTCTCTTTCTCCAGCCTAGCTGAATCTAAGGATCCTGCAGTATAATCTTAGGTGTCACTTCCACTGAAAAGTTACCATTGCTGCCTCCCCTTTATTCTTTATCTGTTGACCTAGGGTGTGGCTGTTGGGATAATCTGATGTATTTTGATGCTAATTACTGCTTGCTGCCTGACCCACCTTTTGCTTACTAAAAAGCCATCCCACCTGGGCAGGGAAGAGGAGATAGGTGGGGCTAGGAGAGAGAGGAATTCTGGGAAGAAGAAAGGCCCACCACCAGGAAAGGAGAGAGACCTGAAGTGAAGAGAGGAAGGCCACCATGGGTTAGCTGGAGGAGAAGCACATGGCCAGCAGCGTGGACGGAGAATCCAGCCCAGATGAAGAACATGAGCAAGTATTTGGGATTATGGATGGGAGGTAGCTTGATAGAAGTTATTAGAAGCAGATGGCATGGGATTGAGACAGGGATCCCATGCCTGAGGCCCTACTACGGAAAGTAGTTTAGAGGATTGATATCTGCCCTGCCCCAGGTTAACTAAAGCTATCTTAAAATATAACAAGTGTCTGTGTCTTAATTGATTGCTAACCGGGCCTACAGATAATACTGATAATACCTGTAATTTAAAAAACAATACGTGGCTGTCTCTCTTTACATGCAGTGAGGCAGGGCATCAACCATATCAGAGTATATTTAACCTGTGCCCTCAACACCAACAGAGACTGGAAAGAAATGAGAATGACATATCAAACAAACTAATGAACAAATGGGCAGATGGATGGATGGATGGATGGATAGATGAAGTATTAGGACATGAACTCTAGGCCACAGGGAGAAACACTTTTGATCCCAGCTCTTGAGAGAAGGCTTGGTAGTTAAGAGCACATACTACAGAAAGCCTGAATTCAGTTCCTAGTACTCAGGTCAGATGGCTCTGAACTACTTATGACTCCAGCTCCTGGATGTTTGACACCTACTCCTGGCCTTCATGGGCCCCTGTTTTTATAAGCACATAACCATGGATAGCCACATATGCATACATATAACAAAAAAATAAAAAATAAGCCTTTTTATAAAAGAAACACTGTTGACTCCAAACCAACTTCAGATCCTACATGAAAAGGAAAGGCTGAGTGAAAAGGAGGTGCATGAATGCTTTTTAGGACCAATAGTTAGGCAGAGCTGAGGAAGTACTTGCAAGAATGTGAGGCATTCCATGGGACCCAGATAAACAAATTTATTTGCCTGAGCTTCACTTCCTCATCCCCTGATCCCTCTTATTTCTTGAGAACCTTTGAATCACCAAGTCAGCATTGGGAAGGAAGGAAATCCTTGGGCAGTGCCAGCCAGTGCATCAGCTCACATCAAGCCTTTGCCATCCTGACAGCCTCAGAGTCACCACCTACCACGCTCATTTCTCTGTCCCTCCTACTGCTCTCCACCAGCTGTTCACACTCCAGAGAGAGTGACTGAGGCCTCTAAGTGACTGCTACTCCCTTACTGCCACAGGCTTCAGCTCTTTCACTTGAAACTGCAAGCCCTGCTCTACTGTCCCTGGCATTAGGCAAATCCCTACTTAGGCATTGGAATCCTTGTCTGGCCCAACATCATCGAGGTATCACATAACTTCCTGTTATGGTAAATACCACTTAGGGCTATCGTATCTCTCTCATTCTCTACTGTGGCTTAGTGCCAAACACACAACCTGCAACAATGTTAGACACTCAAATTACTACTCTTGAAAAGAGATTTTGGAGACCGCAATGGTTTGGATACAGTTTGAGTGTTAACCCCCCCCCCCAAATTTACGTATTTGAAACTTGGTCCCCAGTGAAATAATGTTGAGGTGGAAGGACCTTTAAGAGCTGGAGCCTAGGGAAAGGTAATTAGGTCATGGGAACACTGCCCTCAGAAAATGCTGATGTTCTGTGTGGACAAGGCAGACTATTGTAAAGTCACCCATGCATTTGGCTGTTTCCTTCCCAATTCTCCACCATGTTTCTGGTGCAGCCCAAAAGCTTTTACTGGGATGTTGGCACCATGCTCTTTGGACCTTCCATCACCAGAATAGTGATCCAAACAAATATCTTTTCCTTTAAAAAAAAAACAGCATTAAAATTCAGGCACTCTCTTATAGTAATTCTAAACAGACTAATGTAGTGGAAGTTATGGTTTCTTTAAAAACTCAGTTATGTTATGTAAACATGTTTTTGTTTCGATCCCAGGTGTGGGATATGGAGTTGCTTTGGTTTGTCCACAGCTGTTAACTATGATTGTCTCATGTTCTGAGAGGGGTGTGATCTTTTCCAGCTGCAGATAACTTAGTTCTGTGGACTCTGAGAGGAAAGAAAGGCCAGAGCCCAGAGAGAGAGATGGTGGCTCTCAAAGAAAGACAGCAGTGGCTACTCTCCCTGCTGCTGCCTACTGCTGCTGCAGGTTCATTCTCCTGATACATTTATTGTTGCTGGCTTGTTGGAATGCTGGAATGCTGGATATCCTGACAATGAAGATTGCACTTTACCCAGTGATCTCTATCCCTAAACAACAAGAAGTAGTCTAAAGATGTCTACGCCCCCTTTCCCCTCTAACCTTCCTTCTCTCCTACCATTTGTTGGGATGTTAGGGTGGTTAAGGGTTGGAAGGGAAATAGAGGTATAAGAGCTAAACAGACTAATATTGAGGCCTTGAGAGGGAAGATGTTTGGAACTTTTGCATCATCCCCAGTGTCAGATTATTGAGCCTCTATTCCTTTCTTCAAAGTCTACATTGTTGGAAGAAGGTTCCATTCATACCTCAGGCTCATCTCAAAAGCAGGTCTTTTTCTTCCAGGTCCCAAACAGTACAGTGATACTAGAGATACTCTTATCCCCACCCTTCAACCCTCAGTTACAAAGCACACCACTCTGTGCTGCTACCCTGTCTGCAAGGCTGAGAAGGATGGCCCCCTCTACACAGGACGCACAGGGCCTGTTTCATCTACTTAGAGGAAGACCTAGGGCAAGCACTCCTCACTCTAAAGCTCCACCCCTATCTGCTACATCTGAACAAAGGCCCTGTTCATCCTGGATAGAGCCAGAGAGGTGAAAGGAGCCAGAAACTCATTCCCAATTCTGTATAAACTTGGCACCCAGATCCTATGGTATGGAAAAGAACCTTCTGTTCTTGAGACACCAAAAAAAAATATCACAGGATCTCAGAGCTTCAGAGACTTTAAGAGAGAACCTACTCAGACCTCCCTTGACACCCTGGCTTAAATGGGAAAATTGAGGCACAAAGATGAGTGAGAACTTGGTCAGGCTCACAGAGCTCCAGTCCTCAAAGAACTTCTATGCTCTTTGGAGATGGGAGACATCTATTTGGATGGATGGATGGATGGATGGATGGATGGATGGATGGATGGATGGACGGGTGGACAAGAACCTACATTAATGCACTGAGAGTTTCTTCTTAGCCTCCCTGTAGCAGCACACCTCCAAGGACAGAGGCAGCGCAGGGCAGTCTGGGTAGGTCTCAGTGTTGAATAGAACTGCATCTGAAGTCAGAACAAGCCTTTCTGCCCTCTGTGGACTCATCTGGGAGGTCTGGAATCCTTGTGAGGATATTAATAAGGAAAGAAAAATAAAGAATATTGTTTCCTTTTGAATTCTTTCGGATGGCAGAAAGAAAATCAGCAGTCTTCCTGCAAGAAAAGAGCTATGGTCTGGAACAGAGGGAGAGCTGGTGGGAAATACCTGGACAGGACTTCTCTGGAGACTGTGGGTAATGTCCTGGATCAGGAACTTAGAGTTGAGAAAATGGGAAGTCTTCCCTAGGTCCAACCTTTGAAGTCGATAGGGACCTGTGATCCCTCCTTGATGACACCATCAAATCTTCAGTAAAGTGACAAAACCCAGAAATATATTCTCTGTATACTTAGATCTTCATGGGGAAAAGAGAGAGGCAAAGTTTCATGTTTGAGGCTGATGGCTGCAGACCCTCACCAGAAAGGGCCAGTAGACACACATGACCACCAACTGCAGAGCAGCTGAGTAGTCTGTGGTTCAGCAGGGGTCTTACCAAAGCTATGAAGGGTATGAAAATCCCAAAGAGCACAAGGGGTAGTACAGGAGGATTTGCAGAATGTTCATCTTCTTATTCCTTCATGAGACAGAAATGTATTAAACGGACTACATACACAAGGCACTGGGGTTTCTATTGTGAACTGACTAGACTTGCCATCTTAGACATTCTTGTGTACATGTTGGACTAAGATCTCTTAAATGAGTATCTCCCATCTCCCAAGATCTTATAAGTTCTTTGAGCACTGGGGCTTAGTTCTGCTACTTCCTTGATCCTCAACACCTGCTCCCTTCTGCTCCATAATAAACAATACACCTCTCATACTGAGTGGGTCTCTAGTGGTCTTGGTAAAAGTGCACTGTATCATTGTCAGCCATATTCACAGCCCAGTCATTTAAGCAGCTGGAATAACTATGAGCTGATTTGAATGTGTTTTCAACTCTCCAGCTAAGTCGCATAGACCCAGAGGAGTCGATCCAAGTTCATCAAGTCTATCTCTCTACCTCCCGACCAGACAGTAAGCTAGGGCTAGTCAGTATGTGAGGTTTGCATAGATATAACAAAGGTGTACAAGTTAGAAAACCTGGATATGACTGGACTTGGCAGCCAGCCCACTAGTATACAGTAGTCATAGTCATTTCCACTGCCTGTAAACTTTTCCCATGTCCTCTCTCTCTTCCCCTCCCCCCCATCCCCCACTCTCCCCTCAGTAGCCTACAAGTTAAGCAAAGTGCTTTCTGCTGCCCCTATTTGGTCCCTATTTGACAGCGCACTGAAACTTGAAGAAAGAAAGCAGTGTATTCAGGGTCACAAGCTGGTGGGTGGTGGCATAGGGATTTGAGCCCAGGTCTGTCAGGGCCAGGATCTTCTTTCTCTGTCAGTGTCCCTGGGGTACATATTCCAGATGTAGCTACTCTGTATCTGACAGAGCACCAGAGCTAAGCTGATTCATGAACTGATGGCCCCAACCTCCCTGCAACCCCTGCCTGATGGATTAGCTGGCTCTTCTACCCCCGCATCACCGGCCAGAGACCAAAGAGAGAACAAGAAAGCTGAGTGGAGGATAGGGTGAGTGGGAGAGAGAGCAGAGGTGGATGAGAACATCTCAGCATCCATCACCAGGGCCAATTCACTCTGGGATTCCACTCCTGGACCAAGTTCCCATCTGAAAATCTGTCTTGCTGGCAACCTGTCAGTCATTCTCCAGAGTGAGCTACCTCCCAGGCCCCTATGGCCTCAGAGCCTCCTGGGCCCCAGGCAAATAGATAGCACATAGCCTGTTCTGACAAGGTGAAGCAGCAGACACTTAGAGACAGAAGTCAGACTCAGACAGATCCACATGTTTGCATTGGAGAGATTGTCCATGTCTGCTTTCCTTTGTAAGCTACACCCTTCTTGCAGCTCTGAGTCTCCACCCTAAATTCCCCCAAACTCCTGCTAAAGCCCTGCTGGTGTTGTTGGCTGTACGGAGTGGGATGACTGGTCAGTATTTCTCCTTCGGCCTCATACTCATCATGGGCTGAGTCAGCAGCTTCTGTCCTCTTGGCTAGACACGTATGAGCATCACGTATCCTGCCTTGCACATCCTGTTGGACTCAGAACACAGAGACTTAGCAGAAAGGAGGGAAAGAGAGGCCTAGGCCAGCAGGGGTGTGAACATGCAGTAGAGGTCAAACCCAAACAGAAGAGCCCCAGCCGCAAATTCATCTTGCAGCAGTCCTTGAGCCCTGCAAACTAGTGAGTGGTGCTGTTGTGGAGAGACATTACCGATGGACACTCGGGGTGGGGAATCTACTGAGCTTCTAGGTGGTGGGGACAGTTCAGCAAATAAAGGACCAGAGTGGTAAGTGCTCTTGAGAGATGTTAGAAGCCCAGAAAAGGAAGAAGGGGTAAGGAAGAACCAAATTAGCCTGGTGAAAAGAGCTGAGCCTTGCCCAGAGCTATTGCACATCACAGCCTGATGTGGCTAACCAGACTTGCAAACCACAGCAATAATGTCATTGTCCTCTGAGCAGTGGACAAAGATTATGGCTTCAGGTGAGACTAGACGCTTAGGGGAGGGGGGCAGTGTCAGGGAAAGCTCATAAGAAGAGGCAACGCCATGAGAAGGGCATGTGATCGTGAGCACGGTGAGCTGAGCTGACCTCAGCTCCATTCAGTCATGACCTCTCCCGAGAAGCCATATGGTTGCTATACGGATTGCCCATGTCTGTTGTGAGGGTAGGGCCTGTGTCACCCACTGAAGCATCTTTGTTTCCTGTTGCCATGGTCCCTGTGGATGTATACAGGAATAACTAATGAATGGCAAAGAGTAGGGGAAAAAATGGCCTGGTCAGAGAAGAATTAAAAGGGAACTGACAAGTAGAGCCCCATTGTGCCAGGCACTCGCCAGGTTGCTTACATGGATAATCAGGTTAGTTCGCCAGCTCCCTGCAACAGGCTGTAATAGATGTATAATGCTCTTTCCATTTCACAGATGAGGAAATGGGACTCACAGAGGATCCAGGACTAGACAGGGACAGGCGACAGGAAGAGACCAACCCTGTGGTTCCTATCTGTGGTTCCACATCTCATTTGTGGATATACAAGGCTCCTTTCATCCTCCTGGGCTATTTCCAATTGACCTAGGGATATTTGGCTGGAACCTCCAGATCCAGAGGGCAGTCCCTCCACACCCACTGGGCTACCCCAGCCCAGCTGTGCAAACAGACTCCAACTGGGCTGTTCCACGGAGGGTTGGGGGTTGGAGGGGGAAGGATATAACAGGTCTGACAGGTCAAAGTGAGCTGAGTTTCCTGAGAATAGTTCCAACCCCAAGGTAGCCTAGAATACAGTTCTTCCTATGGCCAGGAGAGGGAGGGGCTATGGTCCCGATGGCAGTCTGACGATAAAAAGAGCAGTTCATCACCCACCAGTTCATCTGCTGCAGGTTGGTAGGGACCGTGCTTGGTCTGCTCTGCACTGACCTGGTAACACAAATCCAAGAGTCTTGCAGTAAACCTCAAATGTGTAATATCAGAGTGCATGTGTCCTACCGGTGTAGCACAGTGTCTCTGAGTGCCGCTGGCAGAAGAGAATGCCTGAGCACCATATTGGCCTATTCTCCATACCTCTTCGTATCTTTTCCTCCATTTTCTTTGTGCCCCAAAGTCTCCCTTCTGCACCACTAGCTCCCTCACTCCTTTCTCTACTAACGGGCCCAAGTGCAAGGCCAGAACCGCAAGGATCCTAGCAAAAGTCCTAGAGAAGCTCCCAACACCAGAGTGGGTGCTCGCAGCCAGCCTGCAGAGATCACTTGCAGGGTACCCACAGCCTAACACTCACAATCAGAACTCTCCAGCATCCATTGCCTTGGCTGAGTGATTATTTTTCCTGAAGGACCAGATAATCCCCATGTAAGAACAACCAGCCACAAAGGCCAGCAACTAGCCGCAAAGGCCGTTGTGTTCACACTAACACAAACATAAGTGGCTGCCCCCTGGGCCCTCCCCCCCTCCCTTCCCCCCTTCCCCCCACCTCACCTCACCTCACCCCACCCCACCCCCCACCCCACCCCCAGCCAGCACCATGAGGCGCACACGCTCAGCATCCGCACTTGGCTCTCAGACAAGCCGACACAGCCTTGCACACATACCACCCAGGAAGTCAGGAATCCACCCTGCCCAAGGGCTGACACTAGCATAAAGGGAAGCATAACCTTTTCAGGGGATGCCTTCCCTCCTCAAAGGCTGCTTAAAAGCTTACCGCTTGGAAGGCAGACCCTGTGAGTCAGGGAAACACTGTGTATTGGCAGGAGGGGACTTCCCAGCTCAGGAAAGTCTACCCCGACCTTCCTTTGAACGAAATGTCAACATGTAGCCAGTGTGACCCAGATTCTGGAATCCTCCAGGATTTCATCAACACCTCCAGAGACATTTAATACTCACCTACTATGTGCACGATCCTTGGGAGGAAGCATGGGGTAGCAAAGGAAGTAAAGTCTGGAGACATAGAACTTCACTCGCTGCCTCATTATTCACGTCTGGCAAGGATTACACAAACATTTCTTTCACATGGGGGACATGTTCGGTTCTCTGTTAGATGCAAACACTGGAACCCAGAGGTTCTATGCCAGCCCTCCAAGGTGCACAATTACAGCCTCCATTAGCTGACTCATAGCAATCCCAATCACACAGGGATGTTGTACAGATACATGAGTTAGCTCATGTAAAACTTTGAAAGGTGCCCGCCACAAAGTAAGTTGTCAGTAGATGTTCAGTCATGGCTGATGTGCTTGTTAAAAATTCATCTGTAGGAACATAGCAAATTGGAATAACTCAAGACATAGTTCCTCTCTTAGCTCCAGCTTTGTTGTACATTTCTTTGGTTCACAGTACTTTCAACAAATAGCTCATGGTGTCCGCTCTATCCCGTGAATATGAGAGAGTGTGATCAGCCATGGGTTCAGTGATCAAAGTTTCTGTATGGGCCCCATCTCCCTTCCCAGTGTCTTCCCCCTCTCCTCCCTTGAGCAAACCCTTTCCCTACTCACCACAGACAATACCCACTTCTCCACGCTGTTCACCCCTGGGGCCTGCTGCCTAGGCACTTTTGTTCAGGCTCAAAGCTTTTAATCTCTGCTTCCATGGTCTCCGAATTCCAGCAGGAGGACCCAGGGGTCCTTCCCCAAGGAAGATCTGGAGAGACCTGTGCCCTGTGATGTCATAGAGATCAGGTGGCTCTCACGTTGGAGCCCTGGCACCAAAGCTCAGCTCTGCCACTCTGGCTCTGTGACCTTGAACTCCTTGAGCCTAAGTGTGCACAGATGAAAAGTGTATGATTTATCTCTCATGGCTTGCGTGGAATAAGAGATTGCATGGAGTGCACGCCCATTCAGGCTTTCAATTCACATGCATGGATTATATTGAAATCTATTTTCTTCTATAAGCTTTTCATGAATTTTTATGCCTACTATGTCTTAACCATACTAAAATCCAATTTAAGAAGCAGCAATTCAACACTCTGCCAACATATCAAGTCATTTTGAATTTCATTTCAAAGTGGTCCGTGAAATGTCCTGAAAAATCTCAGATTCCTAGGCAATAAGCCCGTAACCCTCTTTGAGACCTCAGCTCAATTTTGCCTCCAGCCTGTAGTCACACCCTTTCCTTCTTTTGAGGCCTGGCCCCAAAGAGAACAAACAACAACTGTGGTGTCACCATGTGTTTACTATGAGCTCCCTGGGGACACAGGCTAGGTTTAACTCATTGTGGAGTTTAAAGAAGCATCAATAAGTCTTTAAATTAACTCTGATTTGTTCCCGTCCTCCATCTCTCCAATCATCTGATCGCCCACTCATCAAGTGTGACATAAGGACTCCTCACTAAGGGAATTTCCCTCCAGAGCTGAGAAACTTTGCCTCATTTGGTCTCTTGCCTTCTCTTTCTGTCCTGGAATCCTTTCCAGACAACTCTTCCTCCTTCCGTGGTACCAGTGGCCTTCCCAATTCCCAAGCATCCCTTTCCAGTCCTAGCCAAGCAGAGCCTCACACCTCTATGCAGGTAGGAGTTGGGACTGGAAGTTCAGAAGGAACAATGTCCTGTGGTCCACAGCTGGAGGCCTTTAAGACCATTTGGATAGACCATCATTCCGCCATTCCCCCCCCACCACCTACCCCCACCACACACCCCACCCCACCTTGGCCTTTCAAATCTAATCCCAGGCAGATAAGGAAGCTAAATTTTCTTGTGTACATTTGGCAAGCGGTGGGTGACAGGAGGCTGGAGAAGGGCAGGATCTCACCTAACCCCAAAGCCCTTCTTATCTGCAAAGTCTTTGAAGTAGGGGAGAGGGGAATCTCAGAGTCTGGCAGCCAGAGGGCAGCTTTTTCTTACCACAGTCCAATCATACTTCAGTAGGAGAGACTCATTGGCCCTAGCTGAAAAAAAAAAAATCAGCCTCCTTCAAACTCCCACAGTGCTCCTGCCCAAGAGTATAGCATGGAAATAGAGTGTGAATGCAATGTTTGCAGACTTTAGGCTTGACTTGGAATCCAAGGCCTGTATTTGATCCCTGAACACACTGTATTATACTTAAGTTAGCAGAGGTGCCTGTGCACCTATCTGTATGCCTCCCAAGATGTGGTAAATCACCCCTTATCTCTGTTTCCCCATGCCAACCATCCCATTATAACATTGAACCCTTTGGTATGTAGATTATGTCACCAACCTCAGAACTGGAACCTGTTCCCTCTGCTCCTCCCAATGCTCCTTGCTCCGGTCTTTGTGATGGCACAGAACCTCTTGCCCTAGAACAGCCCTGACAAGAATTAGTGGCCATGTCAGGTACCCACAAAATTAAGTTCCTAAAGATTATCTTGTTATAGAAATATCACTCAGAAGACAAAACAGCACTGCAGGTTGGAGATGATAAGCCCAGTGTTAGACCAGATAAGATATGAGACAGCTTGGAGCCAACCAGGAGTTAAGCTAGAACAAGCTAAATGGTCACTCAGTGAGAGGCTGTGCTAGATATTGGAGACTGACAGAAACTAATGATGGATGCTGGAAATTCAATGTAAGGTCATGGTAGATATGGAAGATTTATAAAATGAACTCCCTATATTTGACCACCTCCCCTTGGTGGGGAGGCCTGGTAGCACTCAGAAAAAAAAAAAATAGGAAGGCTACCAAGATGAGACTTGATAGGCTGTGACTATATGGTGGGGGAGGAGGTCCCCTCCTGTCACAGACCTAGGGGAGGGAATAGGGTGAAAGAGGGAGGGAGGGAGGAACGAGAGGAGACAAGCAAGGGGATAACAATTGAGATGTAATCTGAATAAATTAATTAAAAATTTTTTAAAAGATCATACTAGATATTTGGAGACTGATGGATGCTCAATCCAGCTGTAGAAATAGGAAAGAATGACTAGGGGCGTGTGAGAGAGTGAGCACTACACCAAGGAAGGAGTCTTGACTGCTCTCTTAGGCTAAAAATAACGCTCAGACCAATGAAAGTACAAAAACATAAAATAGGAACAGTTTTTCAATTCCCAGACCTGTGACTTCTCCTCCCCAGGCAAATGTGTGTCCCCTACCCTAGTTCCTCCACAAGGCAGCTCTTAGCCTTGCTGATGGAGGTGAGGGGTTGCACTTGGTTCACTGCAGCCTTCCCAAGTCCACCCTGCCTTGTCTACAACCTACATGCAATAAAACACTGAACATATATCCTCATGTACAACTGTTTGTCACACTAGCTTATACTGGTTCCGGCTGGTGGCGGAAGCTACATATCTAACGAGCAGGAGCCAGCCAACTATGTATACATAGTAGAGGTCCACCTTAAGTTTAGCCAGGAGACCCAGGGCTTTGCCCGGACACTGCCATTGGTTTCCATCTATTCTAGGGTGATTTTGAGCCTATGTATATATATATATATATACATATATACACATATATATATATTTGTCTCCAAGACTTGGTTTCACCATCTAAGGGACACAGGAGAATTCTGAGGCATATTGAAGCCTAAAATCCTTCATGATGGTCAAGGAGGTCCCACCTGTATTTGATTGGTGGAGCTAATTACATTGAAGGGACCACCAGAACAGACCAGCATCTTCTTTTCCCCAGAGCACCGCCATTGCCCTCCTTGCCTGTCTATCACCAGTCTATTCCTGAGTCCTGGGAACCAAAGGAAGAATGTGTGCTTGGCTAAGTTAAGCTAAAGTCACCTTTGCTATTTAAAACCTCTCCCCCCCACAGAGCAGCCTGTTGAGCCTGGGAGACATAAATCCCTACTCATTTCTGAGTCCACTCTGCAGTAGCTTAATCCCCTAAGATTAAGAGCCGCCCTCACTCTGTACCAGCTTCCCCTTTCCCCTAGGTTCTTCTTCTGTGAGGCCACTTTAGGCAAACTTGGAATGTCCAGTCCGTTCCCCCCGCCCCCATCCCCCGCAATGGTCTGGCTAAGTAAGCATGCTCTCTGGGGACACTGACCTAACTGTTATTTCCCAGAACTAATCTCATTTGATATTCCCTAGCGTGGTCTTTTCTACATGGTGGGCAGTGAGGCAGTTCTATGTTCTACAGTATAGAAGGTTCAGGCCACCTAGACGAAGGACCCTAAGACACAGGGTAGCCAGTGATGTGCTTGTCCAAGATGTGAGAACAGAGGTTGAATCCAGTGGTCAAGTTTTGAGTCCTAGGATGCTAAGGTATGAGGTGTGACTAGATCCTCAGGATGGATTTGACATAAACCTCAGTTGTAAAACTAGGAAAATGAGGTTTATAAAGGCTATAGATTTTTCTAAATATCACATGTTTGTGGTAAAGTCACGACTCAGACCCAGGTTTCAGGTTTTTTTTTTAAACTACCTTCAAAGTCCTGGGATTGACCCACCTGTGGCTTATGGAGATAAACACGCATGCACTGAACAAAGCATATGACTTAGTAGGCACTAGGCACTATTCTAAACATGGTGCCAATACTATCTCATTTAACGCTTCCCCCCACAAAAAAATCTAAAAATAGAATCTCTTACCTCAATCTATAAATGAGGTTAAAACTGCAAACGTCTTAAGAGCTCTCACCTACCCTGCACTGATCAATTTGACAAAAGAGAAGTGAAGTCAAATTACATGCAGAATAGACAGTGGGGGATCCAGGACCCTGAGCAGAGAGGTCATGGGCAGGCAATGAAGCCTGGAGAGTTATCCAGATCATACAAAGTTGGGGAAATGGCCCCAAGGACAACCGGATACCCGTACTCACTCTGCCTGGTCCACATGCTGCGTGCAGCTCCAGGAAATGCCATCTGCTGTGCCTTCCATGTGACTCGTGGGTTGGCAGTGCAGCAGAGCCCCAGCTTCACCCGCACAGGCAACTAACTGCCAGCCAGGTGTGTGTCACAGTCATTTAGTGGGGCTGTTGTGTTCCAGTACGAGGAATCCTCAGCCCACAGTGGAGGCCTTGCCAGCCCCAGAGGTAATGCTCCCCAGCTGCAGCTGCAGCCCCCACCAGTGCGGCACGACATCACGCCAAGGGGAGCCCATGGGTCATATGTCTAGACAGTCAGACTGAGAAGGACGCTCAGCATCTTGGGAGACGTTTCCTGCATTCCTCCCACCTTCGGGAATGGAAACTGAGCTTAACAGGGAATTTGTTCTAATTATAAGGAAACAAGGAGAATTGAACAGGAGTTGCTCAAGGCTAAGGGCTTCCAAAGCTTTCTCTGGCCCTCTTCCTCCCTCCCCCCCCCCACGCTTTTTTTCATCTCCTCAGCAAGAAGTGCCCACTGTGCTAGCTCCTGCTGGGCCTTGGGCCTTACAGGAAGGAGTAGGCTGGGGCTCTTCACTGCCTGCCTAAAGGAAAAATGGGCCAGCTCTCAGGCCACAGTTCTGCAGGTGCCAACCACAAGAAATCTTGGGGGAAAGCAGAGCACAAAGGAACACAGATTATCCAAAGCCAGGCCTGGAAGCCGGAAGTTAGCAAGGCCTGTGAACAGAACACAAAAGACATTCTCTGTCCTCTCTTTTCCAACCCCAAAGGCCCCTGGCTAAGATGCCCTGACCGCTTGAGAATGCCCTGATGTCCCTTCAGCACGTATTCACTCTACAAATCTCAACAGAGGACTAAGCCTGGAGTTAAGGAGAAACTTTTACACCTGGTTCACCCATTATGCCGCCACCTTCAGGATGTGTGTGTGTGTGTGTGTGTGTGTGCGCGCGCGCGCGCGTGCGCACACGTGCGTACGCACCGGTGCACCTGTGAAATGCACCCACGTGTCCTTGCTCTTAAACACTGTACACATTTATTTCATGAAGTAGTTGGATAAAATGATTGAGAACAAGGACCTTGGGATCAGACTTTCACAGTCAAATTCTGAGCCCATCCTTTTATGATTTGAAGCAAACTCTTTAGCCTCGGGCCCACTCATCAGGGCAGCTGACAGTTATTCTAGAAGCTATGTGGGCTTAATAAAGGATCTATGAGAATGGCTGGATCTAGTGCTTGTCCACTAATGTCCTGAACAGCCACGCTCTGCTGCCAGCCTCAGTGGCTCATGGTTTATGAGAGTATCTGCACTCAATCCAGCTGTGTAGAAGCCTGAGACTTGATTGGATTTTGCCAGGTATTGAGGATAGTTATGTTTGGCATTTTACACACACACACACACACACACACACACACCATTTTTAAATGTATGATTCAGTGGTACTTACCACTATGCATGGTGTTGTACAGCCATCACTATTATCCATCTTTAGTACCCTTTCATCCCAAACAGAATCCTAGCTCCTTAAAACTATGATTCCACATTTACCTTCCCAGCCACCCAGCCTCCTGGTAACCACAATTCCACACTCAGATTGTATAAACAGCTTGTTGTTGGCATGCCGTTGATGTAAAATCAGCAGAAACTTGTGCTTCCAACTTTTAACTTGTCGTTTTCAAGTTCCGGCCATATGTCATACCTTTCCTCCCTTGTGAGGCTAACAGTACATCATGTTTATGTCACTTTTTTGCTTAGGCTGTCATCCCATAGAACATTTTTATCTTTTGACTATTGTGATTCATGTTTCCATAAGCATGTGGGTGTATAGTATCTGTTTGTTTTGTGGCATGTATACTAATAAAAAATGGGGTTTCTGGGTTGAGGTTTGGGGTGCCTACCATCATTCCTGCATTTCACAGCACTGCACTATGCAGTGTTGTTGCCATCTTCTGATGGTGTGGCCTTAAAGCAGGGCCAAAGGCTATGAGCAGGACTCTGAGGGCTCCTAGCATCCTCCTGTGGGGCTGTTCCTGAAAGCAATGGAGGCAGAAGGAAGTAGACTGAGGCAACCAAGGACAACATATGTTCAGAGTAGAGGTAGTGTGTTTAAGTTTTTATTGCTGTAATAAAACACCATGGCCAAGGCAACTTATAAAAGAAAGTGTTTAATTAGGCTCATGGTTCAAGAGGGTTAGAGTCCATGATGTAGGAGCTAAGGAATGACAGAAGCAACAGCTGAGAGCTTACTTTTCAAGCCTTAAGCAGGAGGCAGATTGCATACTGAGAATGGCAAACTTCTTGACACCTCAATGCTCAACCCCAGTGACACACTTTCTCCAATAAGGTCACACCTCCTAATCCTTGCCCCAAACAGTTCTGCTAACTAGGAACCAAGTTATTCAAACATATGAACTTATTGGGGGTGGGGTGGTAAGGGCATTCTCATTCAAACCACCATAGAAGTGTCTGGAGGAAACACTGAAAGGGATGTAAAAATTCAGAGTATGAGTCCTAGAGGATGTGACAATTGCTTTTGGGCATCTCCCAAACAGAATATCCAGTCCCAGAATTTGATTAAAAAGCACAGAGGGGAACTCTCAGGAACGTGGGTCCATCTCCAAATGAGGAAAGGGAAATCTGGCATTCTGAAAGGCAGAACTGTCCAGAAACAGCTCCCTGTCACGGGAGGGATGAAAAGGGCAGCAGATGTCCTCTTGAATGGGAAGCCAAGGGACACGGGAGAGGTGGGGAGGTGAAGAGGTGGTCCTCATGGCCTCCTCCATGGGCCTTGGAAGCAGTGCAATCTGCAAGTTTGTGATTTAAAGATTCTGTGCTGGACTCCAGATGAAAGCAAAGACTCACCCCCATCCCCCACCCCCACCCCCACCCCTCCCGAGCTGGCACCACCTCTTTTCCTCACAACCCCCCTCTCACCACCACCAGTCCAGACAAATTCTGCCCTCACTCCTCTGTATTGGCAAGGACACTGTTCAGCCCCAGCAAGAGTGGACTTCCTTTCCACGAAGCTGGTTGAAGATATTATGTGACTGAATTTCTGTGGCTCCCTTCTTCCTTTTCAATGGGAAATACCATGTGCTTGCAAAGGAAGACTGCAAAGAATGGTGGCCAGGAGTGTCTCCTCTCTGCCCTTCAGAGGCTCCTCCCCAGCCCTGGTCCCTATAGAGCAGATTCTCACCCAAGCACAGAGCTAACCTTACAGACCTTAGCTCTGTTTCCATTCTCTCTTCTGTACTTCTCTCTCTTTACAATCTGCCAATCTATGCTCCTGGCCAGGCCCATTTCCAGGTTATCTTCTTAAATTTTTTTTCCCACTTAAGTAAATCCTACCCATCTTTTCTTAGACCTCATTCAGAAAGCCAACCAGTTACCCTCCCCCCTCTCTTTCCTCCCCTCCTCCCCTCCTCCCGTTCTCCCCCCTCCTCCCCTTCCTCCTCCTCCTCCTCCTTCTTTGCCCTCTCCTGCTCCTCTTCTAAGGTGTGGTCTTCTCAGATACTCCTTAATGGCACTGTTTATAGATGTTCATCAAGTACTCTCTCAGCACCAGGACTATTGTAGGCACTGGGGTTCCATCGCTAAAAATCAGTTACCATATTTACCATCACTATGCTTGTATTATAGCCAGAGACAAAGAAAAATGAACACGGAAGCAATAAAAATACATAGTTACTTAACTTAGAGATGGTTGTAGAATGAGCAAATAGGGTCTAGTCTATGCAATGGTAAAAGAGAAGCTCTCCAGGTGACGCCTGAGTGAAGACCTGAGTTATGACAAAAGCCAGCCATGGGACAACCTTGGGGGAGAAGATAAATAAATGAAGAGGTTCAAACCTTAAAAATATGGTTTGTTGAGGAGAGAAAGTCACTGTGCCTGGAACATGGAGATCAAGGAGAAATAGATAGTAGCCCATGAGGAAGACAGGAGAGGAGACAGATACCATGATAGAGACCCCAGTGGGAAACCAGAAGCGATGTACAGGACTGTTTCATGATGTACAACAAATCCCCCAGCTTCTGCATAAAAAACAGAGTGTAGTGGAAAAGGCTGGAAGCCGAGAGATATGAGAGAACCTGCTGCAGTAGAGCAAGCCAGCAGGCAATAGGCCAGGCTTGGGATGGAGCAGTGTGTGTACTGAGTCCAATTTGGAATATATTTTGGGGACACATCAGACTAGGGACTAGGAGGACTGACTGAGAATGTGACATTTCCTCAAGTTGATGTTTACCCAGTGTGGAGGTGTGGAAGACCTATCCAAAGCATGTCATGGGGCCTTTGTAGAAACTGCCTGATGTTTGGCAAGTGTAGATTCTCCTTCCCTGTGTCAAAGCAGGTTGGTTTCTGGCTTGAGCTATTCTGAGGTATGTTCTGCCCATCAATTCTTCTCTGGGTACTCAGATCCCTGAGGGACAGAGCCAGGTGTCTAGGGAATAGCAAGCCATCATTTTATTTCCCTTTCCAAGGCACACCAAGCTATCTCCACACATGGAGCTAACCCAGTCTGACCAGCCAATAAGACGAAACGCCTTCAGCTCCTCTAAGGCTTGACAGAGAGCTTCAAATGCTCCAACCTAGCCATGATTAGAGCTGTTCGACATTTTGTTCTGGACTCAGTTTCCCTCTCGGTGCGGGCAGAAGATTGGACTTAGCGACCTATAGTGTCTTCCTGCTCTGAAACTCTCTGGCGTGTTTACAGAACTCTGTTTCCACTCAGAACCCCTTGTACATCTGCTGCTCGTGGAGAGAACAAAGCCGCAGTGTCTGGATGGAGCCGGTTCTGCACCGGGCCTCAGTCCCACAAGCAGAGAGGCCCACTCCGAATCCTCTGACGAGGGCAGCAGAACCCGACTACTCTGTACTTTGCCCTATGTGCTCTGGAAAGCGCCAGCAGAGCCCACATTCCCAGCCTACGCGCTGGAGCAAGCCGTCCTCCCTTTGAAACTTAAGAAAGTAGCAGGAACAGCCATTTACCTGTCACATGGTTTTCATAATTTCCCTGGCACCTTCGCTAATCATTGAAGCAGTTTCAGCAGGCGCTGCGGCAAGTTCCGGGTCTGACGTGCATGTGCTGGACGAAGCTCTTTCGCGGTGAGATCTTACAGAACCCCTAGGTGTCCAGCCACGGAGCTCTGCTTAGGAATATTTGGGGGGTCCTGTTGAAACCCGGCAAACTAACTGAGTGGCAGAAAGATAAACCCATGATGCTTTGGGAAGTCAAGTCATCTCTGAGGTTAGGCTAGCCCTATGCTAGAAGCATCCAGGGTGGTTAAGGGGGCGGGGCAAAGAACTGCAGACAACTGAGAGACTGAGTGACAGGGAGGCAAATGATTCAATATATGGCCATGTGGTCTCAAAAGTGACACTCCTGTGTTCCGTTTCTCCATTGAGATTAATGTGTGCACACCGCCCCAAGAGTACAAGGGACAGAGTGGCAGGGCATTCATCCAGTCATTTCCCAGAATTCCAGACTCCAGGGAGCCAACACTGTGGTTTCAGGAAAAATACAAAGGGGACTAGGTGGCTTCATGATGTCAGGACAGACCAGGTGTGCTGTCAGGCTCTCTCTCCCTGGGCCTCTGTTTCCTGGTGAGGAAGGACTCTGTCTGTGATGTGGGGTCCACAAAGCTAGTTCTAGGGTTGTAGGGAAGGTGAGATGAGGTAGGGACAACTTTTGGCTGTTTTAAAACACCCCTCTAAAATGCTCAAAGGGTGTTAATTTGTGGTGGTGGGAGGAGATGACATAGAACATGGACTAGAAAGCTTCCTGCCCACCTCTCATCCCTGAGCAAGGATTAGGCTAAGCAGGACCCCATCCCATTTAATACCCAATGGTCTGTCTGCTCAGTCTCCTCAGGGCATTGGTATGGCAGACTTCCTCGGGCAGCCAAAGAGGCTGAGCCTAGTGAATTTCCACAAGCCCGGAGGGCCCCACTCTGAGCCTCACACCTAAGGGAACTTGAGATGTTGGCCAAGTTCAGGCTGTGGGAGGGGAAGGCAAGTGCTGCGTTGGCTGGATTTGGGGGGGGGGGAAATGGGCCTCCAGGGTGGAAAACGAAAATAAAGACAAGGATTCTTGCTGGAGCTTGCTCATACAAAGATACAATCCTCAAAGCCTCCCTTCCCCCCATCTCAGGCTTTGGTTGGAGAACGGAGCTTCTGAGTCAGGCCCAACCGAGACTTGCCTCCTCCAGGCAGCCTGCTTGAATGCCTCTAGCTCTATTAGCCTTAACACCCCCAGGCCTTGAGTGTGCCCTCATGCTCATAGCAGCCCACTTTCTACAACTTTGGTTTGATTATTTTGATTGTAAGTTTCTACCAGGAAAGGCAAAAGAAGTAAATCTCCATTTATTGGCTTACTCCTGTACACCTCTCCCTGAGCTAGACACTTCTTATATGTTCTCTCAAGTAAGCCTTGCAGCTGCCCTCCAAGATGAGGGCATCGTATTGTCTCTATCGACAATGAGAGGCTAAACGGCCATAAATCCTAGAGCCAAAGCCCAAGCCTGCTACTCTGAGGTTTTCTAATGTCAAGTGTCCTTCATGTCCCCAATTTTGTGTGTTAGTGCAAGTTTCTCTGTGAGAAGAAAGGGACTGTAGTCCATTCAGGGAGGTCTGCTGTTAAGAGTCCCTCCTGTGTCTCCAAGCAGTGTGTTCAAGGCTTTGAATGGCCAGGCAGAGAGGATACTGAACTTATTTTTCATAGCTCAGGGAATTGGCTGGAATCCAAGCACACAGCGGTTTGTAGCATTCCTCAAAGTCCACAGCTACCCACTTTGAGACATGCCATCTCTAAAGAAAAGGATACCAAAATGTCAGTAGCCGGGCGGTGGTGGCGCATGCCTTTAATCCTAGCACTCGGAAGGCAGAGGCAGGCGGATCAGCTGTGAGTTCGAGACCAGCCTGGTCTACAAAGCGAGTCCAGGACAGCCAAGGCTAACCTGGAGAAACTCTGTCTCAAAAAAACCCAAACCCAAACCCAACCAAACCAAAACAAAAACAACAAAAACCCAAAAAACAAAACAACAACAAACTCAAAATGGCAGTATTTAGGGACTAGCTCTGTGAGACATTTCAGCTATGCTGTACTGGAGGAATTTGGTGGCTAGGAAGGAGAGACAGAAGGGCAAGTGAGGTGATGGGTCAGGAAAGGAGACTGGGAGATTGGGACTGAGTACGGCATGAGAAGGCTCAAACAAGGAGACAACAGCCCCAGCTGCAGCCCAACATGAGCTGTTAACATCTCTTCTGACCACAGAAGCTTGTCTTTGTGGCCAGAAGCAAAGTATGACTCTGAGTCATGCTGCTCAGAGTTGCAAGCAGGATGCAGTAGCTGAAATGAATATGAGGAGGTGTCCCTGTGGCCTGGAAAGTAGGCAGAGTATAGTGTAAATCTTCAGTTAAAATGTACTTGGGCACCAATGAAGACTAACCAGTGGGCCCTTAATCTGGCAACATCTTACCACTTCTGGACCCACCTCTACCTCTTCTTTTTTCAAATATAAATTGAGAGAGAGAGAGAGAGAGAGAGAGAGAGAGAGAGAGAGAGAGAGAAGAGAGAGAGAGAGAGAGAGAGAGAGAGAGACTGATTGGGGTATGTGCACATGAGTGCCTGTGCCCAAGGAGGTCGGAGATGTTTGGTCTCCTGAAGCTGAAGGAACAGAACACTGTAAGCCATCTGGTGTGGGTGAAGGGAACTGAACTTGGGTTCACTAGATGAGCAATAGGGGACTCCACCTGCAGAGCCATGTCTCCAGCTCCTACTCCCTTAATGTCTTCATGTCCCCAAGCTCTGCTATATGGGGTCATTTGTCAAGAGACTTCTTTCTTCTTCCTTTCTTTCTTTTCTTTTCTTTTTTTTTTTTTTAATGTAACCTCTGCTGACCTTGAATTCACTATGTAGCCAAGGACAACCTTGAGCCTTTGATCTCCACTTGTAAAATGCTAGAATTACAAGCATGTGCCACCACACACCCAGTCAATATGTGTTGGAGAATCTAATCCAAGACCTTTTGCACACTAAGATATGGTGGTTTCAATAAAAGTGACCTCATATGCTCATTTTTGAATGCTTGGTCCAAAGTCTGTGGAACAGTTGGGAAGGATTAGGAGGTGTGGCCTTGTTGGAGGAGCTGTGTCATTGGCTGTAGGCTTTGAGATTTCAAAAGCATACACCATTCCCAGTTAACTCTATCTATCTATCTATCTATCTATCTATCTATCTATCTATCTATATCTCTACCTCTCTACCCCTTTCTCTCTTTACCTCTCTATTTCTGTTTCTATCTCTATCTCTATCTTATTTTTGTGGATCAGATGTAAGCCCTTACCTACTGCTCCAAGCCATGCCTACTTGCCTGGTGCCATGCTTCCAACTACAATGATCATGGACTCTAACCCTCTGGAACCTGAAACCATGAGCCTCTGAATTAAATACTTTCTTTTGTAAGTTTCCTGGGTTTGCAGTGTCTCTTAAAAAAAAAAATAGAAGAGTAATTTTGTGCGTACTAGGCAAGCACTCTATGAACTGGACTACATCTCCAGGCCCTGTCAGGATGACATCTGAAGACTCCGTGCTTTCTTCTCCTTCATTTCAGAACCTCTAAGTCTGTTTCTTCTTGCATAGAAGATGCTGGAGACAAGATGCCAACATCCGGACTTGAAATACTGATACCATCATTAGGCAAAGAAGGGTCCTGTTTAATTCTGCCCAGCATTGAGCACTCATAGATTATTAGGCACTGTCAGAAACTCTCTTCAAGGGGACAAATGCTGGTGTGTCCAACTGTTGACAGTCAGATGAAAAGCTCCTGAAAACTGTCCTGTGAGACATAGTAAAAGGAAAGGGTCAGGGTAAGACATTGATGACAAAATCAGCATCTTCAAGCAATAGCTCTCACCACTGTGTACTGTTCCTTGTGGAGTCTGGAGCAATGTTTTTCAGTGCGGTCTCTGGGCCAGCAGTGTCTGTGTCACCTGAGGACAAGGTAGAAATACAAATTCTTATTCTTTAGCTTGCCAGAACAACTAAGAGCCTCAAAGTGAAGCTCAGCTAAGAATTTTAATAAGGCATTAGGGAGAGTCTGAAGCCTGTGAAGGTTGGTGATCTACTGCCTTGCATTCCTGTAATGCAAGAAATAGCATTATTATTACTCGCTACAGAAAATACCTCAGAGAGGACATTTGCTGGGTCCTAGAACTCACAACAGGTAAGTCTCGCAGCTGGAGGCCAACTCAGCTGGGGTTCCACGTGGCAACTCTTCTGTACCCGTAGACACTCCATCTGGGCAAGGGGAGGAGCTTCCTAGACCAGGACTGAGGGTTGTGCCCAAGTTACTGAGAGAGCTGCCTGCCTTGGCCTAGAGAAGGCCTTAATTGGCTCATTAATAGCTGTGATTAGTGAGAAAGGAGAAGCTTTTATCTTTGAAGTCCAGGGGCTGAGCTGGAGCTCATGCAGGGGGCAATGCTGTGGCTAATTAAAGCTGAGCCATGTTTCCTGTCAAGGCCAGGAGTGTTAATGGCTCCAAGCAAGAAAAATTAAGCTTCAATTTCCATTGAGAGGTAATGGATAGAATCAGCAGAGTGAAGATGAGAAGGGGCCACTTAAAGGGGCAGAGCCCCTGGGCTGGAAGCAGAGTGCCGGGTCTTTTCTAAAGTGGCCAAGGAGGTGCTACTGGCCTTGGAGTGTCATGGGATAGGAGCTAGGCTCCGATTCCCACAGGAGCAGCCCTGAGGCTGATTCCTTCATTACTGCCGTTATTGTGACTTTGAGTAGTTCAGCTTCCAGCCTGATTACACCTGCTCAGGGGAGTGTGAACTGGAAATGGCGAGGGATGCTGGGTAGCAGTCCTGGAGGCTGCAGATCTCAGAGGCCTCGGAAGTTCTGGTCCCCCAAAGTCTAACTAGAGCTATTTCATCAGGCTCCTTTCTCCAAAACGGCCCAAGGCCTTACAGGAAGGCTCTCAGAGTGCTCTCAGTAGGTAACTTAGAAACTTGTGTACATCTGAGCAATGAATCAAATTCTGCTATTAACGTGGCCAAGTCTCAATCCCATCCTTGAACCTGGTTGCTTGGGGCCCAGATTACATCAAGATGAGAAAAGCAATTTGCTGTGGCCCTCCATGTGGCAAGACAGCCCACGACCTCTTCTCGTACCTTACCCTTACCCTCCTCCACTACCTACCACCCACAGCCCCATGCGACCCTCTTGAAAAGGGTGACTACAGAGAGAATCTTCTCTGAGGGCACAGTGAGGCTAGGTGAAGGGGTCAAACTTGAGCCCCACTATGTGGATATAAACACAGATGGAATTTCTTCATCAGAAATCAAGATGACTGCCCTGCAAATGGACCCTTTTTATTTCATCAGTTTCTTGCCCTGAAAAGTTTGATGAAGCATATATCAGATAAAATAAATACAAAAATCAGCCAGTAATTGGTTTAGCAGTTGAAATAAGACTCAGGTAGTTTGAACATAAAGTGCATGGTCTATCCAGGTCCCTGGCAGCCCCCATCTTTAGCTTTGTGTAGCTAAAGCTGTTCTTTCTTCAAAGGCGGCATCTCCAACCTTCTCTTCTCTGCAATGACCTTCCTATTCAGTTCCCTGCCAGCCTCTTCCTCGTGGCTTTCTTCAGAGTTGATTGTTGACCCTGGTCATCTCCCCCTCCCCCACTACTAGCTCTGAAATTCTAAATATAAATAAGTAAAATCAGTCTGAGCCACCTGGCTTCCCAGGGCCCACAGGGGGCAGCAGGGACAAGTGCATGCCAGTGGAGGAAGAAATGTATGAGCATGCTCAGTCTCCCTGGAAACAGAAGCAGCTGTTGGGCTCTTCTTCATCTCAGCATCCCTCAGGGCTTCTTCCCTTTCTCCTAGTCCTCCAGCCTACCGGAAATCAGAGGTCTCTATTTCTTCCTCCCAGAGCTGATGAGCACATCCAGGACAACAACTAAGTCTACCCTGATCCCTAACCCCT
Organism: Acomys minous; assembly: GCF_964271855.1. NCBI lineage: Eukaryota > Metazoa > Chordata > Mammalia > Rodentia > Muridae > Acomys > Acomys minous. The sequence goes on from NC_140487.1 coordinate 92,043,346, forward strand.
GTCCCCAGGGAACAGTGTCACAGAGGCCGACGGGAGGGCTTGTGGAAGCAACAAATGATCCAAAAAAGCAAAGATCATGCAGTCCACCAGCCAACCAAATAGCCTGAGAAGGTTATGTCTTTTCCTTGGTAGAAAACCCTGGTGTGTGAGCCTACATACCCCAGCACCCTCAACCAGACTAGAAAGCCTCCCTGAGATTAGCAAATAGGCCATGCACGGAAAAGAAGGCTGACGGTAGGATGAAGGTAATGATCCTGGGAACACTCACAGGGCAGAAGGGAGAGAACCAAATGACTACAGCGACCCTGGTCCCCTCCACAGGGATGCTGTCACAGGAGCTTCTCCAGGTACAGACTCATTCGGAGCTCACAGGTGCCCCTGGTATGTGAGAGTCCTTAGAGGTCTATAATGGCCTTGACCTAAGTGAAAAGGTCACCATAGTAAAGCAGCGAAAACACACAGAGTGACTCTGGCTCCCTCATGACCATACTGCCCCCCTCCATACGTCCTCTCCCATGAGATGGAGTGATAGCAATGACGCCATCTTCAGGCAAAGCTGAGATATGGGCCACATTGACCAATGGCAACTGTTATGTGGCACCTTACCATAATGACCTCCATAAAGGCAGGAAGTGGTGATGTATACGGAAGGAAACTGGACCAGACTGTGCCTAGGGTGCTATGAAACTCACTTCTCCAGCACATTCTGCGTGCCAAACCCTGGGCTGCTAGACACATGACCACATATTACCTCAGTAATTTGCTTAGTTAATAGTTGGAGTACAGATTAACCCCTCACAAACCATGGGGAAATCGAAACCAGAAAGAGTCAAGGATGTAAAGACATGTGAGTCTCACACTGGCCCCAGATGTCAATACTGAGCCAGGTTCAAAACCTAGGACTCTCTGACTCCGTACTCACATTGACTCTCCCACCCACAGAGACCTGTTCAAGCTCCAGGTCAGTCAGGCACTTGTTCTGTTACCTTAGAGACAAGTCCTCCCTGCTGTGTCTGTTAGCATCGTTAAACTGCTTCTCTGCCCTGTCTACCTAGACCTATGGCCACCTTCCTCCATGACCACCTGGCACCACATCACGGTTCCTGTCACATTTGGAGCCAGCGTGGGTGTATTCAGTACAGGGAAGGGTAACAGGGGCCTGTAGCTCTTTTTTTTTTTTTAACATAATGAGGTTCCAGGGGACACAAATGTTGTGTTTTCCTCACTCCACACACCTCCATACAACTCAGCCACAGAACTCTGATTCCACAGTGCTTGGCACAAGCCTGAGTTTCCATAATGCTGACTGTGTGAGTGAGGGAGTGAGTGAGTGAGTGAGTGAGTGAGTGAGTGAGTGTGTGTGTGCCCTGGTCAGTACAGGAGTGGTGAGGTGGATGAGTGCCTATTACAGCCAGAGGTTGTAAGCCTGGGGTCAGTCTTAAGCAAGGTAATTCAGCATTTTCCAATTTCATCTGACCAATGTCCATGCTTAAATCTGTTCCTAGGGCAGGGTAAGGTCCGACAGCCTCCCTCCTATCCATCCGCCTATGTAGAAATCAGCCCTTTCTTCCTTGAGGGTTTGTTCTCTCAAGGGAATTCAAGCTTCTTGTTACCATTTCTTAGGCTTCTCAGCAGCCCTTGGTAATGTGCAACACTTCTTCTTGACCTCTTCCAAGTCAGACAACAGCCCATTGCTAATACAGTGAAGCCTGTCTCTGATGAGCTTCTCTCTCTCTCTCTCTCTCTCTCTCTCTCTCTCTCTCTCTCTCTCTCTCTCTTTCTCTTTCTCTCTGTCTCTCTCTTTTACTCTCTCTCTATCTCTCTGTCTTTCTCTCTCTCTCTCTCTCTCTCTCTCTCTCTCTCTCTCTCTCTCTCTCTCACACACACACACACACACACACACACACACACACACACACACTCATGTGTGCACAGCATGCACTTGTGCACATGCACATACACCAAAAGCAACAGGGCACTCCTAGAGTGTGGCACAAATGATCATCGGTCAGATCACTGAAGTCAGCCTCTTTGCACCTCAGAAGGACAGAAGGCTTGCCTCTTCCCCACCTCTCACCCCTCGCCTGCCAGGGGACTGCTGGACTTCCTCTTAACAAGAACCATGATTTATGTTGGCTGGGCCCAATTAGCTTTAAGCTCTCTTGGGCCGCCAAGTGCCCTGCTGGCCAACAGCTGAGGCCTGTCTGGCAGGACATATTTGGATGATGAAGCCATGCTGTGTGTTAACTCAGCCCAGGAAAGAGCAACTCAACTTGGATGCCCACCCTAGGCTGCCAGGGTTGGCTCTTGCCCATGAATTGGGCAACAGAGCTGCCTGGCAGAGGAAGGGACTATGCTTCCTTGGCAAGGGGGGAGGTTGGTCCAGGAGAGCACTGCCCCAGGGCAGCATGCCCTCCCTGGGCTTGGCTGGGCCTAGCAAGTTCAGGCAGCCAGAGAGCTCTGAGCTGAAGGCCAAGAGATCTGGACTGACACCAGCCCCACCCCCAACTCCTTCTACATGACCCCATTAAAGTGCCCATCTTCTTTTCTCCATCTCTAGATCTCCCTATACAGTGGGAAGGATTTCCTCCCCTGCCTTGGGAAGCACATAAAAAGGTATGGGAAGACCTCCGTTTTCTCATCTGTAAAAGGGGAAAGCATGACCTTCCTGGGTTTATGGGAAGAGTTTGTGTGAAGATACACAGTGCCTGTATGGAATGAGAGCTACCTTGATCCTAATCTATCCCTTTTTATGATCAGCATTATAGGGATGTGGTGAGTCCTCTATCTGACCTTTGGTTTTTTCTATATGCCATTTTCATATGGCATGGATAATAAAAGCCTGTTAGTATTAGGCAAACTTAGTGGATTTTGGTCCTATGCTTCAGTCTCTCTGACCCTGAAGTCCACATTCTAAGATGTCAGGATCTTGGCACTACCCAGTAGTAATGGATATGTAACCGGAAGCTGGCCTGGAGAGTCCAGACACACAGAAGCCAATCCCCCACTGTTACCCCCACTCATAGCCATGTTACATTGATGCCAGCACATCTGCAAAGCCCAGTCTTTAAGGAGAAGAGACCAAAAACGAAAACAGAAAGCAAGGAAAGGTGGATCTATGGCTCTGGGAGTCGTGTGCAGGCCAAAGAGAAGCACTCCAACTCCAGGATCCAATCATGTGTTCACTAGCAGCATGCTCAGGCCACACTGGCTCCTATTAGTCTGCCCCTAAATACCCCTCTGCTGGACAAAATGAGGCTAAGGTGGGGAGAAAGCACAAGGGTTTTCATCTCAAGGTAGTCCCTGGTTTCTAATTTGTCCAGCACTTCAATGTTAGGGTTCTGAGTGTATCTTTGGGAAAATGGAAGTGCCATGAAAGCCCTTCAGTATGGGTGTCCACGCAACAGGACATTTTTTTGCTTTTATAAACTCTTGGCAGTGAGAAAACTGACTCCTCTTGGCTCCGTTTCTTCAACGTCTCTTTTAAAAGGGGAAACACAAGGCAAACAATTTCTCTTTGGACACCCAGCAAGGGGATGAAGAATCCAGGGACGTGGAACCCAGCTAAGTGTGTGGTTCTTCATCCCCACTTGGGGGAGGACAGACAAAGGCCCATGCCAAGCTCTGTGAACAGGAGAGGCTACAACTCCCAGAGAAACAAACATACTCCAGGGTGAGGAAGGAGCCGAGCAAAGCTAATATGCTTGGCGGGACTTAAGAGCTTTGGGGCTATTTAAGACAAAGCATTAATTCATCTTGGGGAATGTGTGGCTTCTAGATGCCAAATCTGGACTAGACAAATAAATATCTGCCTGTGAAATGCTTTACATTTTTACCCCAGGGTGCCACCATCCACTGCTGTTCTCTTTCTTTCTGAGAAGATGGGATCCAGCTACTCTTTTGATTCACGTAGAGTCTCTTCTACACACCCCTCTACCCCAGCGCTAACCATGCAGAGGGTCCTCAGTAGACCTCCTACCCAGGCACCAGCTCTCACTCATCAACAGCCTCATAGAGACACCATAATGATTCAATCACCGGGAACAAGCCCCGAACTGAGGAGGTTGTAGGTGTCCACTGTGGCTAAACTCACATGTGTTTTCAGCACATGGATTCCAGAAAGGATAGCTGTCTCAGATGTGATTCATCCTAGTCACAGAGCCTCGGGGTGTGACCTCCGATAAGTATGTGATGGAATGTGTGAACATCCAGAGCAAGGACATTGAGACACCATGATCCAAGCAACTTATAAAGGAATCATGTCTGTTTATTAGTCAGCAGATGGTATCTTTCTGATCTCCCAACTGCTGGGCGTGGGGAGTCCACAGAAACTGGGACAGAAGGAAGCGATATGTTAAGTTGGGATGAGCACTCGTTTACAGAAAGTTAGTCACTGAGTGGGAAGAAAAAAGCCAAAGACTGGAGACAAATTTAAATCTTGGTATTTTCAAGAATAATACTATGATTTCCTAATTCTGTAGAAATGTCTCCTTCAAGCCAATGAGATGGCTCAGTGGGCAAAGATGCTTACTACAAAAGCCGATAACCTGAATTTGTTTCCTGGACCCCGTGTAAATGTTGAAGGAAAAACTACACAAACTTGTTCTGTGCCTCTCACAGGTGACCTGTGGCATGTGAATGTGTGTACGAGCACACACAGACACACAGACACACACACACACACACACACACACACACACACACACACACCAGTTTAAAAACAGACATTCCTTAATTTCCCAGAACTTAGAGTCATCATCACAGCCACTATTGATACAACTATTTTATAGATGGTAAACTGAGGTAACTAAGGATATGCTAATGGCTTTCTCCAATATTTTATTAGTTAAAGTATTAATAGTCAGAGTTACACTTTTGAGGTCACAGGGGGTCATCGTAGGAAGAAGGATGATGCTAAAACAAAACAAAACAAAAAACTTCTAAAGGATGGATTGTGAGTCATTTATTACATGTCCTCCCAAAGCAAGTTTATGGGATGTTTAAACCAACTGCCTTATAACTCTAGCCTAGTGGCAGGCTCCCCCCAAAAGATGGTTCCCTCTCTTCCCAGGAATGCCTCTGTCCCTCTGGTTCTATTCATAATGTCCCTATTTGATTTTAGTGCTTTTCCCAGTGATCTCATTCACACTCTGACCTTAAGCAATATTTCAGCCACACACTTCCAGGGTGTATTCTTCTCCCAAGACCCACAGCTGCACACTCTACTGTGTGTGTCCCAACATCAGTCACTAGTCAGACAGAGCTGTTTCCCTCCCTGGGGAACAATGTCTTTTCTTTTACTCTCAAGAATAAGGGAAGGAAATGAAATAAGGGGAAAGAAAACAAACAAACAAACAAAAAAACCAAAACACACACACACACACACACACACACACACACACACACACACACACACACACACACACACACACAAAAGCAAGGTAGGAAAGGAGAAAAGGAAACCGAACTAGGGAGTGAAGAAAGATGCATGGTGCTGGAGAGCCCCAGAAGATTGTCTTGTTCAACATTCTTTCTGAACATACACAAACTGGACTGACTAGAATCACTGTCTCCTAACATCTGGGAGGGACTTCTGTAAGATCAGCAACACAGAACCCTGAAGAGTAACCCAGAGAAGACACATGGCCAGGCTGCAAAGATGCCCTTTCTTTTGGAACACTCATGCTAATGTGTGATCATGTGATCATCTATTTGTATGTGCTGTGTCTGCCTTTTCACAGTAGAATATGTGAGGCCAGGGGCCCCATGTTGACAGCTTCCCTACTGTTGGTAGTTTGTGCCCTGCACTCCTGTCTGTAATCTGGCATTCCCTCATAAAACCCCCCTCTGTTAGTCCGTTGGGGCTTGTATTCTATTTCCTTTACAGACACATGTATAAAAGAACTTAAAGTACAGTCAACACAATGTGATAAACCAACTCATTACTGATAGAGTGCTAATTACACTATGTAGCCCATTATATATAGAAGTGTAAAACTTGATGCCTTAGCACTCTATCATAAGAAAATGCAGGTCAATATTGATTAAAATGTACACGTGGAAGAAAAAATATTAATAGTTACCAAAAGACTAAGAAAGGTTGAAGTTAGAAGGATGTAGAAGAAAATCTTTAGAGCTTTGATAGGGAGAAGTTCTCATGTGTGATATTAAGATAAAAAAGATGAATTGGATTCAATTATGAAAAGATTTATAATCAGCGGGGAACACTCAGGAGACAAAAATTCACAATCCACAGTGTCTCAATTTTTTTATGTTATGATTAATTTTATTACGTTCTTGTTTCTAGAAGATGCTAGAACACCTGCAAATCAGCAAGAACAAAGAAGAGAGATACACGGACAATTTTAAGAAGAAGAAATTCTCCAAGGAGAAAAAAAAAATAGGGGAAAATGCTCAGGATCATTAGTAATCAGAGAATGATGAGTTAAACAACACCGAGAGGTCACTTAGTGAGCTGTGTGGCCGTCTAGAGAGCTGGTGATATGGAAGGACATAGACTGGCAATCGATAACTGTGTAGAGAGAATTTCTTGCCATTTAGTCAAATGAGGTCCATACATACTCTATAATTCAGCTGTAATCTCACACTTACCCCCGTTTGTGTGAGAATGCACACACAAGATGTCCATTGCAGCACTATTTGTGGAGTGAGGGAATTTCAGGTCCTCTGGAAAACCATCACTCAGAGACTAAACAAGTAAAAATGTGTAGGATACTACCACTGGGTGTTTTGTAAAACTCAGAAGAAACAAAAATTGGTTTTGAGAGTATCCCTGCCTGATAAGCTATAGAAAATGATTTACACAAATTAAAAATGCATGTGTAAAGAACAATATGTAGAAACAAACACTACATATGAACATACTGAAGTTGCTGCTTATGGATTAATGGCAAATTAATAAAGGGTAAGGATGAAATAATTTTGAAAAGATAGGTTGGAATTGGTGGCAAACACCTGTCATCTCTGACACACAGAAGGCTGAGGAAGAGTACCATATGTAAGATCAGTCTGAGTAACTTAGTGAGATTTTGTTATATAATAAAAACTAAAAATAGGGTAAGGGTTATGGTTCAGTGACAAAGCATTTTCCTAGCATGCTCAAGGCCCTAGTTTCAATCCTTAAAACATAGGTGAGGAAAATAAACAGATTGTAGATAGATAATAGATAGATAGATAGATAGATAGATAGATAGATAGATAGATAATCTACCACTAACACTGTCACTTAAACTACACATCATAAAGAAACCAATTATTTTGAAAGGAAAAGAGGAGGAAGAGTAACAGGAAAAAGAAAAGTTGATGATGAAGTTTTTAAAAAAGAAATAATACAAAGTAGTGGATTAATCCAAATATGGTTGTGATAAATAGGACAGAAACAGGGAGCAAAATAGTAGATTTGAACACATCAGACCCATAATCACATGCGGGGAGGGGTCGAGGAGAGTCAGTCATATTGGAACAAAAAAAGCAAATCCAACTACTACTTTATGTGCTTTCTAGAAACTCATTTTGAAAACAAAGACACAAATAGGTTGAAAACAGAGTATGGGAAAAGATAAGCTACATTAACACTAATCTAAAGGCAGTGGGAGTGGGTTTGTTAATACCACACGAAGAAAACTTCAGAGCAGGAAAGACTGCCATAAACAAAGGGGTCTTCCATTGTGATAAACGGGTTAATCACCCAAGAAGATCTGACCACAGCACATCATCATCATCATCATCATCATCATCATCATCATCATCAAGTCAGAGTTTCCACAGACGGAAACGGGGACAAGATGAAAGGAGAGCCAGGCGACTTCAAAACTACACTTGAAAGCTTCAATAGAGTAGAAGCAGAAGCAAAGATTATGAGGACTTGAAAACTTTGTGACCTCCTTCATGTAACTGACATTTGAAGATGTTTCCATCCGAAGACAACAAATATCCTTCTCAAGGACCCCATGAACGTTTTAAAGATAAATCCTATCCTCTGTCATAAGACACATCTGAATACATTGAAAAGAACTGAAATCGTGAAAATGATGATGTTCTCTGGCCAGAAAAGAATTAAAGTAGCACCGATAACAGAAGTATGTCTTGGAAATAGTCAATAATTCAAAAGTGAAGCAGTATTTCGAAGTCATCCAATTATAAGAATCACATGACAAATTATTATTAACTTTTTAACCAAATGGAAATGAAAACACAACATACTTTAATGAGTAAAATGCAGATAAAACAAATATATATATAGAATAAAGGTCCAAGTCAGAAAACTGAAGGCCCTAAGGTTTTACGTTTTAAGAGAGTAGCACAATGGCCTCAGAGTGCAGCTCGGTGGAGATGCATGTGGGGTCAATAAAGTGAGTCCAGGACAGCCAAGGCTACACACAGTAACTCTGTCTCAAAAACAAAAAAAAACAGCAATTATGGAAAATGTCATTAGGCTGATTACTTGAGAAGACCAATAAAAGTGATGAACTTCTAACTGTTCTGGTCAGGAAACAAAAACTAAAAAAAAAAAAGGGGGGGGATGAAAGAAGAGATACATCCCCCTGAGGTGGAGACAGTAAAGTCTGCAAGAAATAATAATAATTTGGAAAAGTCAATTGTATTTTACATTCTTTTGGAGAACAATAATAAAGGGATAATTTTAAAACATTATTGTAAGATCATCAAAACCATGAGCTATTTCATGAGAATTTGTGTAAAAGGTATGCAGATTTGCATTGCAAAAAGACTGCCAAGCACTTAAGGAATCTCTTTGGCAGGATAAATGGCATTTATGGATCTGAGACACTGTGGTGTCAAGATGCATATTCTTTCCACATTATTCAAGATATAGCTTGCAGTTTCAACCAAAATCCTGAGTGACTTTCTTTTATTTTTCCAAAAACTGATGGGCTGATTTTAAATTCTGAGTGAAAATTCAATTGATTTGGTAGCTAAAAAAAAAAAAAAATTGAAACAGAAGAACAAAATTGGAAAATGTTTATCACCTAACATCACAACTAAGAGCAAAGCTATAGTAATAGTGACTGACGCTGCTATAGATGTAGATGTGTGCCAATGAGAGAAAGTCTCCAGAAAAACTCACGCAGGAGCAACCAGCTAATTGCTGACAAACTTGGTGGAATGACACTACATGAAAAGGGCATCTTACAGCAGCCTATATTTGAACAACATACACTGTTTTTATAAAAAGGAGGAAGAGGAAAAAAGACGAGGGTGGATTGAGAAGAGGGGGAAAAAGTGAAAGGAGATAAGGAAAGGACAGAGGAAGAGGCAGAAAAGCTTGCATTCCTTGATGCATATCTTAAACACTTTCAAAACTTAACTTATTGCTTATTATGCTTGGCTCTTTAAAGTCTACTCAAAGCTTATATGTTGAGGCCTTGGCTCCCAGCACCCCAGAGCTGGGCTGGTTTAGAGGTAATTGGATCGTGAGGGCTCTGATCTCAGTAATGGATGAATCCATTTGTGAGAGTTGTAGCTTAGTGGGCATTAAGGTTAAGACTGTGGTGTGAAAGTAAACTCTCTCTTTGTTTCCCAGCAATCATGCCCCACACCCACAGTAATAGGAGGACGTGATCATGGACAGAGACACATGAGTCCATGAGCTAAAGGAAAGGAAACATTTCTTCTTTTAAAGTTCTTATCCCAGACACCTGGAGCAGTTTTTACTTGCCTTCAGCATAAAACATAGAGCTGCAAATCCTCTACAAAAGAAGCGGGAGGAGAAGGAAAGAAAAGGGAGGAGTAAAGGAGCAGGGGAGGAGAAGGAGAGGAAGAGGAGAAGGAGGAAGAAGAAGGAGAAGAAAAAGGAAGAGAAGGAGAAATGAAGGAGGAGGAGGAGGAGGAGGAGGAGGAGGAGGAGGAGGAGGAGGAGGAGGAGGAGGAGAAGAAGAAGAAGAAGAAGAAGAAGAAGAAGAAGAAGAAGAAGAAGAAGAAGAAGAAGAAGAAGAAGTTGTTGAATTAGAATGTTAGTGATCATGAGTTAGGTAAAGATTTCTTAAGCAAGACATAAAAAAACGAATCATATTTTGAAAATTGATAAATTGGATTTGCTCCAAACTAAAACATTTGCTCTTCGAAGGACACTATTAAGAAAATGAAAGTATAAGCCAAATGCTGGGATGTTTATAAAACTGTACTTGATGAAGGACTTAGAACAAAAATGAACAATCACAGCTCAACAGAAAAAAAAAAGTCAAGCAGCACAATGTTAACGAGCGAAAGGCTTGAACAAGGGCTACATTAAAGAAGAATGACAAGTAAGCACATGAAAAGATACTCAACACCATTAGTCATTAGAGAAATGTAAATTAAAAGCACAATGAGACACCACTTCACACCCAACCTAATGGCTGTAATTAAAAAAGCTGGCGAGGCCAAGGGTTTTATGAGGTGGTAAACAATTAGGATTCTCATATACTGTTAAATGTCTGAAATATAACAAGTACTCCAATATATTGTCAATTAGTCATAGCAGTGAGCAGCCACCGTGATTATAAATGTGAACTATAAACCATGTAAAATGGAGAAGCCTGGAATGGCCGTAACTGTATGAAGCTTGTCTAACTGGGCTCTTTCCCCTCCATTCTGTGAATCATCCTCTAAAAGGCTTGTGCCTTTGGTCCTGGGCTAATTGCTGTGTGTTATAGCTGGAAAGGGTGGCCATTCTGGCTGTGTTATGTTCAGAAAGTCCTGGGGAAAAGGGTCTCTGAGGATATGATGAACATTAAACAGATTACACTGGCGACTGCTAGTTTGAGAACAGGAGAAAGATGGTAATTCTGAAAATTATAGACAGATAAAGCAAAAGCCTTGAGGTAGAAAGCAAAGCCAAACACACACACACACATTCATATACTCACACAAGCACTTATACATTCACACATACACTCACATGCACTCTCACAATTCTCTCTCTCTCACACACACACACACACACACACACACACACACACACACACAACACACACATCTTTCGGACAAAAGTTAGGCAGTTAGAAAGCTTCTGTCAGCATAGATGCTACCTAGATTCTAAGTCTGTGCTCTGTGCGAGGTGACTGTTGTATGGGGAAACAGAAAGGATCTAGTCACAGAAAAACTTAGAAGTGGAAGTCTCTGGACAAATCACTCCAACAGTCATCATCTCTGATCTCCAGGCACAGAGATGCCAGGAGAGTTGGTACATCAGTGGGTGGGAGAAAATCTGCGAAGTGCTTGTACCATCTCTAGACACAAGGAGTCTCAAACAGAGTCATCAAAATGTGAGAAGAAAGAAAGCATTCTTAGTAAGGAATAGGAGAGTGAACAAAAAGTCCCAGGGGTACGTGGTCATTGCGCCCAAATCTATGCATGAATGGCGTGAAGAGAAAATGGAATTGGAATCTGCACCATGCAGTTGCGAGGGTGGCAAGCAGCAGGGACCGGTGAGGAAAAGCTACAGGTCGGGTGCTGGTGTTATATGTGAGTCAGCAGTGCTAAAAGCATCTATCTACAAGAGTAGTAGGGCTGCCTCAGGAGATAATGGGTTTCCCATAGCTAAGTGTCTTCAGCAGTGTCCAGATACTTACACGAGAAGATTGGTGAAAAGATGATTCCAAACAAAGGCAGTTGAGAGTCTGAACTGAGAAAAATAAAGGTGTATATCTGGTAGGACATGATGAGCCAGATGGTGACGCGGGGCTTTGCATAGTAGAGAGTCCAAGTTGCAGATATAGACTGAAAGTTGCCGTGAAAATAGCAGAGGCCAGACACAGACACGTCAGACTCCTCACCACTGACTTGGTGAGCAATGGCCAAGCAAATGTAAACAGCTAGGCAGCGTGCCAGTGGGCACCGTGAGAGTCACAGACACCATGCCTGCCACCTGTGCAGCATTGGTAGGAACAGTGCTTTCTGGCCTATGCCACCCACTCAGCTAATCATCAGAGCATCCCCGGGTAAGGTGCATCATGCCCAATTCAATCAGCAGGCCTGCATTCTGCTCTGATGCAGAGCCTCCACAACAGCTTCTAGCTCTAAGGTGTCCACATGTCCTCTTCCTGGCCTGTGAAACATCCAAGTATTTCTCCTAGGACAGAAGATACTTTGAGGCTAAATCCTTCTCTTCCTCTTCTTCCTACACTTCCTCCTCCTTCTCTTCCTCTTCTTCGTCCTCTTCTGCTTCTGCTTCTTACTAATAAAGACCCTAAAAGCCATACCACGGCTCTTCATAGTACACAAAGTGCGACCCAGTCATCATCCTACTCCCTCCCCATAGTAGACCTGTGAACCACACTTTACTACTGTTCTGACTTTGCAGATAAAGGAAGTTAAGTGTCCTCACTTTCCGCTACCAGGTTGTGATGCCCAAAAGGTGATGCTGATCAGGAATTGTCAGCAGAGTTGTTGGTTTTTCGTTTGTTTGTTTAACACCTATAAACTTTGATCGCCATATGAATGTACAAATGCATTTAGCCTTGTGAGGATCCATAGTTAGGGACAAAAACTGAAAGGCCCTGAGCTCTCCTACTGAGATGAAACACCAAAACCACACCCAGCCCACTTAGGGCTGCTCTCAGTTTCACTTGTCTGAACCGATTGCAAGCCTCAGTGAGTTTTCACTCCTGCTCGGTTGGGGACCTTTCCTTCAAAAAAAAAAAAAAAAAAAAAAAAAAAAAAAAAACCAATAACAAGACAAAACAAAAACAAAAACGCACCAACTTTTTTGGAGAGCCTCATGCATTTGTTCCTCTTCTGCTATGATTCTTCTCCACTAACGTGTTTTCTCTACACCACCCTGAGAAGGTCCCAGAGACTCCCTTTCCCACTGGTGTTAGGAAGGGAATACCCAGCTCTGGGCTTCATGTTGCTTCAACGTCTTTCTCACTGTGGAGACCTGTTGTGCCCAGCCCTCTGTTCCCCCCAGGGTGTTCCTCAGGATGAAGGGAAGTGACTTATCAGAATTGAGCAATTTAACTTTTGGATCTGGGCTCTGGATAGGGCCAAGAGTAAGGCTCAGATTGTGTCAGTGTCAGGTTCAGTGAGGTCCAGCAGGGGTGTAGGTGAGGGCTCAGGTCCCCTTCTGTGAGGAACAGAACAGTTCCTGAGGAGCATCCTCACCCACCAACCTGACCACTACCTTCCTTGCTAACAAGGCTTAGCTACATGTAGTTTCTAGAAACTGCCTCCCTCCTTTCTCTAGGATATCTCCCCAGTCTGTCAGGTGATGCACTCCCCAAGACCAGTGGCTGCAGAGTTTCTCCCTTTGTGCTGTAGCCATCATCAACCGAAAGCTCACTGCAACCGGCGTCTATCCATTGGCCCGTGTTCTTCAGCCACTCCAGCTTGACTCTGACACAAATCTGGAGAGATTCCTCACAATGGCTACTTCTACTTCATTGACTTTCCATTTATTCTCACACCTGTCGTTGTCATCATCTTTGTTTTCTTCATCTTCTCTCCTTCTTCTCCCTCCCTCTCTCCCTCTCCCTCTCCCGCTCTGAGACAGCACAAGGTCTTGGTATGTGGTATTGATGTGGGTTGTCTGGTACTCACTATATGGCTCAAACTGACCTTCCTGACTGAGCCTTCTGAGTGCTGAGATGACAGATATGGACCACCCCACTACCCAACTCCTGTAACTCTTTCTCTCTTTAGTTTTTGTATTTTATGGATATGGATGTTTTGCCTGTATTTTGTCTGTGCACAAGGTGCATGCAGTGCCCAGGGAGGCCAGAAGAGGGTATCAGATCCCTTATCTCTTTTAATGAGTGTTCTCTTTCAAAGTTGAAATGCAAGTGCTTACTGGCATTAGACCTAGGCTGCTTTCAGCTCTACCTACCTGTCCCCCGGTCTATTGTCTGTCTGTGTGTTTATCTTTTGTCATCATCGTTGTCTCTAATGGGCCTAGTGTTACATCTCCACATCTGTGTAATAAATCTTAAATGTGTCCACAGTCTTGCTCATTCTCCTGAAGGGCAGGATATTTCTAAGCTGCTTCCTACGACGTCCACTTGGTGGGCAGCGCATGACTAGCATGACCTCAAATGGAACTCTTCCTGCCTTTTCTCCACTCTCACACACACACACACACACAAAAATCTGTACTTTTCTCAAGCTGTCTCAATTAATGAAGAAGCTGCTCAAAAAATAAAACCCTCTACCTATCATATCTATTATGAAATGCTAGTTACTAGCTCTACACTGTGGACCAGACTTGTCCCCTCTCCTCCAGCCCCACTGCACCCATGTGAATAAGACCCTACATTCCCCACCTGATCCCAGCTGGGATCCTGCCCAGTCTCCTGAATATCTCTTCTGCTACCTCATCATCTTTTACGCTGAGCTTTGAATGGACTTCCACGAAGCAAATTAGGTCACAATGTTCTTTAAAAGCCTCCATAACTCCTAAGTGAAGACAGAACTCAAGTTTCTTACCTCAACTCATAGTCACTCGTCATGTGGCCCCTCCTCTCTGCCACATTTCTAAGAATTCTATCTCTCATCACCTAGATCTGACTTCCCTTGGTTTTCCTGTTTCTTGGACACAGGAGAGTGCTCCCTTTGCCAAGGCTGTTTACTCGGCTCATGGTACCCTTTCCTCACACCTTCTTCTGCCAGAACCTTCTGATAATAACACAGTGTCTATCCCTCAAACTCTCTCTCCACTTTTATTTAATTGCCTGTTTGTTATTTTTATTCTGCAAAGAAAACTGAGTGTGAACAGGCATTCTCACTGTCCCATTTGTCAAACACTGGATGCTTGCATGTGGCCTTCATGAACGAGTGGGTGCTCTGCTCTCTCTGCAGAGACCACGTTGCCTGTTGTGTCCCATGCACTGAAGCTACCAGTAAATAAAATGTGAGTTCAAGTCCACATATGGTACACCTGGAGCTTCAGGCCTTTTCCAAACACCCCTTTGCTCCACCACTCAGGGGTTTTGTGAGTTTGGGCAAGTTTACTCCCAGGACTTCAATTTCCTTACCTACAGATGGATGGATGGATGGATGATGGCAGTACAGGATAAGAATAACAGTAGCAGTTCCCTCACAGACTTATTATGAGCAGGCGAGAGTTATCACATTGAAATAGTGATTGGAAGTACTCAGCACACAGAAAGTGCCCAATCAAAGTTAAGAATGGTGACAGTGTCACACACTACTCTAAGGGGCAGGCTTTTTCGGCATCAACAGGACGGGCATTGGTGGTGTGATACTTCTAAGTAAGGATGTTCCATGTGCTGAAAGGTACTTAGCATCATCCTGGCCCCAGCCAGAGGACGCCAGTTACGACAACCAAATACATCTCTACAAGCTGTCAACCGTCCTTCAGGCAGAAAGTAAGTTAATAGCACTATTGAGAAAGCAGATACCATTGCCCGCTGGTACAGATACCAAACATCAAATCCACAGCGTCTGAATAACTTCCCCAAGGCCAAGAGAAATGAGGAAGATGGCAGGATTGAAAATCCACTCTTTCCATCCCTGGGGCGTGCTCTTTGCTCTTTTCCAACCCTCTCTGTACTTGTGGCCCAAGCTCCTCTGCCCTCACCCTAACAGTCTAGCACATTTGCAGATCCGTGCTAATTACACAGCAACGTAAAACTTTATATGTGGTTTGTTATTTTATATCCAGGAACATGGTCCACAGCCTTCATTACATAAAGCAGCTGTGTGTATATTTGGGGTCTAAGTACCATTTAGTGGTCAGCTCGATGGGGTATTTTGTTTCAAGCATCACATTTCCTTTTTCCCTTTTCCATACTTCAGTAGGGTCCTAAGTAGAGGAATGGAGCCTCGCGCAGCTTGGGCTAGAGTGACAGGCAAGTCCTATGTGACAATTACCCTCTATCCTAGTTAGGTTGGAAGACAGACAGGGCCCAGAGCTGCCAGATGTGGTGTGGATATACTCCCTAGCGACTGTGTGTGCAGAAGTGTGTTCACAAGCCACACCCTCGTCTGCCCTGCTACCTGCATACTTTCTCCATCTGAATTTGGAGGGAGTGAAGGTTTTTAGCAAAGGTTTAGACAGATGACTTTCTAACAATGAGATGGATGGCTTGAGAGTGTCATCGCTCTCCTCTGAGACACGCCCTCATCTTAAAAATGAGGACAAACACAGCTGGGGAAATGGCACACGGTTGGTAACATAGTCACTACACAAGCACAAGGTCCTGAGTTTAGATTCCCCCAGCATGCACATAGAAGCTGGGTACAAGAGCATAACCTGTAATCCCAACAGTGGGGAGGCCCCTCTAATCCCAGCGCTGGGGAGACCCCTCTGAGACAGGAGGGTCTCTGGGGCCTGCTGGCCACCTCAGCGCTCTCCTCATTTGGCACCACCTCTCAGTCCCTAGCCAGAATGCTCTCTCCTTGCTTCTCCTCCATCTCATTGCTGTCACCACTCCCCTTACCTGGAGTGAAAAGAAAAAAAGGCTTTGCTTCCATTGAACCTGTTTTTCCTTCCTAGATCAATTCAAATCATGTCTCCTCCAGAAAAGTGTCCTAGGGCCCCTGGCTCCCACTATGCCTGGATTTTTATGACAGTGCACCACTCGGTCTTTATTGTGATTTTTATGACAGTGCACCATCACCTGATAGTTACATGATTTTTTTTTCTTTTTTTAAATTTCATTTTATTCATCCTGAAATATTTACTTGAAAGATTGTATATGTTCAAAGTGATGATTTTAAAACATATAGATGCTGCATAATAATCACTACAGTTAAACTCATAAGCACAAACACCACTAGGTGTAGTACATAGTAGATCCTCAGAATATACCTTGTAACTGAAAATTTGTCCTTTTGTCCAATCCTTGCACTTGTTGCTAGAAATGTTAAGTCAGTAAATCCATTATAAACAGCAACAACAATAACAACAACAATAACAAAAAACAGCTTGGAGGCTTGTTTGTTTGTTTATAACAATGTAGCAAATCTCACTTCAGAATGCACATCCATAATAAATGAAATCAGCAACTCAAAAAGATCTCACCCTCCAGTGCATTGCAACAGCACTCACTGAAACGTCTTTCGACTCAACGTCTACAGGTGTTTCTTGTTCAAAAGTGACAAGTAGCTGACGGAGGGCAGCTCAGTTATACCACAGAACATATGGAGACAGTACATGAGAACTGAGCCATTGCTAACCCCTAGGGCTACACACAGCCAGCTAGTGGGAGCACACCTCCCACCCGGAGCCCGGCCTGTCGGGCACCCTCTGCGGGCAGCCACAGTGTCTCCAGTGCTGAGCACGCTAAGGTCGTCTCCCCTAATGGGAGGGTAGAAGACTGTCCGAGTCCCCGAGTAGTCCTTGCCGGCACCCATGGCTTCTGCCCCTGTCTAGTTCTAATTCTCTCCCATCATCCTTTGCAGTTCTCCTAATGCACCAAACCCAATCACAATGTGCAGCTCCCACGGCCCTCAGTGTCTTCTCTTTCTTCGTTCTTCCTGACCAACTCCTGCGTATTCTTTTGTTGGTGGCAATTTTGGGGGTGGGGGACAGTTCTGTGTGGCCTAGGCTGTTCTCAAACTCTTCATCCTCCTGCTTCTGTTTACAAGGGTTGAGGTTACAAGGGTTGTAAATTCCAGCTTCCTGCTTTTTTCCCGTTTTTCTGTTCCTTCCTTCCTTCCTTCCTTGCTTCCTTCTTCCTCTTTTGAGCACTGTCTCTTGAATTCACCATGAGGCTAATCGTGACTCCCCGAATCTCCTACCTCCACCTTGAAAGTGCTGAGACTGCAGGCATGCACCACCACAGCCAGCTTCTGGCTCCCTCTTTAAAGACTGATTTCCACCAACTTACTCTTAAGTGAGCCTTATGGGCAACACTAGTTGGACTCAGTAGCTCCAAAAACAACAACAAACGTGGAATTGAGAGGGAGGTGTCTTACCCCAACATCACCTTTTTGGCAAAGATCTTTACTGTTGCGATGTTCTATTTGTCTCCCCAAGCTCCGTTTGTAGTTCTGTCCTCTCTCCTGGGCGGCAAGCTCCCTGAGGGCTAAATCTGGGGCTGATTCCACTGTACCCAAGATTTCCCTACTAGGCTGTACCACAGTAGCGTTACTTTTAATGAATGCCATCCTACTTAGCAGCTCTGCTCTCTTACTACACTTCTGTGACCACGAGCTTCTTTTTCCACTTGAGCAAAAGAATGCCTTTTGCCCAATCATCTCAGCGTCTGCATTTTTTTCAAGTGCTTTCTCTCACTCTAGACTGTTTTCAGCATTGCCTGTCTCTGCTCAATTCTTCAGTCCTCTTCCTCTCTCCGCACTCCCAGAAGCAACCCTGTTCTTTCATCAAAGATTAACTTCCAAGCAAGGATGAGGGTAGAGAACACAGAATTTGGGGGCAGAGGATGCATGCTGACTATAGGAATCAGGGGTTGAAGTCAGAATATTGGGGTGGCCAGTGGCCCATGGCCCAGAGCAATGCTCTTCCTTTGAGCCATAGGCTAAGTCCCTCATCTCTCATCCTGGTAGGGACACCCTGCAACAGAGCAGGGCTCGTGAGGCCAACTTTGTTGGTTTAGTTACGCTACAAGGCTTCTGCTCCTGCCCCTGCTGTTACAGCTTACAGATTCCTGGTACTAATCTGATTGAACAACTTAATTAAGATGCAATAAAAGAAAAGTGGTCCGGATGTGCCCCTAGGCAGAGAAGTCTAGAATCTACAGCCACTGCCCCCTCTTGAGCCTGGAGCCCTTTCTCACCCTACCTAAAGGCCCTAAACTAGTAATGGGCCTTAAAGGAAAATCTTTAGTGTTGGGTGCAGAGGCCCTTAAAGGAAATTCACTCCACCAGCTTGTTTATGCTGGTGATGGGTCTCCTCAGTTCACTGTGATGTCCAGAGAGAATGTCTAAGTGCCCTAGCCTCTCGGATTTAGAATTTAGTACAACACAGGGCTTATCTCACAAAACCAAATGGGAGGGGGAAATGCTTTAACTTACTGAAGCTGAGCTAAAGACATGGTTCAACGGCCAAGAGACACCACTTGTGGAGGACTTGAGTTCAGTTCTAGCATCCACTTCAGGTGGTTCTTAATCACCCGAGACTCCAGCTCCAGGGGATCCAACACCCTCTTGTGGCTTCCATGAGCATCCACACACATGTGGCAGACACACAGATATTCACACATAAATAAAAATAGAATCTTAAAAAAAAAAACCTCATTCTTGTTTATTGTTTTAGGTAACAGCTTCAGGAAATATAATTCACATACCACAAGCCTATTTAAAGTGATTTTTCTCTTATTGTGTCCAGTGTTGTGCAGCCATCATCCTTTGAGATTTTTGTTTTCACCACCCTCCCAAAGAAACCTAACATCCGTTTGGTATGGTCCCTCAGTCATTCAGCCTTGTTTCAGCCCTGTTCTGGGTGATCACCACCCCTCTTTTTGCCTCTGTACATGTGATCACTTCAGTCCCTTTTGAAGTCAAGCAATATTCTGTCTTGCTCATGCCTTTTAAAAAAAGAATTGTATGTCTTTAAGGTGTGTAGCCTGATGTCTTGACACACCACCGTTGGCTCTCCATTCACTCTCTAGCTGATAGACAGTTAGTTGGATTGTTTCCACCTTCTGGCTATTGTGAAGAACATTTCCGTAGACAGAGATTTATGCAGGGAGTCGGTGGGGAGGGGTCCTGAGTCAGGCAGTATCTTTCAAGGACTTCTCTTCTGTCACAGCTGCCCATCTCAAAGTTCTGTGTGTAGGAGACAGAGCTACTACCCTACGCCCTGATGCCCTATTTTCTAGGCACTCTGGCCACCTCAGCATCTATCGCCTCATAGGTACGTGGCTAAGAGGTCGAGCAGAACAAATTGCTCCAGATACCTAGTCGCTTGAACTCTAGGTAACGGCCAACATCTATTCAGTGTGGGAATTTCATGTGACTAGTGGGATTCGACCTGGCCGCTCTGGTACTTCCTTCTTGCCCTTCCGGTCTGCCTCTTAGTTACTCACATTCTAGGTTCAGAGAGGTGAGCCCTTCTCCCTCACTCAAACCTTGAGCATTCCTCTCTCCAGGGGCTCAATGTGCCCTGAGGCGTGAGTGGAGAGAAGGGGGAGAAGAGCCCTTAGCTGGGGGGGGGTGCGGGTGTCAAGAGGCCTTGGCTCCCACTACCAGCCCTGCCTCCGGTTTGTTCCCTCAATCCACGCACCCTGTCAGTCCAGATGTGCTCTAGAGCTTTCTCCTTCAAGTCTTGGAGTAACTCCTCATGTCTGTGTACAAGCGAAGGTGTGCCCCAGGCCTAGCATGAAGATGCAGCTTCGGCTCCTGCCACCTGCTTTTCGAGGCGGTCCCTCTCGTGTGTACCCCTTGGCACCTGGCACCCCATCTTCTTCCCTTCCGTCTGTTAGCTACAGCTGACTTGTTCTTCACGGTCGCTTCCTAGGGCCCTGCCCTGGCCCCAGCTGTCTGTCTTAGGAGCCCTTCCTCTGCCCACCTTTCCTTGGTGTTCCGCCATGAGTGTAGTTTCGTTGTTTATTTGCACATCTGACCTCGTCTGTTCTCTGTAGACTTATGATAATATCACCTAATTCATCCTTTTAACCACCTGTGCCAGGATGCAAGACTTAGTAAATCCTTTCTTTAAACTGTGGTGTGTTCTTGTCCACACACCGAGGCCCTCTTTCTCCATTTGCTGTGAAGAGACAGAAGGGGTTTTTTTTTGTTTGTTTGTTTGTTTTTTAATCCATTGACCTCTTTAAAGCCTCTTTTGTCTCCCAGAAACAGAAGAGGTTTAATGTTAAAGACTTTCAATTCTTCTAGTCTTAGAAATGGACATTAATTCTCACCCTTCCACAGTCACACCCAGGGATTCTGTGTGGACCTAGAGAAACAGACAGGAGAATGACTGGCTAAAGAAAAGCATCCATGGAATTCTGGTGATAGTTATTTTATTTCTTTAGACATGCTTTATTTAAATGTAGTATTTGCAGAGTGCCTAGAGAACACATATGCCAGTGTTAGGCACACCAGAAAGACAACACTGTAAGTAAAATACCACCTTCCCTGGATCCCCAGTGATATACCTCGAAGTGCCTACCCAAATCCTGTCCTGCTGCCTGCTTATTCTTGCCAGGACTGGCGGATGTGCTTGGCTAAGCTGGCGCATGACCCTAAATTTGTCGCAGCCTGACCATTAGGCTTCCACCTCTTAGCCTGAGGTCCACAGAGCAGAGCATCAGGCCGGACGCCCTCTGGCGGTGGCACTCTAGAGTTACGCCCGGCGCAGAGCTGGCGAGGGGAAAGGAGAAGGAGGAGGGAGGAGGCGCAGGCAGGGGAGGAGAGGAAAAAGTTGCGCTGGGAAGTTTGGAAAGTTGGGAAGTGGCTGCTGCGGGCTTCGCCTCCCTCCGCGCGCGTGCGAGGGAACTAGCGAGAGAGCGAGCGCGGAGCCAGCGAGCGCCTGCCATGCCCGGCAGACCCCGCCTCGCCGCGCCCGGGCGCGGAGCTCACTCCATCTCCTTGCGGCACAGCCCGGCCCGGCCCGGCCCGGCCCGCCGCGGCCCCGGCCCCCCGCCCCCCGCGCCGGGTCCTCCCCTCCCCCGCCCGGCGGCCCCAGCCCCCCGCCCGGCCCGGCTCCGCGCCGCTCTCCCGCCCTCCTCTCTCCCTCCCTCCCGGCCGCGGAGCAGCATGGCGGAGCCCGGGCAGCGGCCGCGCGCCCGCCCGCCGCCCCTCTGAGGCGGGCTGGGGGCAGCCCGGCACCTCAGAGCCGACCCCCGCCCCACCGCGCCCTCCGCCGCACTTGTCCCACTGCGCGCCCCCTGGAGCGCTGCGCACCCCTGGGACCCTTGCGCGCCCCGGTGCCCAGCATAACCCCAGAATCCCCGCTCACCCTGGGATCTCGGGACTGTCCCAGGAACCCCGAGTACCCCTGGACCCTGACGCGGCTCCGGGACCCCCACGCGCTCCAGGACCCCAGCGCGCTCGCAGAATTCCGGGGCTCGGCCAACCCGGCTGCGCGCCCTGGTGAGGGGGCCCCGCCCCAGAGGATCCCCCTCTTCCAACAGACGGAGCCCCGCCCCAGAGGGACCCCCAGGTCCGACAGGGACATCCAGCCACGCCCCAGCGGGCTCCCAGCATCTCTCGCCTGGAGCCCTGTGCTCCAGAAGATCCTCGGTGCCCAGCTGGGGGCTCACCGCCCTGCTGAGGGGGCGCTGCCCAGGAGGGTCCCCCGCGCCCGGCGGGCCCGGGCAGGATGCACGCCGCCCTGGCGGGGCCGCTGCTTGCCGCCCTCCTCGCCACCGCCCGAGCCCGCCCGCAACCCCCGGACGGAGGACAGTGCCGGCAGCCCGGATCGGTGAGCGAGCGCCAGCCCTGCCACTCTCCCTCCTCCTGCCTGGGCACTCCAGCCTGAGGGCTGATGGTTTGGGACCTGCCTTCTTCAGCCCACTCGCTCCACCTCTACCCTCTGGGCACAGCCTGGGCTCCCTTCTGTAGCATCTGTCCTCAGGGGCTCCAACTTTGAGCCCAGCCCAGATGGTTCCTTCTCCACTGGAGGACAGTTTCCTCTAGGCTTTTGGTCTTGCTTGGACATTTCCCCTCTCCGGTGCCCGCTTCTGACTCTACTGTCTTTTTATCCTGTCTTTACCCTTTGGTCTCTTTCTGCCTTCTGACCTCCTTTTCCCAATACCCTTTGCCCTTCTCCACAACCTGACTACCAGCCAACTTGGTTTCATTCACACTGTGCCTCAGTCCAGCTTTCCCTCTCCCTGCCCTTTTTTTCTGACCTAAGGCTGGCTTCCCTAACCCTGTGGCTGCTTTTCACTTCCCTCTCCCCTCTGTACCCCAGATCCCACCCAGCACCTATTGTCCCAAATGCCCTTGTTTCCTGAAAAGGAGTTAAGAGTCCAGAGGAGAGAAACGGAAATGACAGAATGAACTTCCTTGTCCAATATTTCCCTGAGGGGGTCAAGTAATTACTGCTTCTTCCAATTTTCCTCCCCAACCCCGGAATCTCTTGGTTTTTCCCTCAGTGCCCTTCTCTTTAAATATAGATTAATGCATTGTCAGTCACCCTGAACTGGATACCAGGAGGCCAGAACACTGTTGCAGGTTCCTCCTGTGCTGCCCTATTAGCAGGCCAAAGGTGGGCCTTAGGCTAGGTGCACAGCCTGCTGCCTGCAGAAGAAACTCGCTGTCTCTGGTAGACACTCAGTCTCTCTTGTGTGCATTCAGATTTACATATTTTTCCAGGTAAAGTAAGGTGCTGTTTCTGCCACACACAATAATTTTCATTTGTACCAGAATCAAGTAGGAATGTGTCATGAGTTGACGTAAAGTTTGTAAGTGGTCAGTGGTCAACCCCAAGGACTTTTCTAGATGGAAAATGGCTTTTGCTGAGAGCAAAGATAGCCTCTCACTTCTATTTCTTTCTAAATCCTAGTTGGTACTGAAAGAAAAAAAAATTTTAAAGCTCTGGTATTTGTGCTCTGCTCGAGGCACACAACTCTAGTGTGTGCCTAAGTCACAGAAAAAGACAGACATGGGGATGGAGAACCAGGCACACCTTTTTTGGTGGGGAAGCCTGGAAAGCACCCAGAATATGTGCGTTTCTTGGGGTTAATTCTAGGGAATCATCTCCTCCCAAACCAGAAAGTGAGAGTTGATTTGGCTTTGCAAGTTTTTTTTTTAAAACATACTTTCTCATCTATGGTCTCAGCGAGTGGAGGAAAGTACCTAACACCCCTGACCTGCCCCTCCAGGAGGAAAACCTCACCCACCCGGATGAATGAGAAGTAGCTGTTGAAATAGGTGTGCTATTTTTAATAGGTGTTCTGCTTTCAGAGTGCTCTTGGCATGTGTCTTCTAATGGCTGTATTTAAAAGTTATATGACTTCCTCTCTTCTTGCCAGAGAGAACTCTTGGTCCTCCCCCCCCCACCCCCCACCCCCCACCCCCAACCTCTTCCCACCCTCCACATGAAACATCACTGGTGAAGGTTTGGCTTGGCCAAGCATGAGTGTTCTCAGGTTGTGTGGCAGTCCTTGGCTTTCACAGTGCAAGCTAGTCATAAAGAGAACCTCCCTTCACTGCCCGCTTCCTCCGGGCCTGGCACCGCTCTGAGGGCTTCAGATACGTCCGCTCTGTGGATTTCCATCCTACCAGGAACTCCCGTTCTCAACCCCCATTTTTCTGAAGAGGAAACTGAGTCCCTGGGAGGTGGAATGATGTACTACCAGTTATCCAACCAGGATAGGGCAAGGCCCCAGCCCTTGAATGTGGAGCTTTTAGCTTGCAAAGCCTTTGCCAGTGGGGCCGCTTGCCTTCTGGCCCCATCTACCCTCTCTGTGCCAACCCTGGCTCTGCTCTGCCGCCTTTGGCCTCACTGATCTGCCTCTCCTCTCCTTCCTCCCGGTAGCAAAGGGACCTGAACTCGTTCCTGTGGACTATTCGGCGCCACCCCCCAGCGTACTTGTTTGGCACCATCCACGTTCCCTACACCCGGGTCTGGGACTTCATCCCCGCTAATTCCAAAGCAGCCTTCCAGGCCAGCACCCGCGTCTACTTCGAGCTGGATCTGACAGATCCCTACACCATCTCGGCACTGGCCAGCTGCCAGCTGCTGCCCCACGGAGAGAACCTGCAGGATGTGCTGCCCAGGGAGCTCTACTGGCGCCTGAAGCGCCACCTGGACTACGTGAAGTTGATGATGCCCTCATGGATGACACCAGCGCAGCGAGGCAAAGGGTTGTATGCTGACTACCTGTTCAATGCCATCGCTGGCAACTGGGAGCGCAAGAGGCCGGTGTGGGTGATGCTCATGGTGAACTCGCTCACAGAGACAGATGTGCGCTCCAGAGGCGTGCCTGTGCTGGACCTCTACCTGGCCCAGCAGGCTGAGAAGATGAGGAAGAGTACTGGGGCTGTGGAGCGGGTGGAAGAGCAGTGCCATCCTCTCAATGGGCTCAACTTCTCCCAGGTAGGAACCTACGTGCTGGTCGATCCAGCCGGGCAGCCCCACGGTGTCTTGGTCTTGGTCTCTGATCTTTGTCATGTTCCAACAGACAGCCAGAGCCAGGTCCCATCCCCCCTCTCCCCCTCCCCGCTGCCCCCAAGCCAAAGCGTCTCTCTGGCCCCAGAGCAGCACTGGGCTGCTTTGTTGGGGTCAGGGGAAACTACTACGTGCCAGAGTTTGGGTGTTTCTTTCCATTTCAGTGGTTCCCTGTTGGGGATATCCACTCTCCACCTGCTGTGCTTGCCTGAGCAGAAAGAATTTCCCTGGGAGCATCAGAGTGATTCGAAACAGAAAGAGGGAGTTGCCCATTTGCAGCAGGCTTCCCCGAGCCCTGGAGACTTTGGAGCACAAAGCCTATCCTGAGGCTGTTTGGATGCACACCTGCGGGTGTGTCTAAGTAGAGGGCATCGTGCCTAGGCTGTGCTGTCAGGGAAGATATTTATGGACATGGCCTCTACCAGCACTGCTTTGCTGGTTAGCGCGGAGGTTCTGCACAATTCCCCAGGCCTTTGCTAAGCTCCGTAATTCTGGGGCTGTCTCCCTAACCTTGAGGGGAACTTCTAATCAACAAGGAGAGGGTTTTTGGGGGGGGAGGGTTAATAATTCCAGAGAAAAATGTTGTTGTTGTTGTTGTTGTTGTTGTTGTTGTTGTTGTTGTTTAAGATGGGCAGATCTGATTTCTGAACCTAGGGAGTAAGGGAGAAGGGAGGGGCTTAAGAGGGCTAAAGTCTCTGGCTGTCAAGAGACCTTATCCAGCAAAATGTCACTAAAAGCCTGCCTCTATGGGCAGAGGTCATTCACAACTCACTGGTCCCAAACTCAACTCTGAGGTTCCCGAAACAATGCGTTCACATCTGTGCCTAGAGAACAGGGCTGTCAACCCACGGTGGGAGCTCCTGCCTCATGGTTCGTACAAGGAGGCCCCAGTCCAGGGTCTGGGTTGATGCTCATCATCAAGGAGATAGACTCATAAAAATGCCTGGACCCCAGGCTCTATCCCCGGAATCAGACCCGATTGCTTCAGAGATGTTGCAAGCACCTCACCAGGGAAACTGCTGCTGAAGTTGATCCCCCTTCTGAGATCTCTGGCCTTTGTTTTTCCAGGGGAAATGCAATATTGTCCCCAGGGAGGTAAGAAGCCAGATTGATTTGCCGGCCAAATGAAAGGCGGGTTTGTGAGTTCTCCTGCTGGCTCTCCCATAATTGTGGAGTCCTTACCCAGAGGGCCCGGTGGCAGGAATATTGGGGCAGTTAGTCACGCCCCGCAGGGTTCTGACTACGCCTGCCTCCATCACCACGGGGAAAATCCTGTGTATTCTCTGCCCCAGCGCCGAGCCCCTCTGAACAGAGCGGCTCTCTGCTTCTGAAGTGACTTTCCCCTTGCCAGCCTCATGAGCTGATATTATCTGGGGGGAGGTGGGGGCAGCACTCACCGCCCATCTCATTTTGGAGGCAGTTTTGTGGGAGGCCTCTCTGCCCATAGCCTTCATGCTTGGCCTCCATAGATATCCATTTTAGGTTTGGGAGGTGGGGGATCCACTGTCACTCTCAACACCCTCTTTGTACCAAGGAGGAACCTGACAGGGCTGAAGGGAGCACTGGAGCTCTCTGGTTAAACAGTCCCTGGCTTTAATCTGTCTCTCTTAAAACAACAAAACTATCTTTCTTCGGGAGTCTGGAAACACTGCCGCTCGACCAAATGACGGCTCTGGTGGGTTGAAAACATTCGCTGCGAAGTGTGTGAGCTTGTGTTTTAGGAAAAGTTACTGAGAGCCGTTTCTCCCCGGCCAGCAAGGAGCCCGCTGACAGTCTCCAAAGCCCATGTTTGAAGATCAAACAGACTCCAGTTTCTGTTGCAAAAACACTCCCACCACCACCCCCCCCCACCACCACCACCACCAGCCTGGGCCCGTTCTTCCTTCGAATTGTTCTTGGGTCCAGCTCCTTCAAAGGGCTGCAGCTAACAAGGCTCAGGCGAGAGAGAGCAGGCGCCCTCTCCTTTCCTTATCTGTACACCCTTCACCACCTGCCCGAGAGCCTGACGCACCAATTTGTCCTCCTAGCATTTTGGAGGGAGGTGATGAAACCTCTCCTTCATCCTCTTGGGCAGCCGAGGAGGGCTAGCTGAGGAGAGTGGGGGTGCAGAACCTGGGCAGATGAGGTCCTTAGGGATCCCCAACCTGAAAGTCAGAAAGGCAGCTGCCTTCTCAGTAAAAGTGTGTGCGTGCGTGCAGTTTGATAGGAACATCTGTGATGCGTTATTGTACTGAAATATCTGTTATGTGTATCAGATTTTTATTTTTTTCTTTCCTCGAAGCATCACTGTTATTGCAAAATCAGGGGTGGGCAATGACCAAGGAAGACTGCTTTTTTTTTTTTACCAAGGCCTGAGATTTTAGTTTTAATTTTGATGTTTTCAAGTATTTTATGTAATTTTTTTTTCTGGGTAGAAATATGCGTTTTTCTTCTTAAGCAGAGAATAAAGTTTAAATCAAACTTACGGGGCAGGCAGACAGGGGAAGCTTGGAAAACTGGCAACTGTCCCTCTTGCAGGAAGAACAAGTAGGTCTGGTGACAGGTTCTGACCTTTGATTTCAAAAATAAACTCAAGGTGCTAGATTCAGTATCCCCAAGATTTTACCATATGACCTTGGGCAAGTCAGTTCCTTTCCTTGGGCTCGGTTCACTCTGCCTGTGAAATCAGACACCAGGATTAGGTCATCGTTTGTGCCCCTTCCAGCCCTGACATTCCATAGGACCATTCTAATCAATTGCACGTGCCAGGCACCCAGCAGGAAGCTCCGAGTGCGTTGCCATTCCATTGACTTCTCCTTGTAACCCCTTTGGCTTACTAAGGTGGGCACCAAGAAAGGTTGAATGACTTGCCCAAGGCCACATGGCTAATGAGGAACAGAGCCCGTCTGCGGGCCTCTAAGTGGCTGAAGACCTTCCTATACGTGGCTTCTGTGTTTGGCAGGGTGTGTTAGTGGGCTCCAGAGCAGGGGATAGGAGAGCAAGATGAAAAGTGGGCTTGCCCTTCTTCCAGCAACCATAGCCATTGTCCAACCTCGGCTGAACAACATGAAGGTGGGCTATGGAAAAGGGGAGGGGAGGGGCCAGGCCTGTTGACGCAATCCCATAATTGCAGCTCTTCAGGAGGCGGAGGCAGGAGATCACAGGTTCAAGCCTACTTGGGCTGCAGTGTGAGTTCATAGCTAGCCCAGGCAACTTGGTGAGACCCTACCTCAAAATGCAAAGTCAAAAGAGGGCTAGGGGTATAGCTCAGTGATAGGTTCTTACTACTCATCAAGCGCTAGCACTACAGAAAATGTGATGGTGGCAAGCCCCTGCTTTTGGGAGCCTGGGAAGTTTAAGCCTCGAGGCCAGATCTTATGACAGTCTGAGGAACTGGATGGAGAGCCTTATCAGGTCTGCTTGTTGCTTCCAAGGACTGATACTGGTTGCCACTGCTCTCTCTGGAGCAGTGGTTCTCAAAGGGGTGGCAACCCCTTTGGCCAACCTGTGCCCCCAAAATAAAAATTTACGTTAACGGCTCATAACAGTAGAGAAATTACAGTTATGAAGTGGCAACAAAAGTAGTTTTATAGTTGGAGTCACCACAACATGAGGAACAGTAGTAAAGGGTCGCAGCGTTAGGAAAGTTGAGAACCGCCGCGGGGCTCTCAGGTCTTCTCCCGTTTCTGCCCACTCACACTATATGGTGGAGGGCCTGGTTGAGAACACTGAGCTAGATGATCTTCCCAGGTTTGGTAAGAGAACAAAGGAACATGCTGTTCTGTCCATTGCTGTCTTTTACCACTGTGCACCGGTGCTATCCAGGGTCTGAGAACCTTAGCGATAGAGAAACGCCTGCGGAAAGTGCACAAAATACTCAGAGAAGTCTTCAGTCTCCTCCTCAGGGGAGCTAGAAATCACAGAATCAGTTGCTGAACTCTGGGCTAGGCGCAGGCAGCATTGGACCTCAGAAGTTATTAACGCCAGTGCTCAGGGAAATACTAAAAGCTTTATTGTCATACCTATTGAAAAGACAGTAAGTTGACACTTGAAAGAGTTGGGTCATTGGCTGTAGTTACATTGACAAGCCCAGTGGTTCAGGAATGTCCCATAGCTAAAACCTATGCTCTTTAGGCGTCTAAACGGCAGATTGATTTTGGTTTTTCATAGTTCATGACTTTATCTGGTAAATTTGTGTATGTGTAAATATATATACACACACACATATATATATGTATGTATATATATATGTCTGTGCATGCAAGTGTAGGTATATATGTATGATATATCATTATTGATAAAGTAAGATATAAAATACACAAAGAAAAACATCATTTAGAAGCACTGAAGCTTTTTTCCTCTCGCTTAAAAATGGAATCTTAAGGTACCTCCAAACTTGGAGTTCCAAAGGTGTTCTGGGTACCATCTCCCTGAAGTTCATCTCCAGCTTCCCATGGCCCTACTGTGAAGATAGCCCCCTAATTTAGGTCTAACCTGCACAGCTGAATATAGGAAGCTCCTTTGACTTTACATATGGCCAGAGCTTCTGTATCTGTGTCTGGTTCATCAACAGACAGGAAGTGCATTATAAATATTTGCAGAATGAATGATGACTGACGGCCAGCAACTATGACATTCATCTGTTAGCCCCTTCTGTAAGCCAGCTCAAACTGTCTCTTTTCTTCCATGACAGTATTTCGAGTAGCAACTCTGTTCTGCCTTCTGTAACTCTCATGTCTGGTCTCAAACCTTAGAGGGTTTGAGCCAACCCACATCACAACATTAAGCCTGACTTAACCATCTTTAGCAGCTTTGTCCTTGGCCGACCCTTACCTGTCAGGATGCTCATTGGTTCCTGGGGGTGGGGTCGGGGGATCCTGCTGCTGGTCTGCAGAGCAGAGATGGCCGCTTGGCCTGTTGTGGCATAGCCTGCTTGAGCCCTGCCCAGGCCTCCTTCATTAAGGCTCCCCTGCATCCTTCACTTTTTCACTCATTAACCGGAGCAGTTGAAGTGTAGTGCAGTGCAGTGCAGTGCAGGATCTGGGCCAGAGATCTGGGAGTGAACGGCATAGATGCTTGCGTGATGAGAACTCATTACCTGAGAGTATGCGTTGCTTTTGTACCCTGAGATGTGGGTGTGACTAGTCCTGTTTTACAGAGTAGAAACTCAGCCTCACAGTATCTGAATCTTAGTGGCTCCTATGTCCTTGCTCTTCGCCCTTCATCATGAGACCTCTTTCTTCTTTCCTTGTCACGTGTCCAAAGCTTTCAGAACCAGTCACTAATTCCCAGATTCCCCCCAAGAAGGCCTATTTCTGAGGGCTAGGGCCCTCTCCAAGCTTCTGCGCCAGGTAACCCTCTAG
The DNA here is from genome assembly GCF_964271855.1 of Acomys minous. Classification (NCBI taxonomy): domain Eukaryota; kingdom Metazoa; phylum Chordata; class Mammalia; order Rodentia; family Muridae; genus Acomys; species Acomys minous. The sequence goes on from NC_140487.1 coordinate 92,073,688, forward strand.
TTCACTTTGTTGGGCCCCTCAGCTGGCCCTCTGTGAGACCTGAGTCTTCTCCTCAGGGTGGAGGGAACAAAAACCGGCCATGGAAGCTGGATTTTCTGGGCGGACCTCAGAGAGTGTGAATGGTTTACTCTCTGAAATTCTTGGTCAGGGAGTGTATTTAGCACAGGCTGCCCCCAGATGGCTCATTGTAGCTCTAGAAAACAGGGTTTGCTGCACTGCAGCCCACCACCCCTCCCCAAGTGTCCCACCCACAGCCCTGTGACCAGGAACTGTCCTGGGAAAGTGTGTCACACAGTGAAGCCCTCTGGTAATGCTGCTTCATTCACATACACACACCGATGGCTTCTGGGTCCAGGTGGCAATTTACAAAAAAGAGGGTCCTAATGGCACTGCAGGCTTGGCCCGTTTGGTATCCGTGACCTGGTCGATCCAAACCTGTATATCTATGTCTTGTCTGAATGGAGCCGGATAGTCAGATGGCAGGCTAAGAAGTGGAAACTCAGGACAGTTAGGCACCACCATCAAAGGACAATGAGTTGCCGCCAAAGCTGGAGGTGATGAAGCTTGGATCAGAAACTCACAGTAAAACGTGCAGGCTCTGGACTTCTCCACCCAGAAGCTCAAACTAGGAGGCTCAGAGAACCAAAGAATGGTGAAATCTTAGAACCTTCGGCTCCGGGACATTTTTGGACCGGAAGAATCTTCACGTCATGAAACCCTAGCCTCTTAGCTTTGAAGCATTTTCAGCTCATCAACACAGACTTCCAAAATCTTAAGAGTTGGAAGGGGCCATTTCCCAAGAATTCCAAGAAGCCCCATCTGCAAGCCCGTCTGATCTCCTTCCCCCCCCCCGCCCCCCCCAAGCCTCTCTCCCTCCACTCCACTCTACAGGGCCTGCGGAGAAAAAGCCTTCCTTACCGCCAAAGCACTTTCTGATGGAGATAAAGCTGTGCGCGTGCCTTTGTTAATAGCTCCCATTTGGACTCCTCTCGGAGCCAGGAAGAGGTTGCCTGGTAAAGCAGCTTTTCTAGGGAGGAAACTGAAGAATGCTGGCAAGCGCCACAGCTGCCAGGCTGACGTTCTCTCCCCCCCACCCACCCACCTCCCCCCCCCACACACAACCCGCCTTGAATTGGCTTCTAAGTATTACCCACTTCGCTCCCTTTTATCTCCCATCACTGGCTCTCTGTCCACCCACTTAATCCACAGGCAGCCGGTGGCCCAGCCTTCAGCTTTGCTTCGTGGCTGCCAAGCCGTCTCGCCAGGCTGCTCCTCCAGGATCTGCAGGCTTTTAAATCTATGCAGTATATCCTGCCTCCAGCTTCTGCTGGGCCCCCTCCCTCGCCAGGAATTTCCTCCTTTTCTCTTCTGATTCTGAAACCCCTCCCTCCCCCCACCCCCGCCCCAATTTTTTGATATTTAAGGCTCAGCTCAACGCTGTACCTCTTCCAGGAAGTCTTCCTAGAATGCCGTCAGGTCTGAACTGGTGAAGACTTGGCCCAGAGATTTCTTTTATGGCCATGCCACATGTAGTGTTCCCCTCTGTGGAATTCTTTATGGAATTTTATGACATTCTTTCAGCACTTCTATATTTGACTTTATTACTTGGGCAGACTTGCTTTCCTGATTCTAACCTAGTCCAACATGTACTCACAAGCAATTGCGAAATTGAGCTGAGCATGTTCCAGGTCGGAAGCCCACATCTCTGGGGGTAGCCTGGGCTGCTTGTTGGCTACACTAGCTAGAAGGTGAGGCTATCCTAGCCTTTGTGTCTTAGACTTTCTACCTGAAATGTATCCAGTGCCCTCAGCACTGCCCCGGGCATCCATGAATTCCTCCTAGACTCATTACTCTCTATCCTAATACATGTTGTCATTTTTCTCTTTCTTATTTGCCATTTATGATATAAAAAAAAACACCCTCCTCCCCCATACTAGAAGTGCCAGAGCATCTCCAGGCTCATCCCTCCACAGTGTCTTTTCATATCCAAGCATCGAATTTTGACCTTCCATGATGCTCTTGTTTCCAGGGCTCCAGGGGCGCTGAGCTGTACAGGCTTTTCTGTCCCTTCCTCTCACTACAGTCCTTGGACATGGCTTTACACATCATCTTATCCTTTCCCTGCTTCTTAAGGCCCCTTCCCAGTTTTTATTGACTGGCTAGCTCCTTCTCACCCGAATGGACTGCCCTTGTTTAAAAAGCCTGCACTTTTCAAGCAAATGCTACTTCATAGAAAGACTTATCCTTGGTGCCTGGGTTATGGAATAACACAATCTGACAGTTTAGTAGTTTGAGTTCAGGTACAAAAGGTGGCTGGCGAAAAGCACTGTGTTTTGAAAGGACTGATGCATAGATTGTACCTGCTCTACTCTGAATGCCTGGCTACCCTTAAAGAGAGCCAGGAAAGTCATTAGAGGAGGCCCATAAATGCTGGGGCCCCAGGGCCATCTCTGCAGGACAGCCTTGGCCTTGGCATGTGTGTACTCTGTACCTGTTACGGGAGCTGTGTTTTTCCTTACTGTCCTGGGGGGCACCTGCCAGCACCTCACCAGCATACCCTGTCCTGCCACCAGGGCACATGTTTATCTCTGTGTCCAGAGTCCCCTGGCTTGCTGCTCACCTTTTGTTCCTAAGCTCCTCTCTTTCCTACCCAATGTGTCAAGAAGAGCAGGAAGAAGAAGTGAGAGTTTCCTTTTCATTTGCTATGACCGAGGAACTTGTGCTCTTTGCATACGGCTCCCTGGTTCTCCCTCATCTCAGCAGCAGCCGCGCTAGATTTGACCTTCAGAGCCCTATCTTAGACTTACTTACACACCACGGGACAGATTCAGCTCAGGAGCCCCCTTTATTGGGAAGACTTCTAGGTGCATTCTAGGACCACAGATAACCCCCGGCAAGTTACACAACCTGTCCTTGTTTTTCTTTCCTCAACTGTCAACTTCATGGATGCTCTGAGGACCGATTCGACTAAAGGGCTGTACTATAGTATTTGACTTTTCATTTATAAAATTACAACCGGTGTACAATTTTTTTTTCCCAAACATGTGTCCAGCTCATACTGTCCACCTGATAATGTGCTAGAGGTGGGCATGATGAACAGCCACATGTATGTGTGCCTATGTATGTGTGTGTGTGTGAGTGCTCCCTTTTCCAGACAGAGAAAAGGCTTGGGATCACAGTATGCGCTGCATCAGCACCCCCCCCCCCCCACTCCTGATTGCAGAACACTTCCCTTCTGGGAGCCAGGAAGCACCTCTGAGATTCTTTCCACAGGAAGAGAGAGAGTACAGCCCTGCCCCACATCCCCTGGTGCAAAGATAAAGGACAACACCCCACAACCCTATTCAGTCCTTCCCTCCTTCCACTCTATCAGGAGTATTTACAGTGTTCTGCTGCATGTTATCTCCGAGGACTTAATGGGCCTGTGAAGCTCTTGGTAAATTAAGTTTGGTCCCATCTGAAAGACCCATTTAATAAGAAAGGTACAGTGGAGAAAGGCCTATTAGCATGCTGGCTCATTTTTTAAAAAAAAAACCTCATTTCCCATAATGTTCCTTTCTTAAGCTGGTTGGCCTTAAGTCTGAGAAGTGACAAAAGTTCAATGATTTTTTTCCCCAACTATTTATGTCCCAGTTGCTTGCAGTCTCTAGAGCTTTTTCTCTCGTCTTAGAACACATAGGACATCACCCCAGGCCCCTCCTCTTGCTGCTTCACCTTTCATACCCCACGTCCCCCCCCCCCCCCACTGAGCTCAGAAATGGCATCGGATTTGTTTGCTAGTCGCTCAGACCAAGTGGTGGCACTTGGGGCGTGTCCCCTGATCTCCAGCCGTGTAACTGTGGCATCAGTAGACGATGGCTGCGTGGGAGAGCAGCGGGGTCTATTTGCAGCCCGAGGACTTCTGGGTTGGTCACGGGTTGCATAAACTGATATACTTTGGGACACCTCCAGTCACAACACTCAGCTCGTTGCGCTTGATCTTGACTGGGATGTTTAGTTGACCCGGCAGTAGAGTCCTCATGCTGAGGCCAGCTGCTGGCTTTAGAGGTAATTTTATGTACTTGGCTTCCATCAGAATAGTTTTGCTGGGAGGGTGGCGGAGAAAAGAATGCCAGCCTCTTGGTGGAAGTGGCTTTGAAGTGCTGTTAGAAATGGGCTGGAAAGGGTAGTCCAGGAAGAAGGTGCCAGCATGGGAAAATGTAGAAAGCAGACATACAAAATCTTTCCCATCCCCTTGCTTTATCTTTGCCTTTTCTCTCCAGCTTTCAAGCGGGCTACTCTGATTTACTCTGTGTTATGTGCTAGGCCTCGGGTTTATCACAGTAAATTCCTATAACAGGCCTGGGAGGTATTGTTTCCCTAATTTTAAGAAAACTGAGAAGTACTTGTATACAAATAAGGACACCTAGAACTAGGCTTAAATGTTTTGATGCCTTAATCAAGAAACTGGACTGGAGCTCCCTGCTTTGACTGGGTGAAAACTACGAGGCTCGCATGATCCCCACTCACTGAGGTTGCTGTGGGAGCGCAGTGATGCCTCTGAGCTGAGACTACTAGCTGTGGTGGTCCAGTGGTCTGCTATCAGGCAGCCTGTGTTCTGAGGTTGGGAAGCCCACCCTAAACTAGAGACGGTTCTCTGTCGCCTCCCTTGGTCTCCCATGCTCACACAGTGTTTGCTCGGTCAGCGTGATGGAATCTCTGTGGTCTGACCACCCTGGCTCTGATCATCTATGCTATGCAAGATCTGACCCGATCCATTCTGGCTCAGCCTTGCCTGCTCTCCAGTTGCTCCTTAGGACAGAGTCAGGCTAAAAGGAGGTTTTGAGGAGTTCAGGCTGGAGACTCAGCTGTGTCCACGGGCTCTGATGGTGATGGGGGAGGGGAACTCTTTCTTGTCTAATCACCCTTTATCCCCATTGCTTAGGCAAGTGTGTGTTAGTAAACAGCATCAAGTTGGGGTTCCTGGGAGCACAGGGGTAAAGTCCTGATGGGATTTTAATAACAAGCGCTCTCTGCTCTTAGCACTGCTCATCCATGTATAGCTTTGTTTGTTTGTTTTTGTTTTGTTTTGTTTTTTCCTAAAGAGAAGTACCCTGGAAATACTTAGTAGACGGGGTTAGTTATTTAAAAAAAAAAAAAACCACTTCATCTATCCATTTGTTTTTTTCACTCTTGCTTGGCAAGTGCTCCGGGGGATTGCCCTATACCAGACTCAATTCCAGGTTCTGGGGGTTCAGGATGACTGGGGGGCTAGTGAAGAGGGGAGGAGTTGATGTGACAATAGAGCCGTGAAGAATAATCTTGAGTACTTTATATACACTACCCCACTTCATCCTCAAAGTGGGGTGTCAGGTAGATTTAACCCCACTTCATGGGTCATGAAGAAGGCTCAGAGAGATGGCTCACACAGCAAATAAGTGGAGAGTCTGGAATTTAAAGTCTTAGAAGTCAGGTTGTGGAGCCTGTGTCTTCCTCCTCTCTACACCCCATGGGAGGACTGAGTGAGCCGCAGAGGAGAGTAGGGGGCGCCTCTTCTGAGGCTCCGAGTGTGACAAGCAAGCAGTGACAGAGGGTTGAGAGACTCCCTCCCGAGTTCTGTCCTGAGGAAGGCTGCAGCTCTGACAAGGAGAGAGCAGCAACTGGGTGAGGAGACTAGAATTAGGGACTAAGAACAGAAGCTGAGCCTCACAAGCGAAGGATGGCCTGCATCCATAGCAACCATTGTGTATGGCTACGATGTTGCCCTGAGGCACTGTGTGGCACAGGAGTCAGGGACTGTGGCAGCGTCACTCCAAGGACTCCCAGTGAGTTCTGCCAAAGTAGCTACACAGATGCTACTTCCCGCCTGTCTGCCACTGTTAAGTACCACCTGCAGATGGCAGGGGCTTGGCCAGAGCTTAGGTCATCTAGAGGTCCTATGTCTGTTTCTAAAAGGGCTGGGCCTGCATCCTTGATATCCAGAAGATCTTTTTTCTTTTTTGCGGTTGCAGATGCTCCACTGAACATAGCAAACGGCAACCCCCCCCCTCCCGTGAACACTTGGCTGAGCTTTAGTCTGAGACCACCTAAGCTTAGCATTGGAGGACCAGTGGCGATCTCTAAGTTCAGAAACAGCTGCAGATATGGGGTGAGGCGATGGTGGTAATGCTAATCTGGAGTGAGGGACTGTCATTACTCACCATGGGGAAAGCACTGGTGGAAGCCACAGCGAGATAGATCTAGAGACACACGTGGCCACATTGCGGAGCCCTGGCAATCGTGCTAAGAAGTTTTGGGCTTAGGCTTGGATGCATTGGCAGAAGTACTACCCCCACTATTGTGGTCTGCAGTTCAGAACTTCCTCTGGTTAATGACTGGCTCACTGGTTCATTTATTTATGGGCCTCAGACTGGAACACTTCACCCAGGCTTGCCTGTGCATTCTCAAGCCCTTTTGGCTGAGAAGGCCCCTGTACTGTGAGGATCACTTGACCTAGTGGGTCCAGAATGTGCCCACTGCTGTCCTACAGTGCGGATCCCAGCTTCTGGAACTCTCTGTAAAGTTTGCCCTTAGATGATGTAGCAGGCTGGTGTCTGAATGAGTCCAGCTAAGTTTATATATTACAGGGTCTTTGGGGGAAGGCCCTGCAAAGGGCTACACAATCCCTGAGTGTCACAGGATTTGATAGCAGGTTGAGGGGAATGTCAGCTGGTCACAGTAGGAGTGTACCAAGCCTGGTTACTTGAGTGCTGCCTGAACAGAGGTGAGACATGGGAGAGCCTGCCACCCACACAGAGCAAACACACTAGTTATGAATCGGATGATGTGTACTAGGGCAGGCTTTCTCTTAGCTGAGACCTCTTTAGTGGAATGAGATTGGAAAACCCAAAACCACACCCCTCCTACATAGCCACTTCCGCAGTTGGCTCTGACTCCACTGGAGAGTGGCATTTTGTTGGTTATGTGTGTTTATGTTCTGACTTCTCCAGTGGACTTAAGCTCTTTACGGATAGGAACCTCAGCACATACATACTCAGGGGTTATGTGTAAAATTAGCAGCCACATCTCCATATCATCTCCTGAGTATGTGGGTGCAAAAGCAGAAAGCCCTCAACTTCCCACCTTGACCCCCCCCCCCTGTCATCACCACTGATGATCCAGATGTTTAGCTTTGGAATCCAAGAAGCTCAGCAGTCACCTGCATGCTCTACTGTAGCACCAGGTGTTTGGGCTTTGAATGGCTCCAGCCACTGACAGCCTTCTCCCCTTCCCAGGCTCTCACCATCTCCAGGCGGGCCCAAGCAGACAGTGACATCACACTGATACCTTGTTTCCACAGTAGCTCATCCTGTAAGTGGGAGCTGCTGCTTGCAGGGAAGGGATCCTCCCAGCTCTCCCCGACAGCTGCCTTCTTCACGCTTCTGGTTTTTTTTTTTCCAGGGCATGGATCACAGCTTCTGTTTGCTGGTCACTCCACAATCCTCACACAATATAAATGAAATCTGCTAAAACCAATAAATTCAAACCATGTGTGAGGCATTGGGAGGAGCCAGGACGTCAGAGGGCCACAGTGTGAGGTGGCGTCAGCTCTGACGGCACCCGAGCTGATTTGTATATGAGAAAAGTAAATATCCAAAGCCGTAAACAGCCCTGGGTCTCCCACTCTCACTGGGATTCAAAGGCCTTTAATAGGAACACACACTCTCTGTTTCCTATAAACAGAACCAGAAGCCTCTATGTGTTCTGACCTAAATTCTGTGTTTTCAATCCCAGGCAAGGCATCCAGGCATCCTAGTCATAGACTGCAGACAGGCTGGGCCGCCGGGTTGGGTTCCTTCTATCTGGTTTTGGCAATTGGTATAGCGTTTGTGCTTTGTAAAGCCCTCTTTCTCCTTTTCCTTGCTGTGCGGCGCAGTCCTGTGTGTTTGTTTAAGTCCGTTTGTGCTGCTTTAACAGAATGGCCTGGGATGGGTAGCTCAGAAACAACAGAAACTTGTTTCTTTCTCCTCTGGCACCTGGGAAGTCCAGGATCAAGGTGTCGGCATCTGCCGAGCCTGCTGAGGAGTGGCTTCCCGGTTCAGAGGTGGCAGCTTTCCACGGTGTGCTCACACGGTAGAAGGTGAACTCGGGTCTCTTCAGTCCCCTCATACGGGCCCTAACTCCATCACTATGCACACCTTCCTTCTCTGCCTTCTAAGATCCTGCTGATTAATTTCAACATACACATTTTGGGGCAAGGCATAGAGATACTGACATGAGAGCAGTGGGTGGGATGAAGGGGACAATTCATATGACAAATATGACGTCAGGGCTACTGTTTGTCCAAGACCGGGTGTAGAGTTACAGCTGAACTAGGGCTGCACCCCTTTTTTCTTCTCTAGACCCCTGTAATTTTCCTTAAGTTCCCTGTGGCTACTGACTCAGAACCCCAGAAGCATCTTTAGATTCCCCTTCCTCATTTGCCTCAATCTTATCTCCTGGAACCTGTTTTTCTCCTTGTTTGCTAAGTCCTCTGCAGTTTTTCTTTTCCATCCTGCACATTCTTGGCTTTAAAAAAAAAACCCTCACAGAAAGGAAAGTCAGGTTGGATGTGAAATGTGAATTGCTCTGCCCACAAGCCGTGGGTACTGCCCAAGAGTTTGTACTGTGTTTTCACATATGTAAGCTGGAGATGAGTATGGCTACCTTCTCAACACAGCAGTCTGGCTAAGTAACGCTCAGGCAGGCCGACCACCATGCTTGTTTCACCCTGCTTTGTATCCATCTTTCAACCCTTCCAATGACCCCTTAACTTGGACATTGAGGAGAAAGTGCCCATTAAAACCGCCTAGAACAGAGTGGGTCAGGCATGCTCATTCAAATACTTAGTAAGGTCCATGAAACTGATGAAGCCTGAACCTTATCAGTGCATTCATTATAAGGCGTCCACTTCCTGGTTTTGAGATTGTGTCACAGTGTGTTAAGTGTCACCACTGGGAAAAAACTGAATAAAGGGCATTCTTTCTTCTAACTCTAAATAAACTTATTATTAGCTTAACCTGAAAATTTTTAATTAAAATAAATGAATTAGAACTGGTGATGGGGCTTATCAAGTGCCCGCAACATATCAAAAGTCCTAGGCTTTGTCTCTACCACTGAAAAAAGAATGAAAAAGGAAGGAAAGAGGAAGTGAGGGAGGAAGGAAGACAGGAAGGAAGGAGGAAGTGAGGGAGGGAGGAAGGAAGGAAAGAAGGGAGGAAGGAAGGAAGGAAGGAGAAGAAAGGGCAATGGATTAACCTTTCCAACATCCTCCTTCATCCATTCTTTTGTGGCTGCTGCATGTTGCCAGGAACTGTTAGTGAGCACAAATGAAAACATGCTCACCTCTATTTTCTACAGGTACTCAGAGATGGTCTTCCCTTGATAAACGACAAGTCATCCTCTTGTACATCTATCCTCCCCTTTTCTGACAGCACCCCTCACCTGCTGGCAGCCTGTGTATTTTACCTGCACACGGCTTCCCTCCCTGTCAACTCCATGAATACAGAGATTGCTGTGCCTGTTGTCATATCCTTAGCACCTAGGACATACCGGGCACATAGAAGGTAATAAGCTAATAATGTTTGCCAGGTGACTGAGAGGTGACAGACAAGGACCAAGTACACAAATGACTAGTAAGGAGTCTGGGAAGGTAAATGAAGAAAACGAACCAGAGGCAAGGTTGGGAAATTGACTGTCGGTGTTTCTGCAAGCCTGGTAGGCCTCCCTGCTGTGTGAAGGCTAAGGTCCCAGCGTCTCAGATTATAGTTTGTTTATGAAGTTTGTCAAATGTCCTCTTGTCTTAATCCACTAGCTTTGACCTCTTGCTGTGTACCGAGCTCTGTGGTACAATGGAGCAGACAGCATCTTGCTGGTCAGTAGAAGAGGGGACAGGGACACAGGCTGCATACGGAAAGGAAGAATGAAGACACGTTTTGAGATCTGAAAGCCCTTTCTGGTCTGACCTGCGTTCAGTGGTCTGAACCTAATTTTCCGGCTTCCTCCTCTCGTGCCCATCTGAGTGACACCCACAGCATTAATTAGACCACTCCCTGCAGTCTGAACTCTGGCTCTCTGGAGTGTCCTCACACTCCCTCCACAGGTCCTTTTTCCCAGCCTTGTTCTTCCTACAGAAAGACTTCCTTGACTGCACCAGCTCCCACAGTCAAGCCTCTCTAAGCATCTGAGCTATCTGTAGTCTATGCTGTATCATTTGACCCCAGGACAGAGCCTCGCCGTGGAGCCCCGCCTGGGCTCAGGTGCATGGTGGGCCTTTGGCAGCATGCTTGTGGCCGATGGGCTTGAGAGTAGGGGAGGCAGTGACTCATCATCAAAGAGGGCAGGCTTTGTTGTTTTTGTCGTTGACCCAAACTCTCATTTAGCCACTAGTGGTTCAGCTCGGGGGTGGGTGGGGGGGTGGGGGGGTGGGGTGCGTGGGTAGGCTCAGGCTGCCTTGACTGAGGTTCAAGTGCGTTGCTAACAAAGAGATCATGCAAACAATCTGCTGCAGACAGTGTTTAACAGACTTCAGGAGCTGGACTGTTTGCTCAAAAAAAAAATAAAAAATTCTCATAAAGCACACGAAAATGTCTGTGCAGCATTTATTGCTACGCATCCGTTCACTGAACAAATGTGTTTTGGAAATGACCCCTTGACTGGAGAGCAGCTTTTATTTGCGGTGTTCCTATGAGGGTGGCACTGAGAGTTCCTCACATCCACGTTCCCTATCGTTAGCATCTTATGTTAATAGGGTACATTTGTCACATTTAATAAACGAGTATTGATGGACTGTGGTTATCTAAATGCCATACTGCACCTGCGATTTCTTTTTTCTTTTTTTTCTTTTTCTTTTTTTCCTTTCTATTCCACAGCCTGCTGTGGGTCCCACAGGCCATCCCTGTCACCTCCTCTTAAGTTCTAGTTGGCACTGATGACTTTCTTGGACTCTTTTTGAGAGTATGAAAATGACCTTGGTAGTCTCAAATATTGCTCTGATGCTTGCGCTTGTCCCCCAGCTGGGGTTGATATAATGTTTATGTGTTTTTCTTCTCTCAGTTAGACTGAGATCGTTGTGTTTTTGGGGGGGAGGAAGGCCACAGAGGTAGACTGCTGCTCTCACCATAACAGCAGGGTACACACAGGGAATGGATGTTGTCTTTGGTCTCTTGCCTGAGGTGGTTGCCCCGCCCCCATCTTTCCACACTGTGTACTCAGGAAAGAGGTTGCTGCAAGCAGTCCATTCCTGAGGAGAGAGGGGAAGTTATACTACCTCAGCAAGTGTCATCTGAATCCTCACTGTATGCCAGGCACCAGGATGCAGGGACAGAGCAAGAGTCTTCCTCTCTATGGAGCTTTCTTTTAGTAAGGGTTTAATAATGCCTGTCCAAATGGCTCTCGGACATGAATATAATGAAGGCTAAGCTCCTTAGGCTTATTTATGAAGCAAAAAGCACAGAAGTGGAACCACATGTGCACAGGGTAGTGTCAAGATGTGGAGTAGAGGGGACAGTCATGGGACCTTGCTGGGCCAGCTGCACGCCAGAAGAGGCACTGGGCTTCTATTCCAATGGTGGAAGCCACTGGCCTGAGGCATGGAAGATATTATTATTATTGTTGTTGTTGTTGTTGTTCTTATTGTTTACTATTACTGTTATTATTACTATTATTATTATCATCATTTATTTTTAAAAACACTGAATGCACTCTGGGGCAGGGAATATTGGGAATTAAAGTGGAGAAGCTAGGAGATCAGCATGGATGCCGTTAGAGTTGTCTAGGCGAGGGCTGGCGGTGCCTTAGATCTGGGCAGCAAGTCAGTGGAACTGGCTTTGTTTTGGAGGTGGAGCTGATAGTATACCTGGTGGGTCACTTACAGAGAGATTAACAAACTGGTACCGTGCTGCCGTGTTTAGGCCCACAGTGGTGCCACTAACTAAAATATGGGAGGTGGGAGAGAAGTAAAGTTAGAAAAGGAAAGTATGTGTCTGGCGGTGTGATTCCTTAGAGAAAGTCCGTCAGAACCCCTTTTCTGGGTAACATGGCATCACTTGCGGCACTCTAACTTATATCATGCCTGGAGGGACTAGCATGGTATCTTTGTTGACTTATATGCCTTCTTTCTTGGTGGCCTAAATGAAGCATGGGATGCAAATGTGGGATGATCATTTATCCTGGTAAAAAAAAAACATACCAGTCACCAGGGACCTGGCCTTGGGGATCACCTCTTGCTGGTCTCCGGCCCTAGATGCTAGGCAGTAAGCATGACAATTTCTAGCCTCTCCCAAAGACCAGCACACAGGGATTTCTTTTTAGTAAGCATACTGGTTTGTTTTGATGCATGTTTCCAGTAAGTTCCATCATCAAATATTTACTGACCACCAACTGCAGTATTGTGCTTTTTTAGACATGGACCCCTTTTTGGTTGGGTACATAAGACATCAAGGATGTGAAAGGATAGAAAGCATGTGCAGCGTGTCCGGGAAAGAGTGCCCAGCCATAGAAGAGCAGTTAGCCTCTGGATAGGAAGCCTGTGTCTTTCTTCAGAGATCAGCTCCCAGATGGGATGAGACAGAACTGTCAGCTTGAAGGGTACCAAAGGGACTAGGAATATGTGGCCAGAGTTTGGGAATGTTAGGGAATTGGAGAGAGGGCATCTTGGGAATGAAAACAGGTGGTTTATGCAGAAGCATGGAGGCCAAAAGAAGAGCGTGTGATCATCTGAGCTCCTAGAATAAAGTACCAGAGACCAGGTGGGTTAGCAGCAATACATGTTTATATTACACAGTTGCCTTAGTTAGGGTCTCTATTTCTGTGGCAAAACATCATGATCAAAAGCAACTTGGGGAGGAAAGAGTTTATTTGGTTTACACTTCCATATTACTTTTCGTCATGGAAGGAAGTCAAGACAAGAAGCCAAACAAGGCGGGGACAAGGAGGCAGGAGCCGATGCAGAGGCCATGGAGGGATGCTGCTTACTGGCTTGCTCAACCTGCTTTCTTATAGGACCCAGGACCACCAGCCCAGGGGTGGCACCACCCACAATGGGCTGGGCCCTCCCCCGTCAATCACTAATTAAGAAAATGCCCTACAGGTTTGCCTACAGCCCCATCTTTTGGAAGCAGTTTCTTGATTGAGGTTCCATCCTCTCAGACGATTTTAGCTTGTGTCAAGTTGATGTAAAACTAGGCAGCATGACAATTTTGGAGACTGGGAGTTCACAATCAAGGTGTCAGGACTCTTTCTGACTTGTAGACTGTTGTCTGCTCATACCTTTACATGTTATAGAGCAGAGCTAGTTAGCTCTCTGGAGCCATTTTATAAGGATTCTAATCATTGCTAAGAGTTTTACCCTCATGGCTTACTCCCCTCTCCAAGGCCCTCCTCCTAATACCATCTCGTCAGGAGGTGGGATCTCAATACATGAGTATAAGCCATACATACTCCAACCATAACAGCGCTGGAAAACTGGTTGTTGAACAGCTGAGTGATTGAAAAATACATTTTTACCAGTGCCAGGAGGGCTTGCAATGCAAGAGTCCATATCAGTGGTTTCCGCAAGCCGAGGGGATTCACCACTGGATACAACCACTGTAGAGATGAACTGGTGGTGGTAACCAGATCCTGAAGAACAGTGTTTGGGTCTCTAGCCAGCAGTTAATTTATTATAATAATACTGATTCTGCTAATAATAACAATAATTTTATAACTACTTAATTGGTGTTATTTTTGCCGGAAAAGCCTGGTTAGCTGCGTGCTTGGCCCGTCTGTGTGTGATTCGAGGCTGTTGATTTGTCTTGAGATTCTGTTGTTTTCTTCGCTCGCTGGTCTCTCCTGATAGTCCATTTCACTGTTGGCTCTTGGGTCTGTATGTGCTCCACAGGATACCACAAAAACACAATCTTTGACAAGGTAAATATGCTAAATCCCTATTATAACATTTAACTACTTAGGGAAGTTTCTGCTGTGGGGTGGGGGTGGGGGTGGGGGTGGGTGGGGTGGTGGGAATGGAAAGGAAAGTCCAGATTGCTTTGATTAGCTGCATTTTTCTCTCTGGGTGAATGGGAAGGCTTTGGTGGGAACCTCAACATTTGAGACTGTTTCCAGGAAAGTGAGAGAAACAGTGGTAGACGTTCTGGAGTCCTGGTCCAGAGCACCTAGGTTGGTGTGACACTGGGTTGGGTTCTTTCAGAGACATCAGAGAAACACATGCCCATCTCTTCTTCCCTGCTGGGAAAGCAGTGTCTGTAAGGCAGCTGGGAGTTTAGGCTGGACAGGCTTATGTGGTACAAAGTAGAGCCCCTCATTGGCTGTCTCCGTCTTGCATTACACGGAGACTCGTTGTCTTAAGGGCTAGAAATGGTGACAGATCATTTCCAGGGTGACCCTGCACTTAACTCAAGGCCACCTTCCCATGAGTTTTCTCATGTTGTTTGTTTGGTTCTCCATCTTGGGCTGGGAAAAAAAAATTACACTTTCATGATTAAGAGTTTATTCGTATGACCAGGAGAACAGACACACTGCAGCCTCATTATTCAGCAGTCTGGCCTAGGGTCTAGCGTATTTATACACATAGATTCTCAGAGCATGTGCTGAAGTTTTTGGAGAGTACACTGTGTCCAGGCCCCTCGGCCGATAGGATATATAGCCATGACGCAAACCAGCCTTTCCATTTTTCAAGACTGAAAATTTATTCTACTTTTACTGAAATAGCGTATTAGAATGCAGTGGTTATCAACCTGTGGGTTGCAACCCTTTTGGGGTTGCATGTCAGATATTTATATTACAATTCATAAAGTAGCCAAGTTACAGTTATGAAGTAGAATGAAATAATCATTTTATGGTTGGGAGTCACAATGTGAGCAACTGTTATTAAAGGCATCACAGCATTAGGAAGGTTGAAAAACCACTAGAATTAGATGATGTTATTGTTCACAGATATTCACTCCCAGACTCCAAGGATGTGAGCTTTGACCATGTGACTTGTTTCATTACTTTGGTAAATAAACTATGTTCCCTTGCTCCTTGCCTTTGGCCTTGACCATGTGACTTGCTTTGGCCAAACATAACAGAGCCTTAGATGTACTGTACATGCTCAGTTGGGCTCACCCTCTCATGCTATTTCTTGGCTTCTGCCTCTTCAGCCCAAACGCCAGAATGAATAGAGAAGGTCTGAGCCTAACCTACCTGGAGAAGCTCAGGCCGTTTAGAGCCCACTGACGCATAGGTGAGAACAAATAACTATTGCTCTCAGTCACTCTTGGCCTGATTTTACCCAAAGCTGACTAGTATGTCTCAACCAAGTGGTAGACCATAAGTAGGCTATGGTAGAAACAGGAAATGGGCACAGGAGATGGTGAGAGCATAGATTTCAGCTAGTTCTCAGAGGGTCTTCAATGCCAGCTCCAAAAACTGGGTGATTTTTTTTTCTAGTAGACAGTGGCGGGCATTGAAAATTGCTGAGTGGCTGAATGGTGTGCTGCAGACCCGGGACAAACAGCTCCAGGTTCCCCAAGTACTCCTTGGTCCCTATCTGCTGCAGGACATGGCTGACACAGCCTGCACGCCACCTTAAACTTTCACAGCAGAACTTTTCCTTCCTCTTCACCATATAATTTGGACATTTGTTGCTATTGCTTTTTTCTATATCTTTTCTCCCTTATCTACATTTACATACTTTAACTTACTTTATATAAAAAAAATCCAATGTTCCTTATTTTTTTTAATTATAGGAAAAGATAGGAATGTTAGGACTATGCCTCAGTCAGCCTACCTGTGATGTCATTGCTTACCTGCCATGGATGCGTGGCCCTGCTCAGGGCCATATAAAAGAATAGACCCTCCTCATGGTCTCTCTCTCTCTCTCTCTCTCTCTCTCTCTCTCTCTCTCTCTCTCTCTCTCTCTCTCTCTCATCTATCTCATCTCTCTTCTTCTCACTCTTCCTGTCTCTCTCTCTCTCTCTCTCTCTCTGGGATATCCCTCTTTCCTTTCCTTCTCCCCCATGCTCATTTAATAAACTCTTCTACAACATAAAAAAGAAAAGAAAGCAAATTGCTGAGTGAGGGAGACATGAGATCTCAGCCTAGTTCTACAGGTTGAAAGTGAGTGAAGACTGATCAAGTGGTCCCTAGGGCCTGTTGGAAAGCTGTTATGTTAGTGTTTGCTTTCCAGTTGACCCTAGCTCCTGCCACTATACCTTCTAGAAGGTACTTCAGAAGCATTTGATGGGTGAAGAAATGTGTAAGAGAACTGTCTAGGCATTTGAGAATCAAGACTTTGTGTGGACATCTCTAGTAACTTACCTCTTTGTTCACCTGTTCACTCTCCCAAGAGTCTACTGAACACTTAGAGTTAGAAAGTGCTTGATTCTGGGCTAGATAGCCTGTGGGAAGAGGCCACCTTCCTGGTGCTGCTTAGAAAGGGACTTGGGCCATGAAGGAGACAAGTCTGGAATATCAATGAGGAGTAATGGCAGAAGGAAAGTTGGGGGTTGGGGAAGGAAGCTTCCAGGAAGAACATGGCAGTAGAGTGTCTGACATCTTTGGCAGGTTCTCTGGGACCAGGACAATGTCACCTGCCTGCCTGTTGAAGTCAAGGGCTAGTTCTGCAGGGACCTCTAGGTCTATTAATGATCACACCTGACCTTCCCCTTCAGTCCATATTCCTAACGCCTCACTGTCCCGTCTCTTTAGTTTATGTCCCTTTGTTCTTTCAACTGCTTTGGCTAGGCCATAGGGTGGGTGTGCAGAAGCATGGATGTCTGAGGATCTCACAGCCCTGTGATTCTTAAATCCAGAAAGCATGACGCTCAGCACATTGTAGGCCTCCCCTAACCTGTGTCTTCATCTCTGAAATGGTCTGGGCTCAGATCCTATCCTGCTAGCTGTGTGACTTCTAGCAAGTCATCCACTTGACTTCATGGGCCCCTGTAGTCTTCTTCCACTGTACAGTGACAGTTCTATGTCATGGATGTGTAATAAAGATGCAATATGACCTTAGAGAATGCCATCTTGTTACAAAGTACCTAGGGCAGCTTGAGATGAGAATAAAACTCCAAGTCTATGCCCTTGCCTGGGAAGACCAAAGTCTTTGTGCCGAGGTGACATATCTGTGAGCATTTCTAGAACCAACTCTAGGTCAGGCAACATTAAACCCCTGCTTGTGGATCTCCCGGTGATGTATGGGTATTGGCAAGAAAAAAGCCCTCCAGGTTTCAGTGCAGTCTGCTTAGCTGGGGGATGCTAAGCATCCCATTTCCTGTGATAATTGTGGCGCTAAGGGTAGCCGGGTGCTTGGAGCTTAGGGTGGATGGTTCTGAGGTTCCAGTGGATTTATTAGAACAGAAGGCTGTGCTAGGATGTGGGCTGGGCACTTGCTGGCCTGGTAGAGTTCTTTAGGCTACAGGAACAGTCATCCATTGGTTTATCATCTATTCAGCAACTTCTTTCTGGCCACCTGCTTCCATGTCATGGAGCAGGTCTTAGCTGTGAGGCCGTAGTTGCCATTCTCAAACTAAACAGTGTTCAGGACCTTTATGAAGCAGGCACTGTTTAACAATATCGTTCTTTAGATGACCAGACAGCTGCGAGCCATTCGTTGCTCCTCTGTGGTCACTCAAACACAGTATTCTGGCCCTTTGAGAGCTGGTTTGGGTACCTGGAGATGTGAGTCATAGAAGTGAAGTGACAGTGATTGCTTCAGGAACACACATAGTTTACCTTCTTAGGCTCTCTAGGCAAAGGAATTGCTGAGCAAATTAGAATGGTGATGACAGTGTGCCTCTGGGTCATGGACACAGAGTTATCGTAAGGCAAGAATGCTGTTTTGAACCAAATATTAACATGCTAATTGCAGGAGTTCTTATCTCTCTGAAAACAGGTATTGGAAGTGTCTCTAGCAGGTGATCTTTCTGCCTCATTCTTGTTGCCATGGGAACCAGTCATCCAGGGGTAAAGCCCAGCACATGCCCACCACTGCACTCCGCATTACAATCACCAGTATCATTTGTCCTTGGAAACTGTGCTGTGGACAGGGAGATAACACACATCGAAACCCCAACTAGGCAGCCCCAGTGTAGAGTGAGCACTTATTAGAACCATGACTCTGGGCTGTCACAATGTTAGCCAAGGCATTGGACGGACAGCTTTCAAAAGTGTGTTTACCTCATACAACATCTGACTCTTTTCTTGGAGACTCTTCAGTTGCCTTGGACCTCACACAATGAGGTGTGATGAATAGAGTTGTTACTTCTCTGAGTGACCATAGGCTGCTGCTGTTCTCTAATTCCTGGGGGGGGGGGTCTTCCCCATCAGAGAGAGAGACTGAATATTTTTTTCAGAATACAGTATGGCTCACTTTATTTCTTTTTTCTTTTTTATATCTTATTAATTTATTCATATTACATCTCAGTGGTTATCCCATCCCTTGCATCCTCCCATTCCTCCCAACTTCCCATGTTCCCCTTACTCCCCTCCCCTATGGCTATGACTGAGTGTGATTTTTTGATGTCTTACTGAAGCTGTCGTCCTTTGTAACTTGCTCATTACTTTTAGTTTTTGGTGAACTTAGAAACCAGAGGACCAATCTTATTAAATGTGAATCCAAACCTAAACTGAATAATTTCAAATGATGCTGTGGCATTCTTCTGGAAGTCAAGAACGTGAATATATAGTGGGTTGTTAACTTTTTGTTTGTTTGAGCATTTGTTCTCCATATAGGAAGCTGGTACATCTGGGACTTACTGATCACACGAGATATATATGTGTGCTCATGTTTATTCCCATACATGCATGAGATACAGGAGGTGGTTAACTCAGCTAATTTAGCTTCAGAAAGATTCTCTCTATCCACAGGGACCCAATCCATCCCTTGCTGCTCTCCTTACTGCATGAAATTGTCTAGTGTCTTGGAAGGCCCTATCATCTCCCTAAAAGAAGAACTGGCTGATTGACAAGTGTGGCCTGGGAGACCTGAGGTCCTGTCACAAGAGCAGTGCCAGCAAAGGCCAGGCACCAACTCGTTCAACCACATGACTGAGAGGATCTAAATATTTCTGAGATGATTGATTTTTTTTTTTTTGTCTTTTAAGACTAAATTATCTACATGTTTGAATGGTCACGTTGGCTGCTTTTTAAAATCCACTCTCCCTGCCTTGAGACTGAGCAAAGATGTGTCATTGGTATGTAGGGTGTCATGCCTGTGGGGTGTGCACACAGTTTAGGTGAGCAGACATCTTGCCAGTGGGATGTGCATGACCGTTGCTTCTTATCAGGGAGTCTGGTGTGCACCCCTTTAGTCATTCTCATTGAATAATGACTGAAGAGTGTCCCTTCTTGCCTTACTTAGCTTTACCACACTCAACTATAAAAGGGTCAAATTCCCTCTGGTGTTGCCTGACTGCTGGATAACAGCCCCCCCCACCAACCCCACCACCACCACCCCACCACCACCACCCCCGCGACCCTCCCACCCCGCCTGCCTTGTAAACAGTTTGAGAAGTTAATTTCCATCACTTTGGAATTCATGAGGTCATGTGGTTCACTGTATGTCCATGGGTAACTTCTGTGGACTCTCCCACACCTCTAATTGTAGGTCAGCCCACGTTTTTGAGTCTGGAACATGCTAAGCTCACATGGGGGTGGGGGGAGCTCCAAGGTGCTTCCTTGAACCCCACACTCCGCCAAGGTAGAGATCCCATCTGTCATGAGACCAAAAGGCTCTCTTTTCATCTCCGTTAATTTCTAAATTGGCTTGTTAAATCTATACATTCCAGAGCCCCGGTCCAACATTCCAGGGGACCTTTCCACGGACAATCAGCGCAGGCGTTCTTTCCACCAGAGTTTGTTTAAGGAAAGGGAATGTTGGGGGTGGGGAATCCGCAAGTGCGAGTTGTCTTCATTTCTACAGAGACCTCGGATTTTGGCCTCACAGTTCCTGAGGCCTGTGTGTCCCTCCTCTGCTTTGCCAAGTATCCCAGTCAGTCCAGAGCTTGGGCCTGACTCAAGTTCGCTTCCTCGCGTGTTCTTTCAGCCCCTGCTATGGACAAGATATTGTTAGCTCACACTCTTGCACTCTCGGCACACTCTGGGATGTTTTCTGTTTCCTCTTTGTGCTGTTGTGGGGGACACAAACATGCAAGTGTGTTTGAAGCATCAGCCGGCTGTTGCCAAGGGAGGTGTCAATCTTGCTGCCAGATGGGTACATAATGTACCACACATGTGAACTGGGCACTGGGGAGTTCTAGCTGGAATTAATAATTGCACAAGAACTATAAACAAATAAATAAATAGCCCAAGTGTTTGAAGGACTTGTATCAGTTCCCTTGATCGCTACGGCTGAATGCTGGCTACTTTGTTAGCTTACCCTTTCTCTTCCTCTGCCCTTCAGAATTCTTTCCCTCCTACAGGATCAACTGAAGCCTCTCTAGCACTCTTACAATACTGTTAGAAGGAGTAGCAGGCCTGAGGTAATGCCCTAGCCTGTGAGTCGGAAGGAATAGATTCTGACTACCAGCCTTTCTTGCAACCCGGGTAGGGCGGAAGGTCATTAGAAGATGTTCAAGTCTTGTCCAAGTATCAGCGGCTACCTGCCACTGTCTTCAGCACACATGCCTTAGATACTCAGTGTGGGCATATGGGAAGACAGTTATTGATCCCAGGAACCTATTTATTACCATTTGGGAGATGATGCAGGGCTCAGGCTATGGTGATGTGCATACCACCATGGTCCTACTATGTAGGGTAGGCATAGTAGACATGGAGAGGTGACGAGGAGCCCATACTCTGTTCTTTAGCCAGCTTCTCCACTTTGTACCAGTTTCCTCGTCTGTGTTAGGACCCACGTCAGGGAGAGCTGTGGGGAAAGCAACACACAGCTTCCTGCTCCCTCCCCGGGAAGCTCTCGTCAGCCACTCCACATTCTTCTGAATCCCTGCAGTCTCTGTCTCTCCACAGCACTTCCCTTTATCACTCTCTTCATCATCCTGAAGCTTGTAGGTCTGAGCCCTCTGTGGCGCTGTAGCTTCAGTGCAGAATGTGGCTCTAAGTGGATATCAACTGGTTTCAGAAGGGAGATGGAGCAAGTAGAGACTGACAGGAGTTTGAGTCGTTTGGCTACGCCCTTTGAGACTGGGGGAGACCTGGGAGACGCCTCGCTGCCGGGAAGCATCCTCGTGTCTCCTCGGTGCTGCCCCCATCTCTCATCAACCCCCATGGTTTCACCCTGTTGGGCTTTCATCGGGCCTTGTTACGAATCTCTAGTCACTGAAATCCTTTGAAACTGTAACTTGAATTTTGTGACTGGGTCCTCAAGAAATGCTGTCGGATGGAAATGTATCTGTTTGTAACACCAGGACCGTTAAAAGAGGAGGAACTGGTCACTGCTCAGAGAGCAGAACTGTGTCTGCTTCTAAGAAGCCACGTGAGCACTAAGCAGGAAGGTGCAGCCCTTGATTAGGAGGGGCCCTGGGTGGACCACTCTTCTCAGCTCCCAGCTAAAATTTGCGTTTTCTAAGCAGCTGCTGAAGCCAAGCTCAGTGCTTGTTTGACTTCACTACTCTATACAGCAACCTTTGGGGGTGCTGATCCACGTGCTGTCTCATTGTGTTCAGTTTATTTAAGTTCTCTAAGGAGAGAAAGAAGGGGTGAGGTTTTGGGTGGGTAGGGAGGTAGAGAGGCTCTGGGAAGTCTTGAGGGAGGAGAAACTGAGAATATATTGTATGAAAAAAAATCTATTCTTAATAAGTTTAAAAAAAAGAGATCTCGGAAAATAGAGGAGCAGATCCCCAGTTTTCCAAATGAGACTCAATAATTGTGCATATGAAAGGAGGAAAGCCACTAAATGTCACTGAAAAATATAGAACACAGGGAAAGGCTGGGGATAAAAGTTCAGTCATACGGTATACGCTTAAAGCAAGCAGGGCCTCAGGTTCCACCTTGAGCAACAGACAGACAGACAGATAGACAGACAGACAGACAGACAGACACACACACACACACACACACACACACACACACACATACACACACACACACACACACAGAGGGGGGAAGGGAGAACCTTAGACAGTGAGAGAGTAGTAAGACACAGTTTACCTGGTCACATGTGTCTTATAGGTGATGGAGACTGAAGTCTAGAGCTGTGTTGGCTATCATACCTGCCCAATCCAGATGCCCTGGTTACGCCTGTAAGCAGAGAGGCATCTGTCTGAAGATAGATAATGAATAAGCCTTCAAGAAGGTACAGGGCTGGCAAGTGTCCATTTGAGGCCTGTGATCCTAAGAGCATGGAAGTGTGGCTTGAGCACACAGCAATATTTAGGACCAACCTCTGACTTAGATGCCTGTAAACCTTTGACAGGATGGTACAAAAAAGCTACAAAAGTGTCTTCACAGCTCCAGAGAAGGAATTAGGCCTTTGCATGTGTGTGTGTGTGCGTTCAATTTTGAGCTGTCCTGATTTCTCTCAGAAGCTGCTATTTCTTCCCTAGAAATGATCCAGACACTCTCTGTGTCTCTTCTGTAATAGGATAAGCCCTGGATCCCTGGCCCCTCATGCTCTGTTTCTCCAGGCTAGAAAGGTGGCTTTCCAAATCATTTTTTTTAACTATATACTGCCAGGAGCTAAGAAAACTAAAACAAGGCCTGGTAGCCATAGCCGAGGATGGCCATGTCCCCTGAGGCTTGAGCTGAGCCTGACGATAGACAGACTGTGGCTATCAGAGCATGCCCAGGCTTTCCTTGTGGGAACAAACCACAGAGAAAATCCAGAGAAAAACTGGCTCGGGCCTTACAAAGGGATAGGCCCCTTTTGAGAACAGTTCTGTAGAGCAGGGTCCAGCAAATGAGCAGAAAGCAGAGAAGGCATGGGTTATAGCTGCCCTAGCAGCATTCACTATAAATTGCATCCAACCCTTGAGGGGCTCACTGAAGAGTGGGAGTGACAGATGTGTGTGTGTGTGTGTGTGTGTGTGTGTATGTGTGTGTGTGTGTGTGTGCAGTGCTATGATAGAGGGGTGTGTCTGAAGTCCATTGGTGTCAAGAAGAGTCGTAGAAGAGAAAGTGAAAGGGGGTGTGTCAGAGGGGAGAAACTATCTTAGTTGTGTAAGATAGAGCCAGTAGAGGGGACCAGAAGCCTGAAGCAGTCAGCATGCTTGGCTTGGAGCCAGGGTCAACTTTAACTGCCCTCTGCACGCTCGGGGCCCATGCCTCAGTGGAGCTCAGCTGTCAGAACACAGCAGAGGCTGTTGTGGGCTAGGTTAGCAGAGGTAAGAGGGAACAGGAGAGTTCTGCAAAGAAGTGCTGGGCCTGGGGCCTCAGTGAAGGTCAGGGTTGGACAAGTGGAAGGGCAAGCAGAGTAGTAGGCCACCAGGAGCAAGAACCAGCAGTAGGTGGCAGCACAGCATGGAGGGGACCTTCAGTGGCACATTGTGCAATGTCTGGCACCTTCCAGTAGACTAGCTCATCCCTCCAGGCAGCAGCGAGGTGCAGGATGACTCTTTCAGTCAGAAGAGATGCCTGAAAAAGGCATGGCTACTCTAGTCAGGGCACTATGGATGTTGAGAGCTTCGGGCATCAGAAGACTGAACTCTTGGCAACAGATGGTTTCTTTTACCACTCTTTGCCTCAGTTGGACCATCTAGCAAGTGAGGTACCAGGAGACCTGCCACTCTGTTATCATCTTACCTTGTAGCTCGCCACCAGGCCCATCACTCCTGGGACGCCTTTACGGTCAAGAGAGGAACCTCCACTTCTTTGCCAGCTTCCTGGGTGCTTGAGGGGAGTGTGTGGATGGAGATGGGAATGGCTCCAGAGCAAACCCCAGACAAGATGCAGGTTAGGAGATGCAGGCTTATGGGGGCCCTCATAGCCCACTCTCCTGCACACAGACCCTTCTCCTCAGAGGTACATCCCCCCCCCAGCACTTGTTTCTTTAGGCCTGAGAACTGGCCCAGCCTGCCCAATATCCAGGCTCTCTTAGACCAATGACCCTGCACCTGGTCCCTACAGATGTGCCACAGGCCTAGGACAGAAATACAGGGAGGCTCACTTGGCATAGGAGGACCGTGTCCAGTCTGCACTGGGCCCAGGGTCCTGGCTCTAGTGCTCAGAGCTCACTGAAGTTTATTTACTTATCATTTGTTTGGGGTGAAATGGGAGAGAATTGAATCCAGGGAGCTCTTTTAGCAGCAGTTGGCGGAAGAAAGGCATGCCTGTTTCTTGCAAAAGAATCCCCCGCATTGTGGCCCCAGCCCCCTTGGTTGGGTTTTGGCAGACAATGCGCTTCTTTCTCCCTGTGCCCATGGCTCACCCTGCCCGCCTGCCGCCTGTCTGCCCTTGGTCCAGTGGGCTGTCTGCTGCCCACTTGGCTTGACAGTGGAAAGGGCAGGCCAGAAAGGACTGAGGCTTGGCCTATCAATCCAATCTGCCTCTCAAGCTAACAAGGTTTCTGGGGTCACCCTATGTCCCCAGGACTCTTCCATAAGAGTGTCAAGTACCGTGCTTAGAGATGTAAAGTCCCTGCTCTCTTTGAGTGAAGACCAAGGGCTCGGGTCCCAGAGAAGTCAATGCCCCTGCCGCCTCTGCCTCCTCCTTTCCACCACTATTTCCAGACTGAAAAAATGCAAACTCCAAAGGAGTAACTAACTGATGGACCAAGTTAACCCAGCAAGGTGTGTTGTTGACTGAGATATCTCCACTGCTCTCAGTGAAACAAAGGTAACTGGATTGGCATAGGCTGAGGGTGACCTGTGAGTTCCCTACCCAATTGCTTGCTTGAAGGCATGGCTTTTCCTCCTTTTTGTAACCCGGCAGAAGACACAGAGCCATAGCTCCTCTGCGATTTGCTTCTGGCTTGCCTTTCCATTGTCGGCAAATGCTCCTTCCTTCATCTTCCCCACTCAGCTCATTCCATCTTTGCTGTTTCATCCATCCATCCTTCTCATTTCTGCCTGGGGCCTTTGTACATGAGCTCACCTGCCCGCAGCTCTTGTCCTTGACACTAACGGTATATATCAATAATACCCACCTTCCCCCAAGGCTTATACTCCTCAGGGCCTTACCGTCTCCTTATGCTTCATTTGTGGTCTGTGAAAGTAGTCTAGTCTTCTAGGGTTATCATGAGAAAGTAATATAAAAAATGCACAAATGCTTTGCAGAGTCATGGGAGCTGAGGACCTGCGGACAGAGGAGGGAGACGCAGGGTAAGGGGAGAGGGGTACGGAGGCCTGGTGCAAGGTGGGTGGCCCAGCTGAGATCTGGTGACTGAAAAGCAAAGAACTGGAGAGGAACCCTCTTGGAATTTTGAAGGAAGAATCCAGAGATTAAGGAGAGAGAAAGATCATCTTATTTCATCAGTTGGGAGGGCCTGGGAAATCTGTAGAGAGGCAAGAACACTGCATTCCTCTTCCCAGCACACCATGTGCAGGGCATGGCGTCTGGGTGAGGTCCGAGACTGGATTTCCTTTCCTTTGCTCTCTGAAAACGAAATGAAGACAATCTTGTTTTGAAACCGAAAGGGTTGAGACAGGCAGAGAAGTCTAGACATTTGAGCTTTTAAAAAGGAGGAACCTGAAGGCTGGGGGCAGGTGAGGTGACTCAGGGAATAAAGGTACTTGCTGTTGCCACACCTGAGGACTTGAATCCATTCCCCAGGACGCATGTAAAATGGATGGGAACTGATTCTGCAAGTTGTCCTCTGACCTATGCATCCATGTGCTTGCCAACACACAGACAAACGCATACTTACACAACATCACAAAACAATTAACAAGAACAAAAAACCAGAACAACAACAACAACAACAAAAAAGCCCAGAGGCTGCAGTTTGCTTTTCACTATTGTCTCCTAGCCTTTTGCATCTGGAGGCAAAATGCTAATGGCCTGATAGAGATGCCGTTTCCACCAGGTACTGTGGGTCATCTGGGGACCGTTCTTGCCTGATTAGGAAGTTTAATGTTTTGCCAGACTCTTTTTACCTTTTCAGTGCCATTTGGTTTATTGGCCATTAGCTGGTCTGTCTGCTCCCCCTAAAGGCCATTCCTGGAGTGCTGTCACCCAGGAAATGCCCTTAGGATGCCAACATTTTGCCCTACAGGCTAAAGGCTTAGTCTGACTATTCCAGAGCCCATTGTCATCGTTTCACAGCCTTTGACTGCCAGATGTTATAGCTTGCGTCATCTTCAGCCTCAAGATGCCAAGGCCCATGACACCCAAATTCCAGTTTCCTCACTGCTTTAAGGGCCCGCGTCACCAAGGATCTGGAGCCATTTGGGGTGCTGCTATGAGCTCAGTCTATGATAGCTGGCCTGCTCTGTAACTTGCCTGCTGCCTGAGGTGTGTTGGACCAGAAGTCTGCCCTGCACCTGGGCTTCTTCTACAAGCCAGTCCCCTGCTGGGCTCAGCGTCCTCACTTGTAAAATCCAGGCAGCAACCTCACAGGGTGTTCCTGAGGATGGGAAGACAGTGGGTTGGGGAGGAGAGTGCTCCGCAGATGTTGGTGATTCTATGCCAAGGCTGTCAGCCCTGCTCAGCCTCAGTACCAAGATGCTGGAAAACCCAGCTACTACCCTGCTTGCTTTGGCTTCCGTTTGCATCGTGTGCTGTTTCCCACCCTTTGATGTTTACCAAGATTTTTTTTTTACTCAGAAGACTGGACACCCCCAGATCTCTCCTTGACTGCCCTTTCCATGAGTGCCCCTGTCATAAATCAGCCTTCTCTTGATTACAGCCTTGTTTATAACTGTTTGTGAGATCTGCTTTGTACAAGAGTCATATACGTATCTGCTATATAAGATGTTATACTAGTGACTGTTTCTCTGTCATGCATCTGGGTGTTTGGGATCTCACAGCACTGAGTGACCTTGGGTGATGCCTTTGGCCTTCCTAAACCTTAATTTCCTCATTATTAAGGTGGAGAAAGCAACACACACACACCTCCTGAAGCTGCAGTGATGTATAATGACAAGAAGGAAAGCATTTCAAGTAGCTGCATCTAGTAGGTGCTTGTCAATGTCAATAAAGGTG
This sequence comes from Acomys minous, assembly GCF_964271855.1. Lineage (NCBI taxonomy): Eukaryota > Metazoa > Chordata > Mammalia > Rodentia > Muridae > Acomys > Acomys minous. The sequence goes on from NC_140487.1 coordinate 92,100,703, forward strand.
ACAGACTGAGAAAAGCAGGAAGTTTGAACCTGTGTTCAGACCTCCCTGTAAGAGGAAGGCCACCTGAAATGGGGTTGCTTAATGCCTCTAAGCAGTTTCATGTTTGTATTATAAACGCACAGGAAGACCAGGCTCTTAGTCAATGGTACCTGTTATTATTTTTCTCTCTTTACACATCATAGGAAAATGTAGTCTTAGCTTTGTGCATGCACTTGAGTGATTGTATGCAGCACAATTTGGCTTCTGACATGATTGACAGTGTTAAGCAAATTAAAAGGATGATGAACAGGAGTAAAAGGAGGAGGTAAGGAGCTTTGAGAATGTGGAGGGGGGAACAGCTTCCTATTTCACGAGGCCAGTGTTATCCTGAACCCAAGCCTGACAAAAGCATTACGGAAAATATGCATACACATACTTCTTACGTTGTGACCATGGATGCAGAAGTTCTTGACAAAAAGTAACCAATAAAATTCAGCAGAAATTAAAGCGATGATATTATGGCTGAGTAGAAATTAGCTTGAAACACAAGGCTGGTTTAATGTTGTAAAATCAATCAATGTAATTCATTACGTCAATATATTGAAGGACACATGCCTATAGTCTTCCAGATAGATAACATAAAAATCTTTTGAGAAAAAAAAACATATTCATGTTAAAAAAAACTCTCAGTAGTCTAGGACTCAAGATCCAATAATGGATTTTTTATGCCAAACCCACAACTACCATTATGTACCAAAATGAAAAGCGAATTCCTCTAAGACTGGAGGAACAAGGCAAACTGAATAAGTGATAAAGAGTCTGTGTCCATAATATATAAAGTAAGTTTCAGAGTGACGAATATAGAAAAGAAAGATGGGCATGGTGGCCCCAGGTTATTGTCTCAACATTTGAAGAATGAGACAGGAGAATCAAGCGCAAGGCAAGCCTGGACTACGTGGTGAGATTCTTAGAAGAAGAGAGTGGAGTAGTGAGAGGACAAAAAAAGGGAATGAGACACGGGAACAACCAAAAGAAGACATAAATCGACACATATGCCTGGGAAAAGTGGTTAAAATCTTTAGCTATTAGAAAAACACAAACCAACTTGCTAACAGGACACCACTGTATACATACCAGAAGTGGCTGCATGGAGGATTGGTGAGATTATGAAGAAGCTACAAATTCACACTGCTTCCGGGGGACAAGGTGTGGCAAGCATTCTAGAAGACACTTCTCCAGAGCCCAATAAAGTTAAACACCCACTGATCACACCCAGAATTTCCACTGCTGGGTATATAAAAGCTTAAGTTCAAATACATTATCAGTGTCACCGTGAAACCCATTATTCGGTACAGTTGACGTAGTTTCCTATGTACATTCGGTACAGTTAACATAGTTTACCTATGTACACAGAGTAGAATGCTGTACACTAATGAAAGGGATCCAAACGACCCGAAACCAGGGAATTGGTAATTCATCAATTGCTTACCAATGAGAAAGACAGAATGACTGATAAGTGCATCATGTCTGATACGTGTGATGCTGTGTGAAAGAGTCAGATTCAAATGGCAACATGTGGGTATGAGTCACTTATGTGGCACTGTGGGAAAGGCAAAACTGTATATATAGAGAAAACATAAGTGGTTGCCAGGGGTGGGGACAAGGGTAGGGTTTCCTACAAAAAGACACAGGGGAAATCTTTGGGGCGTGGGAATTCCTTTATGTGTCAGTTTGGGTGGCAATTTGACGATATTTTTTTTTTTAAATCAAAACTCGGAACTGTCTGCTGAAAGGTACATTTAACTATGTGAATTGTGTCTGGAAAATGAGAAGAGTGAAACGAATGGGTTAGTAAAGATGTAAGGCAAAGGGCATGCAGATGTTTGTTGGCCCCAGTGAGATCCTTCCTCAAGCTCTGTCTCTTGAGACCAGTTTCACAGCATCCACCCAGGATTGCTGCACATCCTCACCGTGGCTGTGGAACTTAGTGGCAGCCTGCTCCTCCCTGCCTCCCACTGACCCCTTCACCCACCCATTTTACTGCTATGAGACTCTACAACAGAAATACATGCAAGTCTGTCTTCTAGAGTCCCTCTTGCCTGTACCATGAGATTTGTCCCCACCCTCACCTACTCCTGACTTCCTGACCTTCCTTAAGGCTCAGGAGCACAACCAACCACTGCTGTGCCAGGCAGACTGGTCCACGTGCTGGTGACTGTGGGGAACTGCTGCCTATTTCAAGAGCCCCAGCCCCTTTCTGTAAGTTCGCTTGCAGCCTCCAAGTCTCCCCTGAGATGCTTCTTCCAGGGAAGTCCTCCCAAGGACAGACCTGGAGACTTCTCCTCTAGTCTACAGGTGGGCTCTAGCACCCCTAGCCTTAATGTTCCTCACACTTTCATTTGGAGAAAGCAGGCTGCCAGGAGTGTGAAGACTTGCCAGCCTCCCCAGCCAACAGCTTAGGTCAGCTTGAAGGTGTGGCCATCCCTGCTCCAGGGACAGTCTTTTTTCCCTAGACCTTCTCATTGGCCCAGACAGGACATTCTGAATGCTTCAGCACTCAGCTATTCTATCTTGGTCCTTCTGCCTTCCTCTACCCTCTCTTCCTGGGTCAGGGCTGCATCAGCATGTGAAGATATTCACTGCCTGCATGTGCCTTGACTTCACCTTGTGCAGGCATTGCCCAAAGCTCAACCACTCATACCTCTGACTGCCCTGGCTTTTGCTTCCTAAACACTTTCCAGTAATTACTCCTTCCCTCCACCCCCAACCCACTGGCCTTTTCTTCTTTCAGTGTCTCTTAATTCTTGTATTTATTCATTTATTCAGCAAGTATTTCTCAAGACTGGATATCCAAAATGTATTATTTTCAGCTCAGTGCCAAGGTTGTGAATCTCAACTGGATCCTAGTTCTCCCTTCACACACACACACACACACACACACACACACACACACACACACACACTCACGCACCACACACAGATGTACATACATGTGCATACATGCACTCATGGATACACAATCACTAGGAATTATCTGTCCTGTATATCCTCATTCCTTGATTCATGTGATCCTATGTCATGCAGTGCCTTTCCCATCCCCTAGGTAGCTTCTTTTAAGGCCTTCTACATAGCCTGCCATGGTAGCTCTTGGCCTCCATGCTCGCTCACAGCAGTATATGACATGCACTGGGTTTCAAAAATGAGTTTAGTGTCTTGACTGCATATTGTCAGGATTGAATACAAGAGATAATCTGTAGAAAGCATCAATCAAAATTACACAGTAAATGCTCATGGTTGCCTTCTGGGAAGTTCTATTTAATGGCATGGCTCATCAGCTGAAGATGATGTTGTCCCCAGTACATCCTGTATGTAGTTGGAAGAGACAGAGGTGTAGATACCCATACCTCATGGGGCCACACATTATACTGGGACCAGGAGAATGAAGCTGTAGTCTGGGATCTCTGCTAAGGGGCTGCTGTTCCTCTTTGGAACTCAGTTTCCCCATCTCTATCCATAGTTTGTCTCACATTTCCTGGGCTCTTGCAGAAGTAAGATCCTGCAGTATGGATAGATGCTTCTCCACGAGGGCTGACGAGCCTGTGCTACAGAAAGTAGAATCTCAATATACATTTTATTACATGACACCAGCTACAACTTAGAATTTTCCCTGTGGGGGGCACCAAGATATCTTTCATTAACAGTGGACATTGTCAAAATGGAGGGGGAAAAGCTAATTTTTAAAAACATTATAGGATAGTTATGTGCCAGTACTTCATGTCAGAGTACATATCTGGGTTTTCATTAAGTCTCAAAACCCCATTCTTCTATTCTTAATTTTTTATTGGTAGACCAACGTCTTCTATTCTTAATTTTTTATTGGTAGACCAACGTCCGAGGGAGCCAGAAAGTTACCTAAATATTCAGAACAAACAAATAATTGGATTCAGAGCTCACTGCTCCTGGGCCCAAAGATAGTGGGCTCAGGTCCCTTTGGCTTTAAGTTCTCAAATTAGGAAACTAAAATCCAGTGATAACTGAAATCTCTGTGACACCTGTGAATACAGAGGTCTGGAAAGCATGGCAGCAGGAGCCCTGTAGTAGTCTCTTGTCCCCATCTGCTCTGCCTACTCACCCTGTGGTTTTGACCTCTGCCCCACCCATTTACCTGTGGAAGGAGTATAGTAATGCATCTGCCCCCTGGGTCATTGGAAGCTTCGAATCTGTTAATAACCAAGGAAGGTCAATTAGTGCTTGCCTGCTACCTAATAAGTATGCAGTGACTGTTGTTAATTAATATTATTACTGTCCTCGTCATTGTTTAAACCTTAGCCTAAGATGAGTGGGGGAAGGGGTCTTCTTTTGTGCAAGGAATGCCTGTCTGGAGAGTGTCACTGGGAGGCAGCCCCAGCTTCTAGGACTTCTGTGTTTGCCCCGGCAGACCAGAGCTTGCAGGATCGCCACTTACCCAGCATTCCAGCAGAGCACAGAATGGGTCTTAACACTACAGCACTGGAGATGCCACCTGCCTGCTCAGCCCCTTCACCCCACACTTTCCAGAACTGGCCCCGATTTGCTCTGAAGCACCTCAGTGCTCTGGGTTTGTGAGCCAAGCATCTCTGAACTGAATTTCAAAAAAGCACTTGCTTTCATCTGTGGGTGGCAATGTGACAGCCTGGATGGAGCTTTTGTCATCGTGTTAAACATGGGAATCTGAGACAGAAGTGGAGAGAAGTCCTTTCCCAGTGGTCCTCCTCCAGCAGCAGGTGGAAATAAACCGGACGGCATCACCCTCCTTCCTGGTGTTTGCTCATAAGAAATGCATTGCTACTGGTGGGGTTGAGGGGGGGGGGAGTGGGAGCTAGTACTAACTTGAGAATAGTATTCTTTTCAGTAGGATTGATTGGGCAGATGACATTCCAGCCGTTTCCCCCAAGCACTTCCCAACCATTCATCCATTTAATCCTCACACTACCACCTGTGAATATCCTACCTTGCGAATGGGAACTTTGAGGCAAAGATGTGGAATTATTTTGCCCAGGGTCGCACAGATGGTGTGCGGACCCAAGTCCGGTAGACCCAAGTCCGTCCATTCTTTCTGGAGGTGGAGGCCAATCAGCACAGTTCGAATGCGCTCTCCCAGGCCTTCTCCTTTAAGCTTCACCGTGCCCAAAGAGGTGACAAGGTTTTGTAGCCAGGGTTATAAGAACGAGAACTGGAGCCATAAAAGGATTGGCTAAGCTTGTACAGATCAATGGCCGATCAAGTTCTCTGACCCATAAAGGAGTTGCCTTTTTTTTCTTCACTAGGTTGCATGTGTAACTGTGTGTGCATGTGTCTCCAAGTGTGTCCTTGTGTTTTCACGTTTCCCCAAGTGTGCCATGGGCTTGCATGGGCTTCACTTACATGCACATGTGATTGTATTTGTGTGTGCCCATGTAACATGTTCATGTGTATGCACGGATCTGTGTGTGTCTATTATGCTCACACATGCATGTAGGCAGACACTTTGTTTAGGAGGGGGTTGGTGGTTTAGCAAGGGAACCTGATTCTGTGTAGCTGGTGTAGATGCAGAGGGACTTGGAACTGTGAAATCTAGACATCTATTCTGCTTCTACCACTGAGGTTCTGGGGAATCTCAGAAAGTCCCCTTTGCTCCCCTGAGTCTCTCTGGTACCACGAAGTCAGGGCCAGGTGAGAAGCTCAGAAGCCTGTCTTGTGCTGGCATTCTGCGTAATGCAGATGCCCCAGTGAACAGTGAAGGGGGGGGCGCGTTTGAGAAGACTTCGTTGAGGAGGTTCACGAAGCACACGATTTGGCGACAGAGACAGCCAGCCAGGACTGGTAAGTGTGGGCAGAGGGTGTCATTCATATGCCTGATGCTCTTCTGGGCTAGGGTCCAGAAATAGCTGTGGTGGGAACTACATTTTTAAAATGGGCCTTAATGTTTTTCACTGCTGGAAAATATGCCATTATGGGCATTTATTTTTCCCCTGCAGATTCCTGCACCGCCATGCCCCCGAGTTTCTGCCCACATTGCTCTCACTTTATGTGCTCTGCCTGAAGCCTGTCTGTTTTCATTTCTGTGTCTGTCCTGCCTCTGTCCCTTGATGGTGTGCAGAAGAGCGGGGCTGCTGTGGTCTTGTTGTCTGAGCCTTGTGAGATGAGAGTTTGGTTGTAGCTGGCAGCAAGGGCTTTCCTAGGAAGCCAGCCCGGCAGATGAGGGCAGAGTGTCACAGCGTGCACCACAGTTTGATAAAGGGAGGACAGCGTGGCTGTTTGCCACATACAGAGTGTTTTTTTGGAGACGGCAGTGATACCACAGACAGTCACATGTCTGTGTCAGGTTGATCCTTGCCAAAGTATGCAAGCCATGACAGGCTCCTCTGTGTCTGTGTGCCTGTGCCCTCCGGTATGCAATGTGGTTGTACTAGTGTCTGTCCACAGAGCAGCCTCAGCACCCACCACGTTCCATCCTCCTCACCATCACTTTCACTACCTCTAGAAGACATGGGTGCTTGCTTCTCACAGGCTCATGGAGACCATGGGCCACCTCGCTCCCTGTAACACAAGGAGCCTGGGACCCCGCTGTATAGTCCTGCCTTGGTAAAGGCCAAGTGTTAATAAGCATCTTCATTTCACCTGGAAACCAAGGAAATGTCAACAAGGCTTAATCTTGAAGCCAGGGTCACAGGGGAAAACAGTGGCAGAAGGACACTGTAAACCTGAAGCCCATAGCACTAGCAAGAGCTTCTAGATGGAGTCTGCCTGTGATTGGGCTAGGGAGAAATATAGTGGTACTGAAAGGGGGACATTGGGCACGGGGTGTGCAACAAGTGGGCGGGAGGTTAGTTTGACGGTGACAGGTTCTCCGTGACAGTTTGAGCCATGCAAGTGTCTGATTTTGTTTGGATCTCAAAGGAGTTGTTCTGGGTGCAGTGTGGAAGAGAGAGGGTAGAGGCAGGAAGGCAAGTGAAAAGAAGAGTCCAGAAGGGAGGACCAAAGCCTAGAGCTAGGGCACGGCTCGGTCCGGTGCCTCAGAAGTCTTGAGCAGACACTTGAGTGACTTGGGAAGATACCAGCTCATGTTTGGCCTTGACGAAGTCATGTGTCCTCCTAGGCCTTCAACATTCCTCTCTGTAACCATGACACAGAAACTTAATGACGGTGTTAAGACTCTGAGCCCGACTTCTCACTAGCTAGATACCTGGGATTAAGAAACTCAGCTCTCATGACCACAGTGAACCTCTCAAGGCACAGTGCTTTCTGGTCACAGCACTGTTCACAGAATTGACATAGAGAATACAGCCGCAGCATAATGCCTGTAATGTGTAACAGTAAGTGGGCAACTTATTTATCACTATCTTATTCTATGATTTTTGTTACTGTCAATTAACATCTCTTCTGGAATGATGGAATTCTATGCATTTGTAATCCCAGCACTTAGGAGGCTGAAACAGGAGAATTATGAGTTTCAGGCCAGCCTAGGCTACATAGCAAGACTCTATCTCAAAACAACAGTGAAGGACTTTCCCTATCATTCCATGATAACCAGCGTTTTAAGCAGGATTTGTGTAGCTTGACCCCATCAGACACACTGTGTGCACACGGCTACACACGGAGGGTCTTCTCTTCATTGTTACTTGTTGGATTTTGACTTGAGTACCTTCTAAAGCTCGCTGCCTGCTTTTCCAGTTCTATTTTCAGATGCCAAACCTCTTCCAAAGTGGACTTGATTAATTGATGGTAATCAGAGAATCCTGGGGGACATTAGGAAGTCAAGGTTCTTCCCCCTAAGGCCTCAGCAACCCTTATTCCCTCTGTCAGCATTGTCACCCCAGGCACCTAGTGTTGGAAAGCTTTCCTGTTGCAGGTGCCCCCGGCCCACAGCCGCTGTTTCTCCCTCCCTAACACCCTGTGTCTGTGGGATTCTAAACTCAGCATCAGTTTCTTACCCCGCCTCTCCAGAGAAAGTATCCTCAAAGTCCTGCTTCCAGCGGAAATGCATCTCCTGGCCCCAGCCAGGACATCTTTCCGGCTGTCTGCAGTGTAGCTTCTGTCTCCCAGAGTTTTCTGTATGCGTGGCTTCTCTATAGGTCTCAAATGCTGCATTCTTCATGCTTCAGTTGAACGGAATCCGGCTCAACTCACTCGTCTGACAAAGCAGACACAGGATCCCAGTGAGAGGAGAGTGGGAAAACCCCTTTCGGTCCCACCTAACCTCAATTCCAGAGAGATTCCCTGGGGAACCTTACCCCCAAATGTCCAAAAGGTCTAATGACACACATTATGGAGTATTTCTTGAAGTAGGAGATAAAAATATCTTTGCAGCCCAGTGACTGCAAAATAAAGACAAGAGTGAAGCATGCGCCTTTTGCTCCTTTCAGTGCACTTTTACCACCTTTACTCTTAGCCCAGGGTTTGAGAAGAAGGTTCCAGAATATTTTTTTTAATAAATGGATGAAAATATTTATACAGGGCCGTATTCCAGAGAGGAATAGAGCTGGATGGAAAGGCACCCTTTGACACTGTAGTCCCGAGATCTGTCTTCCTTGGCCCTCTGCTCACTTTTCCCTCTGGCCTTTCTGTAACGACATCTTTGAGTTCATTTATATCACAACACCCCAAATGAGAAAGGTCGTGCAGATAGACTTTGTATGCTGTTTTTCTAGTTTCTTCTTCCAGGCCTGACTTCCCTTTGGCCTCACCTAATTTCCCTAAAGTCTTGTTTTATGGACCTGTGCCCAAGGTTTGGTGGCTACAATATGTAATTTAGGTCTCACTTGCGGCTGGCAAAACATGTAATGGTAACAGAACTGGAAGCTGATAATATTGTTGCAGACCGCTATGGGATTGGGGGTAAGGAGATGGTTTTTCCCCATTTCCTCTTTTAAAAAGGAAGTTATGGTGCATGTGTGAATCTCAAAACTCTCCATTGAGTCCGGGACATTGAACTCCTCCCTAACATAGGTATCTGATTTTGGAATAGTTCCCTGTATCGTCACTTACAGATGAAGGAGAGTTGGCATCAGCAGAGAAGAAAGATTGACCTTGAGAGAAAATACCTTTGTATACACATGGATGACCAGTCTCCATGACAACTCCTTCCTTATCAGGAGTCTCTGGGCTCACCCTTATATCTCCTGTTAAGCAGTAAGCAATGGGTTTGAGGGTTTCCTCAAACTCTCCAGCAAACTCTCCAGGTCACCTGGACAAATCGCTTCCCTTTTCTGTACCTCACTTTCCTCGGTGATGATGAAATGATGATGAGGTGATGACCATGATGATGATGATGATGATGATGATGATGATGATGATGATGGCAGTAATAGTGGGAATTACTGTCAGGATGGTTGTCTATTGCTTGATACACACCATGACCCAAAGCAAGTTGGGAGAGAAATGGGCTTATTTCATCTTACAGTTGTAATCCATTATGAAGGTAAGTTAGGGAAGGAATTCAAGGCAGGAACTGAAGGAAGCAAAGACCATGGAGGGACACTGCTGACTGGATTGATCACTCCTGGCTTGCTCAGTTTACTTCCTTATATATCCCAGGACCACCAACCCAGGTACAGCACTGCCCACAGTGAGGACTCTTCTACATCAATCACAATCACGAATTCCCCCCCTCCACAGCCTTGCTTATTTAATGCTCCTCTTCCCAGATGGTTCTAGTGTGTGTCAAGCTGACCAAAACCTAGCCAGTACAGTGATGATGTGATGGTGGTAGTGGCGATGATGATTAGGATGCTGCTGCTGATAGTGGTGGTAGCGTGATGATGGTGCTAGTGAATTTAATAGTGATATCAGTAGTGATGATGATGATGGTGATGATGCTTTTTTTTGGAGACATGATCTTTTTACACAGCCCTGGATGACCTAGAACTTGCTTATAAAACAGGCTAACCTTGAACTCGCAGAGTTCAAGGGATTAAAGGCATACACTACCACATCTGGGTGCTACTGCTGATTTTAATAGTAATTACTATGCTGGTGATAGTTTTAACATTGATGTTGATGGTTGTGATAGTGGCGGTAAGGATAATGGTAGTAATAATGGTGCTGTCTTTGATGATGATTGTAGTGCTGCTGCTGATTTTGATATTGATGGTTATGGTTACAGTAGTGATGGAAGAGGTGATAATGACTTTTTTTGACAGTTCATAAAACATTTTTATTATGTTTCATTTGTAATGTATACATTTATATTATTACACATGAATAAAATAAGCTGCATGCAGAAGGAAGAACCATGAGACAATCAGGCACTACATAAATGTTACATTCATAGTGATTTGGCCATTTGTATTTGGCAAACTTGAAGTAAACATCTTTCCTATCTTGTTCTTTCTAAATTTCTGAATAAAGATCAGTCTCTATCATATCTCAACTCTATTAACTTAAAACATCTATCTTGATCTAAAAACATATTAACCCCTAACCTACTAAGCTTAATCGTAAGACTAAACTATCTGGTCTTCAACCCCATCAGAGATTTGAGAAGGAATAAAACTTAAATACCTGAGTGAACCAGAAGTACAGGTTAGCAGCTTCCAAAATGAAAAAAACAAAAACAAAAACAAAAACAAAACAAACAAACAAAAAAAAAAACGATTGAGACAGTTTGCTGCCTGAACAGTCACCCAGCACTATAATGTTGGAGCATCTCTTCAGACTTCTGTCCCAGTATATCTCCTCCATTGCTGGTAGGAGTGCAAACTTGTACAAACCACTTTGGAAATCAATCTGTCATTCTCTCGGGAAACTGGGAATAAGTCTGCCTCAAGACCCAGTCATACCACTCCTGGGCATATACCCTATAGAGGCTCCACCATACAACCTTTGCTCAACCATGTTCATAGCAGCCTTGTTCATAGTAGATAGAATCTGTAAACAAGCTAGATGTTCCTCCACTGAAGAATGGATGAAGAAACGATGGTTCCGTTTGCACAATGAAATACTATTCAGCTATCAAAAAACAAAGAAAATTTGAGATTTGCAGGCAAATTGACAGAACTAGAGACAATCATCCAGAGTGAGGTAAATCATAAAACATTTTTGAGTGGTAGATGCCCTCATTGCTCTTTTGAGCCTATAGTTGGAGAAGTGGCTGTGACCTGTGGGTGTCATACAGTAGGATATGAAGAAAAGTTGTGAACCTTTCCAAATGCCTCCCAAGCCCCGTGCCAACCCAAGGTCCAACCAAAAGGTATCTTTCCTCTTTTGTTCTTCTTCAGTCCTGGTGGGAAAGTTTAGAGCATTGGGCCTTTCAGGAATCTGCATAATGATGTTTTTGACAATCGTGATGATGATGATGGAGCTGGCAGTGGTGATAGCAATGGTGGTGGTGGTAATGATCGTGATGCCAATCATGGTGATTGCGATGGTACTGGTTGGTGGTGGTAGAGAAGATAATGATGGTTTTTTATCAACTTGTCAGTGTTTTCCAATGCTTTCCACATATTTATTTCTTACCATATTTCAGAATTGTAGGTAGTATTATCCTCATTCTATAGATAAAAGATGAAGTATTAACTGGTTAACATGGCAAAGATCAAACAGACCCTAAGTACAAAAGCAGGATGCTTTTGGCAAAGAAAGGTTTTATATGTATTGTCTCCTATAAGTCTCAATTACATTGGCAATCTCCTCCCCCATATCTCTATCTCTCTCTCTCTCTCTCTCTCTCTCTCTCTCTCTCTCTCTCTCTCTCACTGTGTGTGTGTGTGTGTGTGTGTGTGTGTGTGTGTGTGTATCTTTATTTCCTAAATCCCACATTCTATGACACGGTGGGACTTTAGGGATGTCTCCTCTGCCATGATACATCATTTAAGAGATACAGTTTAGACATAGACATACAGATATTAGAATTTCTAGGCCACTCCAGTGGCAAAAGATAGCATTTAAAAATGAGGACAAACCCAGGAAATCCAGGTCTTTGAGTCCCTGGTGAGGTGCAGCCCTGATTTCTGTAGTCACATCTGGCTCATTCAAGCCTTTGCCTATTGTATCTTTGAGTTCTTTAAGTCCACTTAAATAGCTCACCAGGAATAAGAGACTGCCCTAATTTATTACCTAGTTGGTTGTGGTAAGGCTTTCTTTAAACAACAGTTGCCCAGAGGTCATTTCCTTGTTAGAGCCAAACTCTTCCCTGCCCCTGGAAGCTCTATCCCCGTGAAGGTGAAAGGGCCAGTTCTGTTCAGTGAAACTAGGTGTGAGCAAATGCATAGGTGCTGAGCTTAAGTTTAAAGTCACAATAGCCTCAGTTCAAATTCTGCTACATTATATTTGACTGTGATCTGACTTTGGGCAAGACACCTAACCCCTCAGAGCTTTTGTTTTCTCATTGATAAAGCATGGCTAATAACAATGGCCTACTGGTAGGGATGGAGTGGAAATGATGAGTTAAGACACATGCTTGGCAAGGAGGAGACCTTTGATAAACATCAGGGATGCCCATTATCAATGTATGGAGCTTGAAAGGATTTATAGAGATTGGGTCTGCTTTCCCTCCTGTGGAGAAGTCAGGGTGGAACACGACATCACCACAGTGCACATGCACACACACCCCACCATGGTTTGCCAAGTAGGTGGAGAAAAGGATGTGGCCAGGGTGGAGCTGTGTGCGCTGTGAGTGCATCACCCTACATCTCAGGCTGGACTTGCTCTAGCCTTGAGAGAGGGGAAGAGGCTCATCCTCACATCACTCCAGGAATTCTTCAGGACCTAGACTCTGCCTCATTAGGCTCTTCCTGGAATTCCAGCTACCACATCCTTCCCTTTACCTCCCCACTCTGAGATTTGTGTCTAGCCCCTTGCCTCTCCTCCCTGGGAAATGTGACCAGTGACAAAATAGACAAGAGTCCTTGTTAGTGGCTTTATCGACTTTGGAAGCAGATCTTCGGAATTCTCTGAGTCCGGGACCCCAGCCAGAGGCATTTATAATCAGACATGGAGCAATCATTAGAGCAGAAACAGTAAATTACAATAGCACCACCAGAATTCCCCAGAGCTGCGCACATGAGGGAAACCCAGTGCACAGTCCACCAGCAGGCTGAGGCCAACTTTTCTTCCTGGAGTCTAGCAACCCAGCCCACCACGCTCAAGCTTGACCCCAGGCATCTACTGCGAGGCACTGTATGTAGCTTTCAATATAGGATGGAGCTTGGTGTGGGGTGTAGAAGTGGGCTTGGGATGGGAAAGTGTTCTCCACAAGAGCAGTCCAGGGCCAGGCCTTACAGTAAGGTACAGTTAGTGAGCATGGTGGGAATAAGAAGAGATGTGGCGATCATAGACCTGGCATGCAGTCTTCAAGATGTTGCCTCTCTCTAAGACTAACTTTGCATTTTATAAGGTGAGAACGGCAGCCATCACACATGATCATTGTAAAGGTTAGTAGACTTGGCACATACTAACCAATCGGTAAGCAGACCAGTTCTTTCCAGCTTCCTTTTCTTACCCTCCACCTGTGCTGTTCAATACACCAGGCATTCACCATCAAGACGAATTAAACTAAATTTAAAAATCAGAGTCTCCTACTAGAGGAAAAATAATTCAAGATATAGGTGCCAGTAAGGAATTTCTTAAAAAGATTGCAGTAGCACAGAAAATAATCCTAACAATCGATGCACAAATTGCATGAAATTAAAAAGCTTCTGTATAGCAAAGGAAACAATCAGCAGATTCATCAAATATATATGCATGGGGGATTAGTACCAATGATATATAAAGAACTTCAAAAGTCAAACATCAAAAAAATAAAATCAGGCCTGTGAGATGGCTCCGCATATATGTTGTGGCATGTATATGCCTGTGCACATGAAAGCATCATACATATGTACATATAAGCCCACTAAATAAATATGAAAAATGGAAAGCAAATAACAACATTGCTGGTGAGGTTGTGGAATAACTGTGAATGGGTGCAGCCACTGAGGAAATAAGCAGAAAAATAGAACTGCCAGGTCTGGGCCTACGGCCAGAGATTCTATATTCATAGGGACACTTGCATATGTACAGTCAGTGTTGCAGGATTTACATTAGCCAGGAAATGAACTAACCTAGATACTCACCCCACAGGCAAATAGATCAAGAAAATGAGGAATGTATTCACAGTGGAATTATACGCAACTGTAAAGAAATGAAATCATGACATACATAGTAAAAGCACTGTGTTAAGTGAAATAAGCCAGGCTCAGAAACACAATACCCGGCTTCCTCTTACATGGACAAACTAGAGTTTAATATGCATCTGTGTGTATTATGTGCATATATTTTTATACATGCATGTTTGTAGGTCACAAAACTACAAAAGGTGAAGGGATTTAAAATTTTTTTTATACATTACTTAGTACGTAGTGGGGGTGGGGGTGTCTGCAGAGGTCAGAGGACAGCCTTCTGGAGTCCGTTATCTCCTTCTATCATATGAACCCCAGGGATTGAAGTCAGCATCTTGCCAACCTGAGGAAGAGAGTTTTAGGGAGGTGGGAAATAGGGTAATAGGGAAAAAGTAAAGAGAACTGACTGGGGAAAGGAAGGGCACCAGTGGGAGGGGAGGGGGTATAGTTTTGGGCTCTGGGAGGACAGTATAGGAGGAGAGCTACGAAGATGCTGTGATGAAGCCCCTTACTGTGAATGGTAACCTGACACTTTCATTACTTAATTAACTTTTCAAAAGTGAAGAGATATTTTAAAATCAACATCTCAGTTGCGCCAGTGTATTGCAAGGACCCGGTAACCGTATCAATGTGCCACATGTATTAGACATCCTGGGTTCAGAATGTCCCTGCCCTTAAAGAACTAGACAAGCCACTTGTTTTTTCTAGGTGTTAGGTTCATTTGGAAACAATGGAATGGTTTTTTTTTTATGTATTGCTTTATTTTGTGGAGCCCTGAAATGTTCTAGAGAGACTCCAATTTGGTTCGAAGAAGCTGTGACCTGACCCTTCTTTCCTCACCAGTCACCACACCTTGCCTTATATTTCCTCACCTGGGCTCTGCACTGAGAGGACCCACGAATGTGCTCTGTGGGAGCCTCACAGTGAGCACAGCCCACACAAAGCGGTCTGGCATCAGCTGTGCTTGTGCTCTGCTCTTGAGGCCCTGGATTAGTCCCTGGAAGTGAAGGATGCAGGGATGGAACGGGGCAGTGGATAACTTGCAGTTTTCCTGAACGCTTCCACAGGACCAGGGCTGCCTAGGCTAAACGGGGAATTAGGCTCTATGTGTATGATGTCAACACAGAAGTCACACTGCCACACAGCTGCTTCTAAGTCTGTCCTTGGTGGAGCTTTAGAGAAGAGAGAGGGAGGTGAGGCAGGCATGATTAGTCATCACTAGCACTGCTCTCCTTCTTCACATCCCGAGCTGCCAGTGGCCTTGGGCTATGTCAAGACAAAGGACAGGCGACTGCTGGAGTCAGCCAGGAGCTAAACACTGATCCATGGGGCTCAAGGAACAGAGAGGTGGAGAAGTCCACATCCCTGAGGAAGGAGAGCTTCACTGTGCTCCCACCCACCTCTGGGGCTGTGACTCTGTCCTTGATGATTTTCTTCATAAATCTTAGGTCCCCTTCGTCTTTCTCTTCCGTGGCATCTTCTGTCAGACATGGAAGGCATTCAGGAAACTGAACTCTCAACCTTGGCTGGCCGTGGCTTATGCTCTACCTTCAGGTGGGAGGGCTCCTGGCGTGAGTTCCAGGAAACGTAAGATGCACAGCCCAGGCTACCCTGTGCCTCAGCACATACCTGCCTGGGTGCTGAGGTCTGGAAGAGGAGGGAGAGTCAGTGCGGGAGAGGGGAAGAGCAAGAGGAGAAAGCCAGGTCTACAAAAACCATTTTCATAAGGAAACAGTGCAGGGAATCTTGGGAGCATGTAGCCCAGGGCAGGCAGAGGAGAAGCAATCATGCAAGTGCCTTGGAGTGATTGAAAAGGTATAAGTATAAATAAAAGGAACAGCGTGTGCAGGAGCCCAGAGGCTAAAGAGAAGCATCAGGGGAGGCTCCCTGGAAAACAAGGGGGTGCTGGGAGCCACAGAGAGAGGCCTGACAGAGGGACTAGTGTGGGTGAGGGAGAGAAGTACGAAATGTCTCAGGGATGGGGGGGGGAGCAGCAGGGGACATGTGACTATACTGATCAGGGAGGGGGTGCTGAGGCAGTGGTAAAGTGGCCTGGTGGGAGGCAGCAGAGGTGGTTTGGAGAGATCGGAATTATGACCCCCCCCCCAACAAGTAGAAGATTTTTTTTTTTTTGCAGTTTTCAGTGCACTAGACAGTCATGTGTTTCTACCAGGCACTATGGCAAAGCCAGGCTGGAAGGATGTCACGAAAGACGATGGTGGTGAGCTTGTCACATAAAATCCAGTCCCAGTCTTACACAGGGCAAGGAGTCCCTCAGGGGGTGTAGGGGGAAGACCCTGGCTCACAAGTGTCACAGCCAAGCCACCCTAAGGCAGCTTTGTAGAGTAAAAGTGGGCAAACTGTGCCTTAGTGCAACTGCTCAGCAGGAGGGAAACCCTTCTGTTACTCCACATACATTAGGTGCTGACTGGGTTCCTGCTGTACCAAGCAAGCCCTGGGAGCTGATGTGTGTGTGTGTGGATCCAGATAGGACTGGGCATTACAATGGAGAGGGGCAGACTGAGGTGTTCCCCAGCCTCTCGTGGTCTTCTGTGGAAAAGATACGATGAGGTGCAGCCTAGGAAAGGGCCTGTGAGACAGTGAGACTCCAGGAGATGGGGGCAAAGATGTCACCCAGGACTCTAATTTCCCCGCCCCTTCTTTTCAGGTTAAGTGTCTAAAAACAGGACTTGTGGGTGCCTTGCTTGCCTCAGATGAGCTCTAGAAGTGCAAGAAAAATGTGTAAGTTAGTGAATAGGCTGGGAAAAGGCTGAACAGACTTTTTAGGAAGAATGTCTCAGATAAGAGCAAAGCCCCTGAGGTAGAAAACAGCTGTGCTCACAGACCTGTCAGTTATCAGGTCCAGCCAAATGGGCAAAATACAGGGCAGAGAGAATTCATCCCTGTAAGTTCACCTTTAGGGTATTGCCTGGACATCAGTTCCAACAGCGAGGTCAGCAACTGACTTGTTTGAAGAGACAGATTTGAGTTTGGCCTTGAAAGGAGCCAGAAGCCAGACACGTGGAGACATAACTCTACCAGCTCAGAATGAGGGCCAGAGGGACATCTCATTCATGCACTCAGAGTTGTTGATGTGCTGTACTTGGGTACCAAACTAACTGGTTTGCAGACTGAATTTGTTCTAGAGGGTTCCACTCAAACCTTTTCAAAATATAAAGGGCAAGGCAGTATATAGGTGTTAAGTGCCTGGGTGTCCCCTTCCTGAGCTTCGCCCTCTTCTCAGGGTGGCAGCTATGTCTGCATTGCCAGGAGCAGAATGAAAGTCTTCACGGGGTCTTGTGCCCAGCCATCCTAGGTGTGGAGCCCAGAAACTAGGGGAAATAGAGAAGGCAAAGTACGTGAGGGGGACATATCACAGTAGGGATCTGCTATGGGGCAGCATCCGTTCTTACCAAAAGCATAGCTTATCATCCCTATTTTACAGATGGCAACACTAAAGCTCGGAGAAGTTAGCTGGCATCCCCCGCATGCTGCAAAGCTTATTGATGCCACTGAGAGAGGAGCTGAATTTGGGTCACTCTGTACTGGGTCACAGAGCCTTCCTCTGTACTGCACAGCTCGTTGGCCCCATGCCTGTCACTTCTAATTGTGCTGTAGTAGAGGTGGCTCTTGGCTTCTCCACCGGCAACGTGAAGAGAATGACTGCATCCTGGGGGCTAGAATAATGTTCTTTGAATTTGACTGTGCCCATGAATGACTTGGGGGACCTTGTGAAGTTACACATTCTACTTTATAAGGTCTAGGCTGAGGCCCAAGAAGCAGCATATCCACATGCCCAGGACACTTTGCTCCATGGAGCGTATTCTGAGTTCTGAGGGCTGGGCCATCTGTAATGGCCACCCCCTCCACCAAGATAGACATTGACTGAGTGAGTCTTGCCTGGACCACATCATTCTTGCCATTCCTGCCTGTTCCGTCCAACTTCCGGAAAGAGGTCAGGCAAGGAGGAAATGTACAGACAAGGAGTCAGGCTCTGAGATAAAACAAGACTTGCCTTACTGTGCCCCTGCCTGGCCCAGCATCCTTCATTGTCATCCCCACTGCCTGCCTCCCTATATTTAGCCTTTCAGTAGCCTCTTCTTGGCAACTAGTTGGGATGACAACACCTTTACTAGGTACCCCCATTAATAAATGGCCCTTCCATTTTTCCTAATAGAGGAGTCTCCTCCTGACAAAGCAGAAGCATCTTTCATGGCTTTTGGGATTTTTCTGCTGCAGGTGGCTTTGGCTTCTGTCTGCTTCTCACCTGAAGCCTGAGACTGAGAAGAGCCTGAGATTTCTGGAGGGAGTTCCAGGAGCAGGCGCCAGCCCCACCCAAGAAGCCTGCCCTCCTGCCTTCAGGCTGGCTCCACCCCAGGCGGGGCATACCATGCTTATGCTCACGGGATGGCTTTGGGCTTGTTTCTTGGAAGAGTAGATGTTTGCAAATGGATTTATGGGTCCCATGTTTACCATATTGTCAGGGAAACAGGGCTGCAAGACTGAGTCACCCAGAGCAGGAAGACTGAACCCAGCACCTCGGGTGGTCTCTACCACCCAAGCCCAGGGACTAGACCAAAAGGCTAAGTCAGCCCTGTCCTGCAGCTCTGGCAGGAACGTACACAACCGTCACACATTCCCTTATCTTCTTGTCTTTCTTCATCCTGCTTTTTCCTAGGCCTCCAAGGTATTTAGAAAGAGGCCTTACACACACACACACACACACACACACACCATCTGCTCTTGCTGTGAAGAGCATCTGCCTCATGTCCTATAACCCAGCACTTGCCTACATTGTGTCTGTGTTTATATGCATGCTATGTGGTCTTGCTTTCATGTGGATTTTGCTTCCCGCCCACTTCTTGAACCTAGGAACGAGGTTTTATACTCAGCCTGCATGTCTCACTGGAACACACAGCTAGCATTTAATAATGGCTGCTGGGATGAGTCTTTTAAAATAGGAGGAGGGAAGGGACAGGGATTCTGACCTCATAGAAGTCACCTTGGCTTCTTTCCTCTATAAAAATGAGTGAGTTCTGTGAGTTACCCTTCATCCTACCGTCCTCCTTCGTCCTCTATACCCTGACCAATGGGATTCAATGATTTCACCTCTCAACGAGACTGACACTCAGCTCACCACAGCCAGTTACTCCCCACCCCCACCCCAGGATATAGAGGTGAGTGAGTGGATTCTCAGCAAAGGGATCATCACATAAGAACAGGCCTTGTTCAGGGCTGCTTGGATTAGCAGTCCTACTGTGTGGAAGCTCCCTAGCAAACCAAGACAAGTGGAGACAAAAGCTTTCCTAACTGGGGTCCAGAGTCTGTGGGAGGGAGACTTGAGCCTTCTCCAGATGCTAGGACCACCCCATTCCAGCAGCCTCCAGGAAACACGACTTGACCTGGCATATCCACAGAAAAGGTGGGATGCACAGTGTTGGAGCTACACAGCTCATTGTATGTGCTGCAGTCCTCCATTCCCAAGTCACCCTTGGGCTGCGGAACATTTTCCTCCAGGATGTACAAAGCAGCTTAGTGGATAGGGACTCCGTTTTCTTTCTTCTTTTGAGAGCTAAAAATTACATTTTTATTATCCACAGCTAAACAGTTTAACAAAACTGTTCAAAGAGACATACAGACAAAATAAAAGAATTATCAGGAAAGTTCAGAAAAATGACTTTTTTATATGTCTCCATATGAAAATCAGTTATATTTCAATGCCCTAGAAACAAGTGAAACATGAAAATTGTATGACTTTAGCATTTATAATATCACATTTACATGAACTACATAGAGAAAAGTTGTGCAAAAAAAAAGTGTGCTTTTTCTATTGCAAAGTTTAAAAATAGTTGAGCTAAGAATTAGGCAAAACAATAGTCATGCTGTATTTATCATATGCTTGCCATGTAGTGAAAGCTCAATAAAAAAATTACTCCCATTTTTGCAGGCCCTGGAAAGTGTTTATAGAACAAACAGGATGGCTCCAAGGTTTCTGTGCCGTCAGATCCGATCTCAACCACACTAGGGTTTAACTTAAGGTCTTTGATACACTTTGAGATGATTTTTGCACAGAAAAGAAGATGGATTTCTAGTGTCATTCCTCTGTCAGTAGATATACAGTTTTGCCAACACCATTTGGTGACTAGGCTTTTGCTAGCATGTGTTTTTGACACCTGTGTCAAGTATTGGGTGGCCATACTTGAGTGACTTTACTTCAGGGTCCTCAGTTCTGCTCCATTGGTCCTCATGTCCGGTCCTGTACTGCCATTGGCTCCACACTGTAATGTGAAGACAGGTCTTGTATAATTCCTTCAGCAGTGTTCTTTCTGCTTAGAATTGCTTTGGCTATTCGTGGGTATTTGTTTGTTTGTTTGTTTGTTTGTTTGTTTCCATCTGAATTTTCAGGTTTTGTTATAGTTCTGTGGAGCATGTATGTTGTTTGGAATTTGATTCAAATTGCTCTGAGTCCATGGTTACTTTTGGGAATATAACCATTTATACAGTACTGATTCAACCTACCCAGGAACACTGAAGGTCTTTCCATCATCTATTATCTTCCTCAGTTTCCTTTTTCCATGGCTTAAATTTTTACTGAAGATACTTTTACTTCCTCAGCTCAATTATTTCTACATTATTTTCATTTTCTCAGTTCTGTATGATTCCTAGCTTTAAAGATATATCTAAGTGTAGTTGTGGGCATAGGCCATATAGACAAAAAGGGGACTGCAAGGTTCAGGGAGATATTGGGCAGGGGGAGGGAGGGAGGGAGGGGGAGAGAGAGAGAGAGAGAGAGAGAGAGAGAGAGAGAGAGAGAGAGAGAGAGAGAGAGAGGAGATAAATAGCTTGTGTGACATGAAAATGGAAAATAAGCTAAGTTGCTGGACCTAGGAAGGTACAAAGAAGGTGGCCTCTACAAAGTAGATCAATATATCCTGGCCTTCCAGAATATTCCATAAGCTATTGGAAAATTATGAAACAAAAATCCAGGAACAGCATCTTCCGTCTTCAGATGAGAAGTGGTATGAGGGTTAATTTTGTGTGTCCACTTGCTGGGTTACGCTGTGTACTTGGCCAAATGATATCCTAGCTGTTCCTGTGAGTTCATCTTTTCAGATAACACTAAATAAGTGGGGCTTTGAGTAAACCAATTATCCCCTTGGTGTGGATAGGCCTTACCAAATCAAGTGGAGGCTCAGGAGAAACATTCTGACCACTTTGGAGAGGAATTAGAATTCTACCAAAAGACAGGCTTGCCTCTTGCCTAGACCTCCAGTCTGCAAGCCTACCCTGACAATTGGGGCATAGTCTCACGAGCCAGTTCTTAAAATCAATCAATCAATCAACCAATCTCTATCTATCTATCCTGTCTATTTATCTACACACACACACACACACACACACACACAGAGAGAGAGAGAGAGAGAGAGAGAGAGAGAGAGAGAGAGAGAGAGAGAGAGAGAGAGAGAGAGAGAGAGAATCATATACCTCATCAGTTCTGTTTCTCTGGAGAATTCTAGCTTACAGAAGCATCACCAGGATTTATTGTCTAGACTGTCCTTGACCCTGAGCATTCGATTCACTTTCAGAGGTAAAAGTGCATAGGCTCAAGCTTGAATACCAGAGTCATGACATGACATTGAAGGAGTGAGTAGTCTCCTCATGCCACAGCCCAGCTGCAATCCCTTGCATGGATGCTTCCAGGGAAGCCTGCCCTCCTCAAGGGAAGACCATACTTTCTGTCTTTGGAGCAGTACTGAGGGATGACACAGGATCACCATGAGCAAGGTTAGCGAGAAGGCAGCAATACATGGTGCAGTAGTGCTGCGGTACAGGTGAGCATAAAGCCAACTCCGGCCCTAGAACCAAGTCCGGGAGCGAACAAGAAGAGTAGCTGACCCGTTAGCTGGGAGTAGGGGTCCAGCCCTTTACATCCTGGTCTGGCCCTTATCTTGTCACATCTTCCCCATGCTCAGGTACCACCAGGCTATGTGGCCAGCCGTGTGGCATATATTCAATACACTCAGTTTTTATGCTCTTAGTTTAAAAGAGGAACACCTGTAACTAAATGGAAGGCATAGAAGGTCAAACTCCCAAACAGTCTGCAAATAGGGCAACTTCTTTCTAGGAAAGATACTTCCGCTGGGCCCCAGGACACTGCCCCATACCTGCATGGTGTGGACAGGGTACAGGGACCTCTGCACCCCTTCATCAGGCGTGTCCTTCAGTAACTGGTAACTGGAGCTGGGAAAGGTTAAATCTGGATAGGCAGAGGCTTCTAGAAGGCTCTCTGGACTGCAGCATACAATAGAGGAAACACAAAGTCACTGTCTCCAGTATCCCAGGGGTACTCTCCCCTAGGTGTCAGGGTCTCAGCTCCATCTTCGAAGGGCTTGTTCGGATTTTTGTTGTGTGTTATGAAGATGTTTCAAAGATCCTGATATTATGAGGTGCGGCAAACTAATTATCTCAGCAAATCTCTTTTGCTCTCTGCAGCGCACCTACTACGTACGAAACAGTGAGAGCTAGAAATGGTCTCACTACTAGCTTCTCAGGAGGGAAAGGTGTGGGATGACTCGATGGTTGTAGCATCTCTGGAACCTAACCTGGGCACAATGTAGAGCGGGGGAAAACGAGGCAGCCCCTCAGGGGCTAAGCCAGCCTCCCAAAGGGGCGCCTCCAGTGGGCAAGCACGCTTAGAATGAAATGCTGTCCATGGGTTTCAGTGAGGATAGTGTCTCCAGCATATAGCACCCTTAGTCTGCGATTTGCTGCCAGTTACACCTGAGAGTAAGGGGGCCAGAAACTTAGGCTTGCGGCATGACCTTTGGCTCATCGCTGGATGTCACTGTCTTTGGTGTCTAGCTAGGATATTAGCAGCCACCTCTTGAAGTCGCTGCTTCTCAGAGAAACCTTGCTCCCTACCAAGACAGCTTTCTGTAAAGAGGCTTTTGGTGAAGCTGAAGCTGGCCTGTCCCTAGCTGTTCCTCATCCCTTCTGCTCTCTTGACAAAAGGAAGTTTCTGCCTGGGGTACTAGTCACTGTTGGACTCCAAAGTGCTCCAGAACCCTGTCAGCTTTCCCCATCTGTTCTCATGCTCTGGCTCCCTAGCCCAACACTGGCACTCCTCCCCAGGAAACCCTTCAGGCAGCCCCCCTTTGAGCACTGGGCACCTGGTGCTGCACACTTAACTCAGGGTATATGCTAGAAAGACTGGTAAGGAAAGCCAGTTGAAGGGGGAAAAAAATCCATTCCCTGGGCACCACCGTCCTTAGAGATCTTCTGAGTCTGGTATACTAAAATGTCCTTATATAAACTGTGTGGTCCAGCCTAGGCTTCTTATTTTGCACTTGTGAAGACTGAGGCCCATACAAAAGTCACCATGAGCAAGCAACAGTGGGGTCCCCATGAGAAACCCAGCTGCTTTCTCCAGTTTTCCACAAGTACAGAAAGTGGGGGCAGGCTCCCCTGTTCCCTTTTCTCCCTGCCAGGCTCTGCCTGCATTTCCAGACAGCCTCCAGGATGGATTTGCCCATCCTACATTTCAGGAGTGTTCCTGTAGCTAAGAGATCTGTATTTTCCTGGGAGAGGTAGCTCACTGTGGAGAAGGCTGGGCCATGTGGTTCATCTAGTCATCCAGCCAAACAGCCACACATTCCATCCACACACACTGTCACCCTCGTGTTCACTTATTGTTTATGCACTTCCCTTTTTGTTAGTTCATTTGCTTGTTTATCCATTCACACATCCACTGGCCCACTCACTTGTTTACTGCCCTATTCATTCCATGAGCAGAAAGAGAACCCCATGACTGGTCTAATTAGGGAGACCCACGATAAGCAGAGAAGCACAGTACAAAATGACTGCATGTTGGGCAGCCCTAAAGGATCACAGACTCCACAGGGGGCACAACCAGCTGGGGGAGTAACAAGATGCCCCAGGAAAGCAGCCTCAAGGGTGAGCAAGAGTCCTCCAGGCGTGGGAGGAAAAAGGAATGGCTTCAGCTACTGCTGCGGTTTTCTGGGGCCACTCAGGTCTGAGCAGCCTCATCCCTTCTGACCCTGGCAGCCTGGGGAGAAAGAACGGCAACCCAATCTGTAGGTCAGCCCAAACTCCTGGCTATGTTTCCCTGGAGCCCTGGCTCGGTGACCACGGCCAAGTGGTTTCTCCCGGCTGCCAGTGGTGCAGGAGGGGGCTCTGGTTGGGTGTGAGTGAAGAAGTTGGTCTACTTTCTTCCCAGCCCAGTTTGGCTCATGGCCAGTCTCGGAGATCATTGTCTGGATGCGTATTTCCACAAGGCCGTTGCTGCCTCTGTTTGCCTGCCTCAGAGGAAAGGAAAAGAGGGATGAATGAGAGGACAAGGCAAGACACGGAGAATCTCTTTCTGTGGAGGACAGTAGTTAAGGCTGTTGGCTTTGAAATCAGACAGGCCTGGATTCTGATTCTTCATTTCCCTTACTGGCTCCGAAGCCCTAGACAGCAACCCCACCCAGCCCGCCCCAGAGGCTGTGTCATATAGGGTAGCGTCACACTCGCAGGCCTGATCGTGAGTTTCATGCACAGTGATGGCAGGCAGAAAGTGCTCCAGATATGGAGCCTGCGTTCTATGCGCCCACTTGCTATGCAGCTAATGAGTGTTTGTTGTACGCAGAACTGCCTGAACCGTGCTCTAGCTCTGTGGCTGGCCAGGGACTCCTTCAACTATATGGATTCCCAGCACCTTGAGTTTCTGTGACCTTCTGAAATATCGGAGGCCCATGCCTGCACTCTTCATGCAGTGTGATGCTCCCAGAATCTGGAACCCCAAAGAGACAGGGAAGCAGGGAAGGTGGTGTTCTTATCAGTGTTCCTGAGAGTTGCCTCTCTAGGAGACTTCCTTCAGAAGTGAAGTGACGTCTCTGGCTGGTCATTGCTTTATTCAGGCTCTTAATTTGTTCACCTGTAGGATGGAAATAATACCTGATTTATGAATGAGCCAGTGCGGTGCCTTCAGTGGGCATTATAAAATGAAAGGGCACTCTTTACAAACACAGAAGTAAACCCAGAGTCCTGGCTAAAGCAGCCACTTTGTAGCACACGCATGTGGGCAGTACATGCCTATATGTCATGGTTTCTAGCAGAAATTAAGGATCTAATGGGAAGAGGCAACACGGAGACAATAGTGCCAATTTCTAACCCCTTGGACTTTAGTAGAATGTTCTGGGTGACAGACATGACAGTTTATCTTCTCCATTACTTTATGATGCCACGGTCCCAGACACTGATGAATGAAGGCTCCAGAATGTCAGACAAGCTGTGAACCCCTGGCACCTCATTAGTGGATTTGGGGATTCCAAGCCTCCCCAGTCTGCCTGTCCTAGACCTGTAGTGCCATCTTCTTGCCCTGGTGGCCATGATCTTCCAGCAGAGTCCTTGAGGCTGGTGCTCCATGTGCTAGACTCGGGTTACGACACCTGACACCTAACCCAGTCCTTGGTCCTGGTCACTACCCCTGAGCCTGCTCTGCCAAAGCAGTGCCCCAATTACTTATCTCCTCAAAACCTGTTATCACAGGTATAAAAAATGAGAACATTGAACTTGCTCCACAGCTAAATTTAAGTGCAAGCATTAAGCTACCCAGGGGCTTCGACTGATTCCAGAGGCGGCAAGAACTTTCTAGATTGTGCCTCTTAATCACAGCGGGACTAGGGAGAGAGGAGAAGTCCGACCAGGTGAATATGAAGAGTAACAGGAACAAGAGAACACTAAAGGGAAGGAGGTTTGAGTAAGGGGAAAGGAGAGGCCAGGCAGGAGGACATTAAAAGGAGGCGAAGGGTTTCCCATAGAACCCTGTCCAGTTGCCCTGTGGCCTGTAGCTCCCCATGCATTCCTCTGGCCACATGGAGTTCTTCTCCATTTAGACATTATGCAGCTCTCCCTGTGTCCTGCGTAACGTGGCCTTTCAGCTGTACTTGACTTCCAAGACTCCAGGAAGTACCCCTCTTCCTGAAAAACCCCCGTGACAAGCAGGGTTCTCAGTCAACAGAGGTTCCGGTACTGCATGCTTTTTCAGCCCTTGGCTGTTGCACCTTCACTGTACTCTTCAACAGCCTCTGATTTTCTCTCTCTCTCTCTCTCTCTCTCTCTCTCTCTCTCTCTCTCTCTCTCTCTCTCTCACACACACACACACACACACACACACACACACACACACACCACGTACTAGGAGCCTCTGAAGCCCAGAAACATGTTTGGCTTACCTTTGCAGCTCCTGGGCTACTGGCATGAGCTGGCACTTTTAAAATTTTATTTAATTAATTTATTCAGATCACATCTCAATTGTTATCCCATCCCTTGTATCCTCCTGTCCCTCCCTCCCTCCCTCCCGCTTTCACCCTATTCCCCTCCTCTATGTCTGTGACTGAGGGGGACCTCCTCCCCCTCTATATGATCATAGGCTATCAAGTCTCATCTTGTTAGCTTGCTATCCATCCTCTGAGTGCCACAGGGCCTCCCCATCAAGGGGACGTGGTCAAATATAGGGCACCAGAGTTCGTGTGAGAGTCAGGCACCATTCTCCACTCAACTGTGGAGAGTGTCCTGTCCATTGGCTAGATCTGAGTAGGGGTTCAATGTTTATTGCACGTATTGTCCTTGGTTGGTGCAGTAGTTTGAGCAGACGCCCCTGCGCCCAGATCCGCCCGTCATAATGTTCTTCTTGTAGCTGGCACTTTTAAAATGACAATAACTGTTGGAGCATTCAGAATGAATAAAGGACCAAGTGAAGAAATGACTGCAAGGGAACGCAGTGATGCAGTGTCTCTCTTTAAAGGGCCTGTCTATGTTTTCCTCCCCTTCCTTTGTGCATGCATTTCTTCAGCCTGTTCACAGTCTGTGGCCTCACTGTTAGTGTGTGGAATTGGTTAGTAGCAAACAGCCCAGCATCTGCCATGCCCCCGAGGGATGCCCAGCTCTGCTTTTCCTTCAAGCTGTCTGTGGCCTCCAAGGCAATCCCTGGAGAGCTGCAGAAACAATGTTTTACTCCCATCCTGAATCCTCCCCGCCCCCCCCCCAAAACAAACACAGCCACTGCCAAGAACCTCAGGGACTTGCAATGAAAAACAGGTGTCTCCTGGAAACCCAGCATCCATGCACAGCAGCTTGGGGTCACTATTTGGGGACAGGGAAGGGGAATGGCAGCAAGGCACACCCTACGTGTGCAGTTCCTAGAGTCCAGCCTCAGGGGAAGCAGCCACTTTTTGTCATAGGAGACTGCACCCTACACTGCCCTCACAAGCCAGAGCATCAGGGTACCCTGACTCAGCACGGGTGGCTGCGCAAAGCATCTCAGACTCAGGTTCACTGATGTGAAAGAGCACCAGGTGTCTGTAGTCTCCTAGCCAAGGACCCCTCATTGCCTCCTGTACCTTAGTTTTCCTTCCGCAACCTTACTGAACTCGCCCTCTCAGTGAGGTTTTGAACCTTTTGTGGGATGGCAACTTAGAGGTGAATGACTGGACCCCAGAGATCCTACCCAGGCCCCAGCATGCACGATTGACAGACTGTGCAAACCCTGGGCAAGACATTTCTAGCTTTCTGTCTCACTCTGTTTCCCTAACCTCTCGAGGCAGTTCTGTGGCAGTATGTCCAATCCCTACATCTCCCACATCTCTGCTTCTCCCAGCCCTTATGCAAGATGTCCTGCCTGCCCCCAGTGCTTCTGCCTGGTTGTCTTACTCCTTTTTGTAGGAAGCCATGTTTACTAAGCACCTACTATATGCCAGAGACTGTTCTCGACACTTGTAATATGCCCGTGAGCAGGTCCTGCCTGTCATCCTATGCTCACTGGCATCTCTATTTATTGGCACATGTATCTTCCTGCCTTGAGGTGTTCACCTGTGTCCTATGCAGGCTTTCTTGCATGCCTGTATGACCAATAGCTGAACTTCTGGTAGTAGGGACCATGTCTAACCACTTCTATAACCACCCAGTGCCCAGAACACTGGGCTCAAAGGACTGTATCTGTGTGGTTCGCCACTAACTCTCCAGCATCCTACATCCTACAGCGTGTGCAGTCAAGAGTCCAGTCAGTGCACATCAGAAAAGAAATGGAGTGGGCTGGAGAGATGGCATAGTGGTTAAGAGCACTGGCTGCTCTTCCAGAGGACCTGAGTTCAATTCCCAGCAACCGCATGGTGGCTCACAACCATCTGTAATGGAATATGATTCCCTCTTCTGGTGTGCATGAAAACAGAGCACTCATATACATAAAAATAAATCTTTTTTTTTTTAAAGAAAAGAAAT
This sequence comes from Acomys minous, assembly GCF_964271855.1. Lineage (NCBI taxonomy): Eukaryota > Metazoa > Chordata > Mammalia > Rodentia > Muridae > Acomys > Acomys minous. Next base: position 92,129,079 of record NC_140487.1, read on the forward strand.
GGAGTATTCATACAAGTACTTCCATGGCTCTTACAGGTTCTCTCACCTATTTTCATCATCCTTAATTGAGACTCTCGCTGTAGAGAGACCAGGTCTATATATCCTGAGTGGCTTGTCTTTGGAGGAGGCCAGGCCAGTAGGTGCTGCAGCAATCATCTCTATTTGTATTGGAACCAGTTCCTTGCTCCCCAGTCCTCACCTCTGATTTCAACTATCCAATTGCACATTGCTGCTAAGACTGCCCCCAAGGAAAGGAGCTGGCTTGGCCCCCTCCTTTATTATGTCCCATATTCCTTCACCTTGCACCCAACTCTTGGCCATCCTAACATGCCGCTGGTGGGCCCAGGTCAGCGAAATAGGAGTCTGGGAAAAGAGCTGAGAGGAGGAAAGTCCCTACAAGAAACCCTTTGTCCTCCTACTGTGCTTCTCACCCGCATTCTTGGCTAGCCCTGGCTTTGGAACACTGGCCTAGTAGGTTATTATGATAACAGAAGTGGGGCTTTGTGGTCTTATCCACGGGAGACATAGGTTGGGACTGGGTCTCATTTGCCCCAATGTTGGGATTTCTCTCAGATGGATTATTTCTTTCACCCCAATGGACACTTACGTAGTATTGCCAGGGTTGCATATATGAGTACTGGAAAACTATAGAGACCCTGGAAGTGTTAGTGGCCTGGAGTCCAGCTTGGCACTGCATCTGACTCAACTGCTGAACCTAGACACATTACTAAGTGTACCCTGTTCCTTCACCTATAAAGCATTAGCAATAACACTCCCCCACCCAATGCCCGCTGATGTGAGAGGTAGCCGGTGACACTTGCCTCCAGAGGCACATAGAGGGCTTTCCCTTTCTCTCTCTGCTCTTTGTTTTTCTGTTTGTTGCTCCTCTCTGAATTTTTGTTTGTTTTTTGTTTTGTTTTGTTTTGTTTTTTAGTAAGAAAGGGGTGTCTGCTGTTTTTCACTGGAGTCAGGGTGCTAGGCAGTATGACCAGGAGGAGAGGAGGGGGGAGAAGGCGGAACTCCATCTACTCTGTGCCTTTAGGATTTCACATTTGTGGGCTATTCACGTTTCAGGTCCGTGCAGTACCTCAGGGCACATTAAAAAAAAAAGCCACTTAGAGTACCATCTATAAAAGTTTGGTAGTGACAGGTAGACAGACACCTGACATAAGGACAGGCGACAGGAGAGAGGCTGAGTGAGCGTTAGGCTGAAGTGGACAGTGAGTAGACAGTGGCCTCCATCCCTACTTGGGACAGGGCCCTCCTGGCTGGCATACCCCCGCCCCCTACCCTGAACTCTCGAGCCCAGGAGGCTGGGCTGTTCTTCCCTATCTAATCCAACTGTTTTGGTTACTCACTCTCTTTATACCTTTTGGCCTCTTGGCTGCATCACATGATTCCCCTTCCCCTCCCCCCACTCTCCCCGTGGCCTAGCTCAGTCTGGTCATGATCACTCTGGACTCTCTCCCAGATGTCCCTGCCTCTAACTATGCTCTTCCATCTACCTACAATAAACCTTCTCCTCCGTCATACCGAGAACCAGTCATGTTTTCCTTTTTCTTTCTTTTCTTTTCTTTTCTTTTTTTCCCTTCCCATTCTGTGAGCACTCTGCTGGGTTTGCAGGACTCAGGTGAGCATGTGTCTCAATTAGAGACAGGCCTAGTTTTCATGGCTGCAGGACGCACTTAGGTCACCACCAAGTGTGCTGCTGTTAGCAGGACTACTCTCTGGGAGCCTAGCCCCTTCCCTGCCCAGAAGAGGGACGGGGTGGTGAGGGGCAGAGAAACTCGAGCACCTAGCATAGAGAGGAGAAACATAGTAGGAACAAAACTACTGCCCCCAAGTGTCTACCAGGCTGTCCTGTAGCAGTGAGGACAGTGTCGTAGAAGGTGGAACAAAGTGGGCCGGTGGGCAAAGAGGAGAGAGAGAGAGAGAGAAAGAGAGAGACAGAGAGAGACAGAGAGACAGAGAGAGACAGAGAGAGACAGAGAGAGACAGAGAGAGACAGAGAGAGAGACAGAGAGAGACAGAGAGAGAGACAGAGAGAGAGAGAGAGAGAGAGAGAGAGAGAGAGAGAGAGAGAGAGAGAGAGAGTCCTCCTCCCTGTCTACAGGGGCCCAGGCACTGGGACTTGATCAGCTGCCTACTGTGAAGTAAGAGGGGACTGGCTTCTGCTGGGAACTGCTGGGAAAGCTCTTTGGATTCTAGGACAGGGAATGCCTTGGCGGTCCTGAGCCTTCTCCTAGCTTCACTGTCACAGATGAATCATTTCTGTTGAGTCGGCCTTGGCCCTGTCCTGTGGGCGATCGGAATGGCTGGGGTGTGTGAGGTGCTTTCTCCTGGGGTGTGCTGACCCTGAGAAGCTAAGAGAGTGCCCTCGCCCACAGTTGCTGGGACAAGGTTCCCAGGTCACTAAGGCCCTGGGGCTGCCCTGTCCTCAGCCCCTCCCCCACCTCCCCATGAGTTGGCACTCTAACTCCTCCGGGAAATGTTGTTACAATTTTTTTCCAACGGAGAACATGCTAGATTTTCCATGCCACCTCCAGCACATTTTCGGGAAGTCCCAGGTGGTAGGGATATAGCCACTGAGACCCTCCAGAAAGGCCAAAGATCCAACAAACCGAAAGACGGCTGGCTTTTATTTAGTCATAAGTACATATACATCTCAACTTTTGAATACTGGAAAGGGGAAAAAAAAGTTCAGCAAACCAAAAAAGCACACACATAGCTTTGCTTTGGAGGGTAATTACTCTGAATTCGGTTAAACCAACGTGCTCTAGCTAACTAGATTAGTTTACATCTTGTGGTAGAAAAAGAAATACAAATTACTTAGATTGCAATAAACCATGTTTTTCTAACTAAGTAGATTAGTTTATATCTTGTGGCTAGAAACGAGGAGAACGGTTCAGCAAAGCCTGGTGCTTGCTCATGCCCAGTCTCTTGCTCAGAGAAGGTTGTTTTGCTAGGTGACCTCTAGCCTATGACCCCCCCCCCCCCCCGTCCCCCAGGTCTCGCTCACTAGCTCACTCCTGGCCTCCAAGAACTGAGCCTGGGAAAAAGAATAAAAAAATAAAAGAAAAACACACTGAGCTGCCCAACCACACTGAGAGTGAAGCAGAGCACTTAGGTGGTGTACTATGCACAGAGTCTATTCACTCCAACAAACCCCTACTGTGGGCAACCAGAGCCTGGCCCCTGAATGGCTGGGCCGACTGTGTGAACGCGAGACACAAAGGCCACCTAGGCTCCCGTGCTTACCTTATGCTCTGCTGACCTCTTTTTGAGACTGAAAATAATTTATGGGCGAGGGGCTCCTCACCGTTTTGTTGTAGAGCTTGCAAATGATGCAGCTGGTCCTACTGGACAGACAAGGGCAGAAGGAGGAGGACAGTAGAGGAGGAGGAGGAGGGTGGGCCCTCAGGAGCTGTGGCTTTGTGGAGGACACAAGGTAGTAACAAGAACTCATGCTCACCAGTGGATCAGGAGCCATGGGGCACGTACAAACAGGATGTCATCCAGGTGTGGCAGTGTCTGCAAAGTGAATATTCTCTCGGGAAACAGACCAGGAGGCATTGTCCCTAGCAAGTCCAACAGCTTTGGTGATCTGGTGAATCTTTGCCTTGTACTTTTTTTTTTCCTAAGAAGAAAGACACTTGCTGCCTGAGGTCTGTGCCTTTCTGTCCTTTCTGTCCTTTCTATCCTATCTGATGTCTTCTGTTGTAGGGAAGATGCGTGCTGGGGGATGGGGGTGCAATTAGACCTGGCAAGCACTGAGCAGTTTTTGAGCAGTCTAGTTTTTGTGGATTGGAGAGGGGGGAGGTACAGACTGATGCAGAGGGGGTTCTCCAAAGGTCACTCCAGTAGAGAAAGTCTTACCCTCCTCAGAATGCCACCCATGGATTACGCCACCACTGAGGCTTTGTCTCATCTCACTGTCCCAGAGACCTTGTTAAATCTGTTAAAAAGAATATGAATTCAATTTACAAGCAGAGTGGTTTTTATGTCAGACACTTATATTTCCTCTTGTGAAAATCCTGGCTGAGAGTATGCTCTGCTCTAGGAAGCTGGGGAAGGTCTGGAGTCCTTTCACTTTTCTTCCATCGCCAGGCGTTTGGGTGTTTTTCTGCAGTGCGAGGTGGTCTAACATCCTATCTGCGTTCCGGACTTAGGGATGAAAAGCAGGGCGTGGGCTTGGACTCGAGCCTTCCCATACTCATCAGTTACAACTCGGCCACTTGCTTACACTTAATTTCAGATCCCTTCTGGGTGCCTATGATCCTGGGCAAAAGTGGGGTGAGCAGTGACAAAGAGGCTAGAGATGAGGGCGAAAGAACAGTGCGTGTGTGTTGCGTGCTTTAGGTTTAGTAGGTTTGGGGTAGATGGGTTTTTTTTGTTTGTTTGTTTTGTTTTGTTGTTTTAATAATCAGCAGTTCATATATGAAAACATAATCAAGGAGAGCTCTGTGGTTTCCTTATTTACTATTCGGGGTTTGGGGATTTGGGGGAGAAAGCCCCTGAGCTCCTACTGAGTGGGGACACACACCCATGTGGAATCCCCTGGCAGTGCTCTGTTGCTGAGGGCCATCAGCTCATTCTCCAGCTCTTGCTCCCAGTGCCATCCTAGAACCTTGTCAGTTTATCATCACTGCTTCCGTTTGGCGGCTAGCAGTCAGGACAGCCTGGAAACAGCGGCTGTGCCCTTGAGGGGAGGGGTCCAGGCTAGGGAGTCAGGATAGGCTTTCTAGGGGGAGTCCTGTTCCTGGAACCCTAGAGTTAGATGTGTTGGGGTTATTGTCCAGCCCTTTGTTCTCAGGCAGGTCACCAAAGCTCTGTACATGTCTCTTTGCCTTTAAAATGAGGCCTTCCTCACACAGTGCCAGTGAGGACCACTGCATATACACACAGGAGGAGGCCAAGACTCCAAGACTCCTAATTTGTCTAAGTTCACCCTGTCAGTGATCCACTTACAATGGTTTGTTTTTTTTTTCTCATCTTCAAAAACTGAAGTCTATATTATTGTACAGTATGTAATTGTTATAAGAGGCATAAACAGAAGATTATAAAACTCCACCATCTGGTGGAGTAACCGCTGTTAACATTTGATGTATATACTTCTCGGCATTTCCCCCAAGTGAATCTGTGTCTCCCTATACATGCACATATAAGTGAATGCATATTTAGGAAACTAAAATCATTCCTGTACGTGCTATTTGGAAACCTCCCATGTTCAGGTCACTGAGTGTCACAAGCATCTTCCCACTCCAGTGATCACACACCATGACATCCTGTTTTCGTGGCCATAGAATAGGCTTAGGCATTTCCCAAGGTTCCACAGTTTCATGGCAGAGAACACTTATCAGGTTGCTTTTTAATGAAAAAGAAATCCGGAATATTTGAGGGGAGAGATGAGGTAATAAAACCTCTCGCCTCTCTAGTCTCTTGCTTGCCAAGCAGCCCCAGTTTGCCTTGCCAGGCAAAGTCTAAGATGCCCCACCCCGAGTGAACCCAGCAGTTCCCTGACTCCACTGCACAAAGACCCCAAAGGCTCCCTTTCAAACAGTTACTGAAGAACAAAGCACATGAGCTCTCAGGATGATTCCCTACCACCCTGGTTCCTAGAGCAAGGACTCCTTCCTTTTGTGTTCCCCAGAGGCCTGGGATTCTCCTCTGTTGGGTGGACGAAGAGCGAGAACTTACAGGAATGCTCTAGCCCCTGGCTTCCTCATCTTAACGTCATGGTGTAATGGAAAAGGCATGGGACCTGAAATTCACAGGCACCAGGTCAAGTCAGCCTCCCCTCCATGTTAACAGGGTAGCTTCCAACCCTGACGTAGATCGGAGCCTGTTTCCCCATCTGTTAAGAGGAATGAAAAAAGAATGTGAAAGGTGTCTGGTAGGCGTGTAACACAGGCAACGTTGCGTAGCCGTCTTTGATATCGCTGCTTAAGTATTCCTAGTCTAAAATCTCACATGCTTCAAAAATCTGAAATTGTTTTTTTTTATCACCGACATGAGGCTCCCAAGTGGAAAATTCCATGCCATGAAAGTTTGTTTCATGTGCAAAATTATTTAAAATAGTGTATAAAATTCCTTCAGGCTATATATATATATGATATATAATATAAATATATACACATATATACCAAGGTGTGTATGGAACTACATATATATCAAGATGTATATGAGACATAAAGGAATTTCATCTTAAGACTTTGGGTCCCAGGCCTCCAAAACCTCATTATACATATGCAAATATACCCAAATTTAACACAGCCTCCCAACTCCCAACTGCTTCTGTTCCAAAGCACCTTAGATACTGGATCCACAGCCTGGATAGTGTCTGTTTATGGTTTAATATCTCGTCTACTCAGTGGCTTGAGGAGTGCTGGAGAACAGATCTGGTGACCATAAGCCTCCCTTGTAAAAAGCCATATTAGTAGCTCCACCCAGCTAATGAACAAATGCCTGGTCATGAAAGAAAGTGTTTCTAATAAGCATGCAAGTGTATCTGCCAAGGCAGCTCAGCCCACAGCCCCAGCTGCTGGAGGTTACAGCATCCTGTGTGAACAGCCCCACTTTTGTGCTTGGAACATGCGTGTTATTGGAGCCAGACGCCCCCCTCTTCATGCCAGCGACAGGCTGGTGTTCACATGGGCTGCTCATTGTGAGCAGGCAGAGACTCCCAGCCTGTTCCAGAGCTGAGACCACAACTGTCAGAGGACAGGCCCAAAGCTGGATGATCTCTGTGTTCTCCTTGGTCACTTTGTGCCTGGTGCCAGATGGGGATGGACAGCACAAGGGAGTGGTGTTGGCAGGTCCCCCCACTGGGCTCTGGCTCCCAAGAGGCAGGCTGAGGGACTTGTGTTTTCTTTGCTGTGCTATTAAGCTGTCTCTTGCTTTTAAGGTTCCCGGACCTGTCATAATACAGGCCATCCCAGCCAAGATCCTGGGCCCCTGTTCCTTTGAACCACAGGGGCAGCTGTAGAGAAATCCCACTTTTCCTGCGGTGTGGCTGACAGCCGGCTGACAGCTCACAGCCAGACTGCTACCAAGCAGGCTACAGCATAGACAGACTGTGAGTTGGGAACCAGTCGGTCCCCACGGGGAGAGTTTACAGAGCTCTGTCCCATTCAGACCCTAGCAGGAGGCAGGAGAGATGAGATCAGGGTGTACGGAAGCCCCACGATGCAGGCAGAATGCCTGTGTTCTCAGAAGCCATTACTTTAGTGTGGAGCTTGTGTGAGATATCTTGGGTTGAGTCTAACTTCATGGTGTATTTGGTTCTGACCTTTAGCAAGTTCCTTAACCTCTATAAACCGTCTAAAAAGCTAGAAAAAAAAACCCAATAGATTGTTAGCAAGGCTAAATGGGCTATGTGTTTCTTCAATGTGTCTCTCAAAGCACTGAGTCCACTGCCTGGCACACCGTATGTTTTCCTCTCGTGGGACCCCAATCAGTGCTGCTAGTGGGCTGAGAGGATGCAGAGCCCCAGTGGTCAGGAAGTTCGGATTCTGATTCCAGCTATCTCGGTCCCGTGACGTCAGTCCTACTTTCTGAGCCACTGTTTGCTTGTTTTTCAGCACAGAAAGCTGAGTGCTGAACCAGCCTCTAAACATAGGAGCACCTCTCCCCTGACCCCCTACCTCCCCCCCCCCCCCCCCCGCCAACACACACCCCTGCATGCCAGGTGTAAGACTGGCAGGTGCGGAGGGTGGAGCCTGGTAAAATTTCTGGGAACATTCACCCCAAAACAAAGCCTTTCCTCTTTTCCTTTTACCCTCTTCCCTGCTTTTCTGGTTCAGATATGCCTGTGTGCATTTCTCGCGCCGTGAACCAGAGCGATGAAGTCTGGTTGCGGGAGAGAGCGTGGGAAAGGGGGGAGAGACAGACAGGTGAACCTGGGGACTTACAGCACAGAGACTTGAGGAGCTAAGTGAAGGATGAGGGATGTAGATTTCCCACCTTGAGTGGAGGCCCAGCCAGGGCTCACACAGATACCCAGCACTGATGCATCTTTACTTCTGCTATTGTATGTGTGTGTGTTGGGGGGGTGGGGTAATCACACTTCCTCTCCCCAAATCTCAGTCACGGTAAACTGAATGATCCTTCAGATGTTGGGGTATCATCCTGCACCCCACTGTGTCCCCCCAGCCGCCACTCACTCCCACCTTTAGCCTGCTGCTCTAAATTGGTTCCCATTGCTCTTCTTACCCAAGAAACACCTCTTGCCCAGTCTTGTATCCTTTAAGAAAAAAAAAAAATGAAGGAATTAGGCTTATTTCCAGCACCTGTTTTTTGAGGAGCTGCTGGACACACATCCTTTGCCTATTCAATCTCATCTTTGTTCCCACGAATCATTCATCCTGCAGCCATAACCTCCCCACACACGTACCCCAGGCTTTGCTGTAAGCACCTCAAGGGAAGACGCAGCTTTTCCTCTACCATTGCGCCCACCACAAACAGCCCTGGGTTTTTGGTACATGGACCAGCAGCATCTGTTGAGTTAGAATATGCTGATCTAAATGTGTTTCAGTTGAAAGCGGTGTGTACACCCAGGCTGTTTGCAGCATTAGGCGTTGGAGAAAGGAAGGGGATATGCTGAAAGGAAAGTGTGAGTTCTGCAGAGGACAGTACTTACCTCAAAGGGAGGATGGATGGCACAGAGAGGAAAGTTTCTGGGATGCGGGCAGGTAAGTTAGGAAGGCAGCCACAGCTTCCCAGGCTCTCCTCCCACTTCATACCTTACCAACTAATGGCCTCCCACACCTGACCTCTCATTCCCCTACTAGGAACAGCCACCTCTCTTGTGCAACGCCACAGCTTCTTGTGCAAGCCTCCTGCTGTTTTACGATTTTTAGGTAGCACTGAGGAGTGGACCCCTCCTCTCTTCTTCAGCTCTGTGGAAGGACTGCATCACACAGGGCCTGTGCTCAGTGGATGCCTGCCTGCCCATAATGCTGATCCTGTAGGCCTAGGCCAATGGAGCCTCTGTGGGTTAAGGAGGGGTAGAGGAGATCAATAAATATTTACAGGGTGTAAAGTTTTTTAGCCTAATGTAGGAATTAGCGGCCATTATCACTTATGGTAACGAGAGACATTGTGTCCCCTTGGGGCAGGAACTCTCTCCTCCTGCCTGCAGACTGTTTGGAACCCACCCTCCACTAGTCCCTGACTTGCTGTAGCCAGGACACCCCAGGAAGTTCTGTGGAAAGGTAGTGTTAAGGGTCCTGACTCTACCCGAGACAGCTCCCAATGCCTTCCTCCCCCCCCCTCTGCTCAGCTCTGTGGTGGGTGCAGGGAGACACACAATGCTAAGAACAGGGCTCCTTCCCCTCAAAGATCTCCCTGACTTAAGATATTATTCCCCCCAACTTCTTCTTGCTACATTTTTTTCCAGAGGCATTTCCAGAGGGTCGGTAGGGAAGGCAGAGCTTGAGCAGTATTCAGAACCATGGATTTAGAGGTATGCAGGGACCTTCAGGTTTGGGGGTGTGTGCCGAGCTCCCTTCAGGGAAGGACGTGTAGAAGCTCCTAGGTATGAGGGTGCAAAAGTCGTAAGTGATGTGATAAACAGCCTCTAAGCGTGTCCTCTGCGTACATCACTCTTCTGGAGGCTGAGATGGACACAAATAGGCAACATTACACGCAGTGACTCCTGCGGCCAGAGGGAGCAGTGAGAGACAGGAGGCTCCCCCAGGGAGGTGAACCTTGAACTTGGAGCAAGATACAAAAAAAATGCATGGTGTTTTAGGCCAATGGAAGAAACCATGCACACAGACCAAGGCTAGGGGCAGGACAAAACTCTGGGCAACTGGAGAGACCAGGATAAATTATGGGTAGACTTGTGCCGTCTGGTACAGTAGCCACTAGCCATGTGGCTGTTTTAAAAAGTTAAATCAGGGGAGGACGCTAGGGAAAGAGGATGGCTCCGTTTTCAGAAAGGCTCTGGCTTCAGTTCCTATCACCCACAAATCAGCTCACAATGGTCTGTAACTCTACCCTCAGAGTATCTGACACCTCTTCTGGTCCCCCTAAGCACCAGGAACACACAATGTACACATGCATATATGCTGGGAAAACACCTATACACATAAAGCAAAAAAAAAAAAATGTCCTAAGTTAAGTGAAATTAGCTTGTCACCGGAAGTGATATCCCAGAGGTGCAGGATCCCAGGTGTGTGGGGGAAATGCAGAAAGTCCAACCCCTTTGCCCCAATGAATTCTTGGAAATGGCCTGTGGGTCAGGACCAACATGACATGGGAAGACGCTGCTCTGTGAGGCTTTCTTGGTGCCATGGTTCTTGAATAATCATCACCAGGGCCACTATGAAGACCTGGGCTGGGTGACAGCGTACTGCAAAGGGAAAATAAGAGCACAGAGCTGTCCCTCTGATCAAGAGAGAAAGGCTGATGGGGAAGAGGGCTGCCTCTTCCTCAGTCACCCGACTCTTTCTTCCCCAAGGAAAGCTTCTTGAATGTTCAGTTCTGAGGTTCACTTCCTCTATGAGGCCTTCCAGATCTTCCCAGAAGCCCCAGTTGCCTCTCATCCTGAATTTTTTTTAATGAGGCATGTATCTGATGGCTGCTAATATGTCAGTCTTCCCAACGAGGCCCTAGGTTCTTTGAAAACCCAACCGTTCCAGTGATTTGGGCCCTTCCGCTGGGCTGGACCACCCTTCCCCCATAAATCCACCTCCTACACCCATTGTGGATCAGTGCCAGCCTGATCTGTCCATATGTCAGCGCCTGCATTAGACCTCCAACTCCTCAAGTGCAATGGCCAGGTCCTGTTGTGCTCTCTAACTTTCCTGATGAATAGAGGACGTCAAGAGGATGGAGACTGTCCTATGGCACTGAGGAGAGACTGTCTGCTTCTCCAGGCCTCCAACTTCCTTTCAGGGCCCCTCGCTCCCGCTGATTACTGCAGAGAAGATAATGGCAGATCCCTTTATTTCTTGGACCAGCCTCCAGGCAGAAGGAGTTGTTCAAAGTGCCACTTGGTGACTCTTGCAAATTGTGTCTGACAGCCCTGCGGAAAGGCCAGGCCATCTGCCTTGCCCCCTCTCAGGATGGAAGGGGCTAAGGTATCAGGTTTCCACTCCGATCCACACTTTGATGTTCAAAGCTGTTTAATATTCATTAAACCAGCCCTTCAGTTGTAATTGCAGTCATTACCCTCCCTTTTATGATCGTCTGTAAATGTTATGGGACAGACGGCACAGCTATCCTAATGAAGGGGTTTGATGATGGATAAAAGGTTGAATAGAGCCCTTCTAGCTGGTCTTCTCGCTCCTTGGCACCCACTCCCATCCATTTCTGCTTCCCTTTCCTATGAAAAGGTGGTGTTTGCATTCAGAGAGCAGGATGATGATAGTGGGGTCAAGGTTAGCCAATTTCACTGAGACAAAGGGGCAGACTTAACCCGAACTCCCACACAGCCTGAGTCTTGCTCAGGGGTAGCTTGGATGCTACCTCTGACACAGGCTGCATTCTAGCTTGGCCTGGGCTGTAGATCCATGAGAGGAAAATTGTGTTTGATCTCCTTCATTTAGAAAACACAAGGTTTAACAGGTTAGGCCCAATGGAGGGACAGGGCTTTTGAATTGGGGACAACACTGAGGGAAATGAATTCAAGGTCAGAATTTTGATCAGAATTTTCATCAGATCCAGCCACTTTCACATTAAGCTCCCAGGATCTGGGCAGTGTGAACCTCTCCAGTGGTCAGTTTCTTCACCTAGGAAAAATAAAGAAATGCAGTGGCTACAGGTGGCATGCCGATCCCTCTAATGCAGGTGTGCATTGCCTGAGAGACTGTGTGAAGCAAAGCGTGGTGCTGGGATCCTGCCATTCGCAGCCTTACCTTCTCTCCTAAACTCCCAGTCCTGTGGTAAGAATCCCACTCCTGCCTGGGCACTGGGATCACGATGCGCTGGTAGAGCCTGTAAATTGAAAGGTAGAGAGGTCTCTGCCTGCTTCTCCATTCTTACCTTCCAATAGTCCTTCATGTACCCCCTTAAGCTTTCCAAGGGTCACAGGTGAATTGTCTCGGAAGCATGCGCAGAAGTTCTGGGCACATGTTTCAGGAGACAGCAAATTGCCCAGAGCTAAAGGGGGAATCGAGCCAAGGTGCCGTGCTGGGGGGATTTCCTCTGAGAAAAAGGCATTAATTACACCTATCTGGGTCCATGACCACATGTGGATCTCACGAGATGCAGGTCATTCCTGGAGGGCACAGCTTTGGTGAGACCCCTCTGATATCTGAAGGCTATGTTCTAACTGCACTACTTGCTGCTAAGGCATTATTACATCTTTTACTTATGCAGAATGGGGGTTGCACTATCCAGTCGACTCTAGCCAGTGCTCATCATTACGGCCTTTGGAGTACTGTCTGTCTATATCCCCAATCCCTGACACGCACACCCCTATCACCACCATCACAACAAAGTGCATCAAAATTCTAAAATCACCTGCCTGTCCTAGTTTACTCCTGCCCACTGTGATCACAAATCGCATCTCTCAGAGCTCTCAAGATTCATGAGTGGAATTCCAGGAGGACAGATGTCCGCCCTTCGGGTAGCAGTTTTCTCACAACTAGCACGATGCATGACAGAGGGGTTTTCAATGGTGCCCAGGTGGCCTTGGCAGGGTTTTTTGTGCCCTTCAGGCATGGCTCTCCAAGATGCCACTCAGGTTACCTGCTGTTCCCGGTGTTTAATGCTGGTGTCTTTAGACAGCAAAATCGGGGCCTTCTTTATGTCAATAGGAGACCTGAGGACACTTGACTCGCTGAGAGCTACAAGTATATCCATCGACCTACGACAGAAAGTCAGGTAGAAACAGGACAGTATCCTAGTGGACCAGGACAGTGATGTTGGATGCTCAAGGGAAGCCTGGCTAGGTCCAGCTCATGCTATTATACCCAAAAACTCGGCTGCCGCTTGCCAACGACTATGTAAGTGACTGGAACATTCATTCCCCTACAACAAAGGGGGCACGAAATGTCTATAAGGTAGGAAAGATGGAGAAAGAGTGGCTCTATAGGTGAGTGAAGCAAGGAATCGACAGTTTAAAGAAGTCTAAATATATCTCATTTTCTTATCAAAAACTCTGATACAAATTCAATTTAGAGTTGAAATATGGGGATTTTATAGTGTCATATAAAGAACATATGCATGTTTAACACCCTATAGGGTCCTGGATCAATAGTCGAGCATATTGGGATTTGTGGAGCAAAACAAACATTCACAAAAGTGATTTGGCTTAATATATAGGGTACATGAAAGTTACATGTACCTTATACATGTACCCTATACATGTACCCTACAAGCCAAGCTACTCAGTGGAGAGTGAGACAGCAGGGTTGGTTTCTCTGTCCTCTGGCCCCCTACAGAGTGCTCACCTCACTCCTGACTTGGCTGCCTTTCTCAGGGAGTCTCTTCTTTTCTTTTCTCTGCCTCTAAAGCAAACTTCAGTCATCTGAGGCCAGTGAAAAAGAAAGTCTCACCCCAGCTCCAATCACAACTCATTAGCACTCTAGTGGCACCTAAGTGAGAGGGTGGTGACTTTTATCAGAGGGAGGGCCAGAGCAGGCTGGGCTTAGATATGCCTGGAGGCCTCCTGGGTTGTGTCTGTGTTGCTAGGCATCCTTAAAGCCGAGGCTCTGGCACTGCAGTAGCCTCAACTGCCAAGTGGCTCCCCCGCACCCATCCCACCACTGCCTGCCTCAGGTAGATGACTGCAGGTTCTTCTTGCTTTCACTTGTCCATTCTGGGCCTGTGCTATGTGTCAGACCCATGTGTGGTGTTGGAATGACAGACGAGACAGGGTAGATAGTGAAGGAAAACTCTTCTAAGATAAAAGGGAAGTTCAGTTACTTTTTCTCATGGCAGACATTTTTCCCCTGAGCGCAGATGTAGGTTGTTGTAGTTTGTAAGGTATCTACCTAGCGTTATTCACCAACAACATCTGGAGAAGACCATGGTCAGAGCCATCTTAAGATAATCTCCTATCCTGTGTGTGTGTGTGTGTGTGTGTGTGTGTGTGTGTGTGTGTGTGTGTGTGTGTAAGTAAGTATGTGTTAGTGTGTTTCTGAGTGTGTGTTAGTGTGTGTATGAATGTGTGTATAAGTGAGTATTGTGGGTGTGTATGTATGTGTGTTAGTGTGTATGAGTGTGTGTGAGTGTGTGTGTATGAGTGTGTGTTTGTTGGCAGGGAGAAGATAAATTTCCCAGATGAGGCAGGCTGTGAGACTTGGGGAGAGAAGGGATACGAAACAAACACCCACACATATTTTTACCTAGAAACCCCCCTTTGCTTAAAAGAGTTAGAGTGAAACTTCTAACTTACACAAAAAAATTTCTATGTGGCTCTACCTATGGGAGGCACTGGCCCCCACATGCCTCCCTGGATACAGATTTTTGTCTTTCCTGCTCCTTGGTCCAGTAAACTCCTCCTCGCCTCGGAAGACCATGTTTCATGTCCAGCCTTCTGTGTTTTCTCAAGAAATACCTTTATAATGACCTATGAGGCTCAAGATGGTCTGTAACACTCTCCTCTTTGGTTACCTCCTATCCTGGCTACAGCCTCTGGCTTCTGTACTGCCAGGTGTGCTGACACCATCTTCCTGAAAGTCTTGCTTCTGGTCTCTACCTATACTTGTGCCTCACTTCCCCTCGGAAGGGGCCCAGTCAGCATGCTCATGTGCATGCCTTCCTTCCAGTGTTCCCGCTAGATGACCCCTCTTCACCAAACTGTAGCCCTGTGCTCCCAACTCACTGTTTCCTTTCCCCCTTTGCACTTTAAGCTGTCAACACAGCACGTAGGCTTACTCTGTTCGCTGTCTCACCAACCCCAGCATGGCCAGGGCACAAGATGAAGAGCAGAGAGTTTGTTCCATTGCACATCCCCAGGCCTAGAACACTGCCCAACTTACAGCAGTGGCTCAATTTGTATTTGCTCGAACGTCTCAGAAACAATTGAGAAGCACCTCCCTCTCCCACATTGTTTCTTCAACCTTGTGAATTAGACGGGGCCCTCAGGGAGTTGTTGCCTTAAATATCTCCACTCGTTTAGAAGTGCAAGGCTCCATGGGAAGAAAGCTGCCCTTGTCCAGGGATGCTGTGGTACATCTGCTGTGGCTGTCTTGGTTAATCTTTGTGACAGAGCTTTCTAGCTAGTGGCCATTCTCTGATGCCAAGAGTAATGGGGTGTACAGCACAACGTGGCAGGATAGAGGCAAGCACACCTGACTCCAGACCTTGTTCTCTTTGCTATGAGTGGTCGGGGCCTCTGAGAGAATGAACTCAGCCAGTGAGCATGAAATAGGCTGAAGCCTGACATCAACGGCCCCACAATCTGAGCCACTCCTGCTATGGAGCTTTGGGCCTGGTGCAGTCTGAGGTGTCCTCTGTTCCAACCTCCCTTTTAGAGCACTGATTTCAGCCTAGAGTGAGGCTTGATATGTTTGGTCTTAGCCAAAGAGTGTCATGCCTAGGTCTTAGTCAGAGCGACCCAGCCTGTCCCGAGAGTGAGGAATGAGCATTACAGCCCTCTCTGAACCCAGAGTTTCTTTGTTAGCCTTGGGCCTCCACAGTCCCCATTGCTGACTCCCTTAACCCACCCTCTTGTCTGTAACCCCAGAGCCTCGGGCTCCCTATCCACTCTTCCCTCTGGGCCGCAGGCCAAGCCTCCACTGGCTTCGCTGTGCGAGCCTGTGAATGTGTCTTTGTGCGGTGGCCCTGACGTGAGGTCCTTCCTGGTAAGGTGTTATTTTAATATATGAAGGGCAGTCATTGCATTTCATAAAGATAGCTTGTTTGGTGGGGCCAGCAGGGGCCCAGGAGAGATCACACTTGACAGATATAGGGACAGCCTGTGGTTTGGGGACTAGAAAGCATAGTTCAAGCCTGTGCAGCCTACTGCTGGGCACCATGCCCCTGACAGCCATCATTGGAAGTAGCCTGCTATTTGGGGTGGAGTTTCACAGCGCCTGTCCCCCCCCCCCTGCACTGGTGGGGCAATTCCCAATGGTAGAGCATGTGATTAGTTCTAGAGAAAGACAGAAGGACACAGAGCTCAGGCCTTGAAGCTTGCAGCAGCCAGGGGCAGGGTCTGTGTCAGCTCCAACCTGGTCCCTCTGACCCAACTATGAACCTGAAAAAAAATCTTTGCTCCATGGGTCTCAAGAACCCCAGCAGAGAGCCCCTGAGCCCCTGCCCAAGGACTTTCTATCACTGTCATTCCAAGAGACTTACTCCAGCCTCCCAGAAGGGGCATGTTGAAAATAAACGAGGAGTGAATTCCACCTCCTGCCACCTTGGGCCCTACAGCCAAACTTGGGTGATGAACGGGGTGCGGAGTCTCAACAGAGCTAGTTCCCGAACAGCCCTGGTTTGCTGCAGAGCAAAACACCTGGTCCTTGGGGAAGTGAGACATAGGGGTGGCTGCTCTCTGACAAGGAGCCTTTCTGTACTCAGCAGGAAGGGAGGTGGGCACGGCCAGCCAGTCCCAGGGCACCTAGTGCCAATCATGAGGTGGTTGAACGTGGGGGATGTGTGTGCTGCTTGTTGCTCAGTAGAGCAGCCCACACACTGCTCAACACTGAAGAGAGGGACCAGACACAGGCCGAAGGTCATCGTGACTGCAGAGATGAAGAGGTGGTGGGATGGACTTCCAAGTTGAGAGACTGGGGGCCAAGTGGATAGGGTTGGCCATCTGTACTTCCTGGTTTCTCCTCCACACTTGAGGTGCATGTCAAACTGGGAAAGTTTGTCTTCTTCCCTCTCCTAGACATCCCCTTGGCAAGTGTCAAATCTATGCCCCTATGGATGACAGAGGGGTGACAGGAGCTGATTTCTATATATCAAAGGCCCCTTTGATATACATGTTGAAATAGCTCATGGTGTAGGAGCCAAGGCTGGGTGAACTGGTGGGCGGGTGGGCAGGAGGCCAGCAGTCTGGTTCCTACCCTGCACCGGCTGAGCTCTTTCTCCTGAACGTTGCCTACCCAGAATCTTAGTGGTTTGTGGTCATGTCTGACTGCTTCCCTCAGGGAAGGTATGTCATCTGAGCCACACCTGTGTCCTCAGCATTCATTGCAGAGCACACATCAACACTGTGCAGCAGATTGCAGGATGAGTGGCACACCATGAGCAACTTTGCAGCCGCGTGCTTTGTCCCTGGCTTCTTCGCCCTCCTGCTGAAAATGCCATGGTGCTTTTTCAGGACCCAAACCTGTGATGCTCACCTACTGCTGTATGATTCAAGCGAACTCAGCTACATCTGAAAACATAAGACGATCAAAGCCAAGCACAGGCACACTCTTCAGCCTGAGTGTCCAAAGATACATGTCGCTAAAAGAACACCCAAGGATATTTAACCCCATTACTCATAATGGTTAAAGGTGCAAATTACCCACCAGGCCCATGTCTTAGTTACTTTTCTGTTGATGTGATAAGATACCTTGACCAAGGCCACTTGAGGAGAGAGAGAGAGAGAGAGAGAGAGAGAGAGAGAGAGAGAGAGAGAGAGAGAGAGAGAGAGAGAGAGAGTTACAGTTTCAGAAGATGAGAGTCCATATAGCAGGGAGCAGTCAGTTTGGGCAAGCATGGCACCGGAGCAGAGTTTACATCTGACCCCCAAGCACCAGACAGAAAGAGAGAACACAAACTTTGGAAATCTCAAGGCCTGCCACACCTTCTCTAAAAAGTCCGCACCTCCTAATTCTGCCCAGACAGTTCTGCTGACTGGCGATTAGGTATTCAAGTATATAAGCCCCATGGAAGGCGTTCTCAATCAGACCGCCACAGCACATCAATAGCAAAATGGTTAAATAATTTGTTCTATAATAACCCAGGGAAAGATGGGACTAAACTGTAATTGCATGTACTGCTTATAAATCAATCACTAATAAAATAATGAAAGGATGATTTTAAAGAAATAAGATAAAACACATATTGTGCAGTTCCATTCATAAGAAATTTACAAACAGGAAAAATTGATCACCCTCTGAGGTAGGGGCTTGCTTCTGGGGTGCTCTTGGTCTGAGCATTGGTTTGGTGTCATGAAAACATCTACATATTTCCTTTGTATGGCAGACATCATCAATGGGATGTCTACAGGACAGAACTGAGAGAGGAAATGCATTTAGAGAAATGAGTGGGAGCTGTGATTGCTCTTACCCTGAGACACAGCATGGCAGCTCCTGAGCACTTGATTTCACTTCAGTTGTTTGTCTCCTGGCTTTGTTTCATGGCGATATATAATCATATAACCTGTTACTCCATGAAGACATGTGGACAATTTGGTTGTGCTGCCCCTATTCTGTCACCTTTACCCTCTCAATGTGTGCCGGCACCAAATGCAGCCACTTTCTTTATCCTGGGAACTTTCTCTGTCTGCTGGATGCACATTTGTAAAAGCTGCCACAGTTGTATGAGCAATGGGATTAAGACTCCAGGTGAGGAGACTACAAGCAGTGATCAAGAGAACTGGTGAGCAAGTGACCTCGCCAGGTCTTCTCGGTTAGGTTTTCAGTCGCTGTGGTAAAACACCATGCCCCAAAGAAACTTGGAATGGCAAGGGGTTTGTTTTGGCTCATGACTCTCAGGTCACAGTCCATCACTGAGGGAAGTCATGGCAGGAACTCAAGATAGAAACCTTGAGGCAGAAGCTGATGTGGAGGCTATGGAGGATGCTGCTTACTTGTTTGCTCCTCATGACTTGCTCAGCCTGCTTTTTTATGCAACTCTGGACCACCTGCCCAGCGATGGCCCTCTTGTTTGGCCTGGGCCAACCCATTGCTGAAGAAAGTTTACTATGCCAACAGGCAATCTGCTAGGAGGCCTTTTCTCAATAGATGGTTCTCTTCCCAGACATGTCTAGGTTTGTGTCAACTTTGACAGAAACCAACCAGTGCAGTGACCTTGAAGGGTCAAGTCACACTGTTTGGGCTCTCTGGGTTCCTGGCAGCAGAGGCTTGAGGGTCTACACTCCCACTTCTCACAAGAGTTATAGACATCTGCAATTAGAAAGGGAAGGCATGCTTTCTCTGTGGACTCCATAATCTGTTTTTCCCATCAAGACCTCTCCCTCCCTTGACAGGTGGAAGTCTCAGTCCAATATGTTCAGGGAAATCACCAAGCTCTCTGGCCAGCTCTCACCTCCTCAGAGACCTTCCCCTGACACCTTGTCTCAGTAGCTAACCCTGGCCACACTCTGTTCCCATGCCCTTCATCTTCAGGACTGATTCTAGAAAGGTATTACCTCCACAGGGTGCCGCACTACTCTGCCCCTACTCCTCATAATACAAGTGCTAGATTAAGAAGGACAATAACCCACAGACAGCAAATTAGGATGTTTGGGGGAGTTTTTTTAGCTTTATTTTTATTTTATGTGTATGAGTGCCTTGCTTGCTTGTATACATGTGTACAGTGTACGTGTCTGGTACCCACAGAGGTCAGAAGATCTCCTGGAACTGTAATTACAGGCAGTTTGGGGCCATCATGTGGGTGCTAGGAATCAAACTGAGGCCCTCTGCAAGAACAGCAAGTGTCCTTAACTACTGAGAAACCCCTCAAGCCCCAAAATGTTTTTTTCAAAGACCTATTTGAGATGTGTATGTATATATATATATATATATATATATATATATATATATATATATATATATATATATATAATGAATGACTTAAAAAATAAAGAACTCTGTAACGTTATCTGTTCCTCTTCATGAGTGAGGGGGTGGTGAGACATGTCCATCAGCTGAGGAGCCATCTGGTCAGACGATATTATGGATGTTATGTCTGGCACTGATAGAACTGTCCCACTGCTGACCTCAGGGTGGCTCCTGCCGGGTGCCCAGAATCCCAGGCCCTGTCTGTGAGGCTGCCGAGTGCATATAAATCAGTCCCCGCCAACTTGCCTCTTTTTCTTCCTATGCCTCTGGATGCCCTCGTAAAAATTTAAAAGCCTTGTTCGTCAGACTACACTTCCCAAGGCTTTAAACTGCAGCCTCGGTTCGTGCCTGCGGCTTCACTTGCTGGACCTGCAGACAACTGCCTTTCCTGTGACAACTTCCTTTTCCTCCAGGTTAGCTGCTGCTGCCTCCTTTCCATTCATCCACACTGGGCAGTCTGTGCTCACTTTCTTGCCCAGTGCTCTTTAACTGAGCACTTGCCGTGCAGAATGGTCACTCTCTCCATGTCTTTCTCATCTCGCCTGGCTAGTGTCTTCACCAGTTCCCCTTCTCCCTGACCTCCCAACTCTGTAGGGTCCCGAGCTTGGGTCTCAGGCCTCTTCTTTGTCTTTCTGCACTTCATCATAGTCTCGGCCCCAACGACTGTACGTCACTGTCATCAGTCTCAAATTCCCTTTGAGTGAACTCTTCAGAGTCATCACTTGGGTAGAGTCTCCTCTTGAATAGCAAATCCCCATGTCAGACTTAATAACTTCAAAACCAAAGGGACCATTCTCCCCATCACTTCTGTGCCCAATCCTGACTCAGCCCAGCCAGCTCCATTCTGTCTTTTTTTTCAGTCCAGAAGTCTTAGACCCACCCTGGAGTGCTGCCTTCCTTCAAATACTCCAGGTCCAAACCAAATGTCACTACACTTTGAACCCACGTGGAATTCCACAGCGTTTACACCCTCCCCAGCTCAGCCCTATGACTCAAGCCACTATCACCACTTATATGTGATGCATAGCCCCCCAAATAGTCTTTTATGTTATGTTCCCAAACTCCAATTCTCCACCTCCCACAGTACCTGGGAGCCTGAAAGGCTCTGTGTAACCAGCTTCCAACTTCTTCACTTCATCAGCAACCCAACTCCACCCAACCCAAATTGGTCTTTTGCTTTTCCGGAAACACGCAAAGTATATGTCTGTCTCTGTCAACAACCCTTTGACCCCAGGTGGTACCAGTTTATATCTCACTTTACCCAAGCCCTTTTTCAAGTGTTCAGAAAAGAGCACGTAGGCACCTGAACAGTAGTAGCCTTTGGTATTCACTATCTATGCTCTCAGAAGTGTTGTTCGCCGCAGCACTTCCTACCTGACATATATTTATCAGCTGTCACCTACTGAAACAAGAGCTCTGGGAGAACTGAGACTTTTCCTGCTTGCAGGGTGGCCAGTGCCTGACGTGATCCTTGGCGTCCTTACAGCTGGCACCTCCATGGCATTGCTATGTGCACTCGGCACTAACAGCTTCGCTTATCATCAAGCCCTGTGGTTCTCACAGTGAACCCACAGACTACGAGCCCTCCGAGTATCTCTATTCTGCAGTTTAAGAAGCCAAAGCAGAGATTAAGCATCTTGCCCGAGGTCAGACTGAATCAGGACGGGGATTTCACAACGTCTTTTTTTTTTAACCAGTATTTCCTGTGCTTCTCTGTTAAAAGCTCTAAATGATCTGCTAGATGAAGAAGGTCCAGCTAGTAGTCCACGCTGGGACGGATGAGGGTGGGACCATGCTCGGAGCTGTCAACTTTCCACAGCAAAGATGCACACAGGACACCTTCACGGCTGGGCATCATTTTGTACTTCTCTGGGATCCATAGAAGGAAGGCCTCCAATTGATACTTATCGAATGAGTGTTCAGGAACCGTGGAAGGAAAAACAGCTAGCTTTACTTAGGGAATGTGGAGGATCCTAGAGGTGTTCATTTGGCCGAGCAGAGGCTTGAAGATGCAGGCCAGCCGGCCCTTTGCTCACTTGTATATTCTAGGAACAATGACATCCTGAGAAAATGGTACTCACTTCCGGGCGCTCTGGAGACTTTTGATGTTTGCTATGGGCTACACTCAAATAGGTTTTGCCCAGGAGAAAAGAAACAGCAAAGGGCCAGTGTAGCTTGAATGTAGTGGTGACTTTCTGTCATTGCTCCTGCTGCTAGCCTGTCACTACTGCCACTCCTGCAGTAGCTGCCACCTCAGTGACCACACCAGCCACTGCCACTACCACATCAGAGGCAGTGCTAGATGTTGGTCACCATCCCTGCTATTTTATCCTCTACAACATGTATGTAATTGCTACCCAACTGAGTCTGTGACCCAGCTCTGGGGCCGGTACGTCTGTCACTTTAAATAGCTACCAAACTACTATTAAAACTGCTTGCAGTTGTTATTAACAACTTGCAGATACAGCTTACCCTACAGTTTTCAGAGAAGGGTGACAACCATGCTTGCTTTGGCTATCACATCAGAGTATTGAATCACAAAGGATATTTTTCTAAGATGAGAGAAAGAGGCTCAGCAACTGGCATTCGGCAATTTAATAATATACAGGTAATAAAAAAAAACACCCTATAGGGGATGTAGCCAATTGCTAGAGCACTTACCTAGTATGTACAAAGCCATGGGTTCAATCTTTAGCACCATATAAACCAGAGATGGTAGTGCACACATATAAGCCCCTAACTCAACACTGGAGAATTGAAGATCCCCCCTATATTACATAGCAATTTCAAGGCCAACCGAAGATACATGAGACCCTTTCTTTTAAAAGAAAAGAAAAGCAAAATAAAGGTAGATGGGGGAGCACAGAGAACCAAGGCGGCTAGTGGTTTAATTCATGCGCAATTCCATGCTAAGCATGTTCACAAACTTTTAAACCCATGTTAGCCTTGGAAACCTTCCGAAGTGAGTTTTGTGTTTTTAATTTACAAAGTTAAGGTTCAGAGAGGGGGAAAGGTCAGGCCCCAGCTTGCTCAGCTGGTAGAACTGCCTCTCTTCATAGCCATGCCCCAGAGGTAGAGAAGGCTCCTCCAGCAGAAGTCCTAGTTCAGAATTCCAGAGATCTGAAGGGTGTTCTTCCCAGTGTGTCCTCAGTTATAGTAACCAAGGCTTAGTGGCTGTGTATCTTTGACCTAGTAGCTTAACCTTTCGGGGTCTTGTTTTGACAGTCGTCTGCTAATGCTGGCCTTATGCCCTTCACAGTCTGTCTAGGGATAATGCACACTGCACTTATCACCTCTAAGGACCTCATCTGCCCCCAGCCCTCTTGGGTTCAAGTTCTTGCTGTTAGCATGACGTCATGACAGTTCCACTGGATGTGTTCCCCTAAACCCTGAGAGTAAGAGCATCCTCCATTCCAATGTCAAGTAAGGGCGACTGAAGCTTAGAGGTATGGAAAGAAGCACTGGCTTCTGGGTGGCAGAGCCGAGTTCTCCATCAGGCACCCGACGTCATACCTGGCAGTTGCCTGAACCTCAGGAGTACAGCTGTGACGCCTAGGCTATCTAACACATGCTAGGTGTTGGCTGGGTTCTCTCTCTCTCTCTCTGTGTGTGTGTGTCCCAG
Organism: Acomys minous; assembly: GCF_964271855.1. Taxonomy (NCBI): domain Eukaryota; kingdom Metazoa; phylum Chordata; class Mammalia; order Rodentia; family Muridae; genus Acomys; species Acomys minous. The sequence goes on from NC_140487.1 coordinate 92,152,377, forward strand.
GAGCTTGATAGGCTCACATTTTCAGTGAGGGAGGGGGAGACATGGCTTCTCTCCCGTCTGGGGAGAGATAGATGTCCTGCTGTTTACTCCAGAGAATGAGGTGACAGCGGAGATACTGAGCAGGGGCTGGGCAAGTATGTGCTCAGGGACCAAGCTTTAGACAATACCAGTTGTCATGACAGCAACATCCATACACAGTGGCTTCACAGCCCCAGTATGGTGTTTTCAGTGAACCAGGGAAACCCCAGAGGCCCAGCTCTGAGCAGAGACCCCAGACAAACAACACGGATCACACGAGAGAGAGGGCCTTGGGCCTTGGGGGGGGGGGCAGGATTGGAAGCATCCTTCATTCCATAAGGCCAGCCTCAGTCGTGTGGCCTTGGTCACCTGCCAGGGAAGCTGCCTCTCCCAGAGGAAGAGGATGTGGGTTTGGCGAACAGGTAGCAGTTGCTGTCACACACAGTTTGGAAGTGGTCAAGAGCAATTTCCCCAAAGGAGTGACATTCCAGAGGAGACCTGAAAAGAGTTCAAAGGGAATGATGGCAGGTGTCTGATGTGCTTTTGGCTGGGGGCCACAGGCCCAGCTGCTCTCCAGACAGCACTAGCACCTTGTGCGGAGGATGTCCTGAGCCCCACTCCTCACCTCCCAGCATTCCTAGGGTGCTGCACCTGCAAATGAGAACTATTTTGGGAACTAGCAGAGCAGGGTACCCCTCTGGGTAGAGGCCCTGCCCTGCTCTCAAACTGAGTAAAGGCATCATATGGTCCCTCTAGAGAGGACCCAGGTGGTCACGCCAAGGTTGCTTCTTTACTGCTAGAAGCTACTCTGCGGCCCGTCTGACTAGACTAAGATTTTTAACCCAAGATTTAAAAGGACTAGAGATCAAAAGCAGATGCTCCTGGAAGACGCTCCAGCCTTCCCAGCCGTCTGGGGACAGGACTATGGAGGAGAAGGCCATTCATCACAGAACCGTGCAAGCCCCTGTTCAATAATAAACAGATGTATTATGGGGAAAGAAAGGGATGGGCGTCAGCCCAGTGATTCATTTGTCTCTCTCTCTCGAAGTCACCTTCATCCCAGGCTTCAGAGGGCAGGCACGGGCGCTTTGATGCAGAGGCATCATGTCAGGGAAATGGAAACATTTCACGTTGTAAATCCTCAGGTTGTCAGAGAAACCCTAATGAGAAAGGAGGCTGGCAAGGAGCACCCAGGGCTGCTTGGAGGAGGGGGTGCTCAAGACTCCGGGAGACAGAAACCCAGCCTGACACTCACTCTGTTGACACCTTTTCTTCATCGTCCTCTTGCACCCACGGGAGGCAGGCAGTTTTCCCAGGGCTCTGCTGGAAGCCGTGGCATTTAACAGTTCATCCAAATGCTTTGGTTAATTTGACAACCCAGGGTTGAAAGTACTTTGAAAAGTTTGAGATTTGAGTCTGACTACATCTCCAAACAGGAAAGCTGTTATGTCTTATTTAGGAGAAACTGAGTAACAACTCCCAAGCCGTACTCCACTCAAAGCAATAGATACACTCATTAGCCATAATAAGTACACACTCAATAGCTATAATAAGTATACACTCACTAGCCATAATAAGTATACACTCACTAGCCATAATGAGTATACACTACTAGCCATAATAAGTATACACTCACTAGCCATAATAAGTATACACTCACTAGCCATAATGAGTATACACTCACTAGCCATAATGAGTATACACTACTAGCCATAATAAGTATACACTCACTAGCCATAATGAGTATACACTCACTAGCCATAATGAGTATACACTACTAGCCATAATAAGTATACACTCACTAGCCATAATAAGTATACACTCACTAGCCATAATGAGTATACACTACTAGCCATAATAAGTATACACTCACTAGCCATAATGAGTACACACTCAATAGCTATAATAAGTATACACTCACTAGCCATAATAAGTATACACTCACTAGCCATAATGAGTATACACTACTAGCCATAATAAGTATACACTCACTAGCCATAATGAGTATACACTCACTAGCCATAATAAGTATACACTCACTAGCCATAATGAGTATACACTACTAGCCATAATAAGTATACACTCACTAGCCATAATGAGTACACACTCAATAGCTATAATAAGTATACACTCACTAGCCATAATAAGTATACACTCACTAGCCATAATGAGTATACACTCACTAGCCATAATAAGTATACACTCACTAGCCATAATGAGTATACACTACTAGCCATAATAAGTATACACTCACTAGCCATAATGAGTATACACTACTAGCCATAATAAGTATACACTCACTAGCCATAATGAGTATACACTCACTAGCCATAATGAGTATACACTACTAGCCATAATAAGTATACACTCACTAGCCATAATGAGTATACACTCACTAGCCATAATGAGTATACACTCACTAGCCATAATGAGTATACACTACTAGCCATAATAAGTATACACTCACTAGCCATAATGAGTATACACTCACTAGGCATAATAAGTATACACTCACTAGCCATAATAAGTATATACTTACTAGCCATAATAAGTGCACCCCAACACTATCAGAAAGAGATAGTAGAATGTCAAGGTTAAGATGGATGCTTAAAAAAAAAAGATGGATGCTTCGGGGTCAGTTTTACATATACAATTCCATTTCTCCCTTGCATGTGTGTGATCTTGGGCAAACCATTTAACCCTTCAAAGCCCCGTGTTGCAGAAAGAAACTAGCATAAATAGCAACAACTGGGGCTGGAGAGAGGGCTCAGTGACTAAGAATGCTTGCTGATCTTCTAAGGGACGCCAAGCTCCCATTCCCAGCACCCACTTCAAGTAACTCAGAGCCACCTGTAATTCTAGGTTTGGGGGATCCAGTGCCCTCTTCTGGCCTCCACAGGTACCTACCACACATGCTGCTTTTATTCACAGACACATATGCGTACATAAAAATAAAACAAATCTTGGAATAATAAGAATTAAAAAGAAATAGCAGCTGGTGGATGAGAGTTGAAACAAATGAGCTAATGCATTTAGAAGACACAAGCTATTAAGGATTGGCTCCTGCTTCTACTTAGGAGCCTCCAAAGTAGAGATTTATTTTTAAAAGGTTGTGTATGTATGTATGTATGTATGTATGTATGTATGTATGTATGTATGTATGTATATTCCAGTGTGTGTGTATGTGTGGGTGTGGGTGTGTGTGTATGTATGTATGTATGTATGCATGTGTGTATGTCTGTATGTATGTATTTATATTCCAGTGTGTGTGTGTGTGTGTGTGTGTGTGTGTGTGTGTGTGTGCAACTGAAAATGCATGTGCACATGTGTGCATATGTGAGTGGAGGAGGCCCCAGTGTCTCCCTCTGTCATTCTCCACCTTATATATTGAGGCGAGGTCTCTTACTGAACTAGTCTGGCTAACCATGAAGTCTTTGTCTCTTCCTGCTGCTGGCTGGAATTACAGGTAGGCTGCCACGGCCATTCAGCTGTTACATAGCTCCTGGGTAATCTGACCTATGATGCTCATTTTACCCACCCACTGAGTCATCTCTCCAGGGCGGGGTGCAGACTTTTAGCCCATTTTCCCTTGGAAAACACTGGGAAAGGCTAACTCAGCTCTAATGGGTACACTGGAACCCAGCCCTCCCAATTCGTCACCCAGAACTCTCTCTCTCTGCTCTTTCCCCCACCATCCACTTAAAAAGTATGCACCATCAGTAATGAGATGGTGTGAAGGTAAAGAGGGCTTGGGGAAGAGGAAGGACCAGGTAGAAGCCTGCAGAGATAAGGAGTCTCTGGAGCAAAAATGTAGCCTTCTCTGTGAGTGTACAGGAGAAATAATTTGAATAACTGTGCAGAAAGCAGCATGCCACGTTATGTTGGCTTATTCACTACTGTTTGTCCCCAGATTCCAGCTTAGGCCCTAGTGCTGAATAAGCATATAACACTTGGCAGTCATTACTTGTGGATAAATGAATGTGAGAAAAGCAGAGAGTGGGATGGATGGATGGTGAAAAGAGGCAGAGGCAGGGATCTCAGATACTTCTAGGCACCTGGGATGGTGTGTGGTCGCTGAGATACGGAGCACAGGGACAAGAGCATGGCTCAGTGAATGGTTGACCATAGAAGTAGATGAGCCATATTTGGAATTCCTCTTTGATCAGAGTCCACAGGCTCTAAACCTGGTGCTTTCCATTAATCCAGCTAGGTATCCAGCGGCTTAGAAAGGCAGAGAGAAGAAAGGAGAAAACTCTGCCTGCCCAAGGGAAGCTTACAAGAGTAGGGGTAAACTTACCCAAGATGCAAAGCACTACAAATTCCGTGATGGGTCGGAGCAAGGGCTGCTCAGAACGAAGGCTATCTTGGCTGGGTTTGTCATGGGGAGTTCCCAGGAGAGGATGAATTCAGTGATAGATTGGATTTGAACTAAGGACCTGGATGATAAATAGGTCACAATGTGGACCTGAGGATGGTGTGAGGAATCTGATTTGCATGCAGTCTGGTATCTCTGATAGCCATGGAAAATCTGCCATAGTCCAGGCAACAGCACACTCGCCTTCTTTCTCTCAGTTTCCCTGCTCTGGTCCAGAGGCTGAAGAACAAAGGTCCTCTTCGGCTGTATGCCTGAAGGTTGAAGGCATTCCAGACCCATAAATATTATTTGCAAAACCAACTGATGCATAAAACTAGACTTTGATTAAATATTACAACCAGCATTTGGTAATGGAGCATGAGACTGTCATTTGCCGGTGAGCAATGTGGACATAATAATTCATTAAGCTCCTTTGAACAGTACCTCAGCCGAGCACTCAGGACAGAGGGGCCGGGTAAGGTTAAGTTTTGTTTCAACTACTGCAGAACTCCCTCCCAAGCTGCCCCTGAAAAATCATTAGCTGCCCGGGAGGCCCAGGCTGCTGCCCTCTGTGTGTCCTGGCCACTGAGCCACTTTACACGCCTCCATTCATCACCTCGACCTCTCTTGCTTCTCCCGTCAAGCGGAGATTTGGAAGGATTCTGCATGGAAGCTGCCCTGCTCCATTAAGACACGGTCCCTCCCTCTGTCCGAGGAGCCATTCCCGAAGGCGCTCACTGTCCATTCATCCAGCAGTGCTCCACTGCGACCACATGGTAGGCACAATGACAGGCACTGAAGAGTCTAATGGACAAAAGAGATAAAGACTTCACTCTCAAGGAGGGCACAGTCTGAAGGGGGATTGACTGGAATCCAACAGATAGCACGTGTTTGTTCCCTCAGTTTCCCTGGTCTTGCCCACTAGCTGAAAAAAACAAAGATCCTCTTCGCCTGTATGCCCTGAAGGTTGAAGCCAGCAGAGATGCAAACTATTAAGAGTGGAAGTAGTAGGTGACCACCTCACCTGGGCTGGGAGTCAGGAAAGGCTTCCTGGAGGAGGCAGGATAAAGTGAGAACGGAAGGATATTCAAGAGTTGGTTAAGTGAGAAGAGGGTGTTTTAGGTATGGGAACAACATCGTGCAAAGCTCTGGAGAAGAGACGCTTGACTCCTTAGAGTAGCTGACATAACTTTGGGCTAAATGGAGCTTATAAAATGAAGCAAGAGTTGAGGCCAGAGAGATGAAGTGACTGCTCTACAGAGTTCTCGAACCTTCTCTGGAGCTTGTCATGTGAAGAAGGTGGTGTATAGAGCATGCAGAGCTGGAAGGATTGAGACAAGCCAGACATCAGCCTCTGGGCACTCGCAGCAGGCACGTGGGCCCAGGAAGTAAATGTTCAGATAACATACCCGATGGCGTACTGCTGAAATGACCACCCCTAAAACTCTTGACTACCTCAAATGACAAACACTCATTTCTTGTGTGTACTGCACGAGTGTCACCTATCATCAATGGACCTCAGAGCATCTACTATAGAGAAAATGGAAAGGGAAAGAAGACAGATCTGACACTGGTCCCCACAGTCACCCAGAAGCAACAAGCACCATTTCAGATCCCATTTCATTGGCCATAGCAAAGCCAATGCCCACTTCCGTTTTCAATGGGATTGTGGAAGCCACACTACAGGGGCACAAGAGGTTAAGGACCAGACTGTTCGTAGACCACTTTAGTGTTGAATACCCAGAGTCTGGTGTTATATAACCATGCCAAGCATTGATCCAGAGCTTTCGGAACTTAGCCACAAGTCATCCTTCTACCAGCGCTGGGAGATTGGCACAGTGTCCCTTCTAAACCCCCAACCTTAGCTTCCTCAAGTCCCCAGGAAGTGAGTAGTTCTAACTTAGGAATTCCTGAGTCTAGGACAGTTGCAAGAGGCGTGGATTTTCCAAATGCTTTGTGTGCAGTTTTTACTTTAACTAAAATGAGCAGTACAAGCAACTTGCTAAATACAGATTAAGCCAGTAGCATTTACACATCTAAGTGAGACATCATGGAGACCAAGCAGTGGTTGGTTTTGCATTTGCCACCCCTATGAGCATCTGTCTCTCTGTAGTTGGAACACAGAGATTGTAAATGTGTTTCATTTTGGTGAAGACTCCTAGGGCATTTGTTTATTCTGTGTCTGATTAGCCACCCAGATGTCCTGCTGATGGGACACAACCAAAGGCTTCAGATTTCTGGTTCCTCCAGGAACACAGAGAAGGAACCCTAAGATGCAGCCTTCCTTTTCTTAGGCTCCCAGATCCAAGGTCACATCTCCCCAACCCCACCTCGTCACGCTCTCCTCCTCCTGTCTCTCTTATTAGCTTTCTATACTTGACCCCTTGTGCCTGTCTTCTGACCAATAGGTTTGAGTTTCAGTGGAATTGAAACTGTCACCATGACTGTTAATGAACTTGAACACCAAGGCTAGTATACCAGTTGTGCTTGGTAGGTTGGTTTTGTTTAGGGAGGGTATTTTGTTTTTGAGTTTTTGTTTTGTTTTGTCAACTTTGTACAAGCCAGAGTCATCTGGGAAAAGGGAACTTCAATTAATAAAATGCCTCTATCATCTTGGCCCGCAGGCATGTCTGTAGAACACTTTCTTAATTAAGGACTGATGCGGAAGAGCTCAGCCCACTGAAGTCAGTGCCGCCCCTGACCGGGTCCTGAGTTGTATAAGAAGCAGAGTGAGCAAACCATGGAGGGCAGGCCAGTAGGCAGCATTCCTCTTGGTCTTCGCTTTAGTACCTTCCTCCAATTTCCTTTCCTGCTTAAGTTCCTGCTGTGGCTTCCCTCAAAGTTGGCAGACTCCGATAGGGGTGTGTAAGCCCAACAAACCCCTTCTTGCTCTTTCTCACAGCAATAGCAAACTGAGACAACAGTGCTTTGAGCTAGAGGACGAAGGCAGTGTCAAGAGTGAGGACTCGGAGAGAACACTGACTTGGAGGCCAGCCCTGACTCTGCTGCTCTGATGTGGTGGGATATGTCACCCTGAGCCTTGTCTCCTCTACTACAGCCTGGGCGTAGGGATGCTGTAAAGAGAGAGATCCATCCTCTTAAGCGGTTAGGAGTGCTAGAATGATTCATCATTTGTAAATTTTCAAAGAAAAATTTACTCTTGGTGAAAGCTTACAGTGTCATTGACACCCCCAAAGTCATGCATGTGTGTGTGTGTGTGTGTGTGTGTGTGTGTGTGTGTGTGTGTGTGTGTGTGTGTGTGTGTAGTGAACAGCCTTTCTAGACCCTTTTCTCAATCCCTATGGCCTCTGGCTCCCTTTGTGTGTCCTTAGCTACTTGTCCAGATATGAAGCCTCTGCTTGGTCCCTAGTAGGCCTTTCTTTTTAAAGGCCTTTTTTCACCTCCCTTAACCCATACATGGCCTCTTTCTGATCAACTAATCTAAAGATCTGTATGACCCCTGCTTCCCTTTACAGTTATTAATGCACAGTTCAGAGCTTGTCACTGTGGAGTCATCACTGAAACCCACAGCGTTGGGGTCATCGATTGTGATTGCCTCTGCACATGAGCTCTCTGTTCAGCGCTCAGCTCAGTGCTACAGATTACAATACCTCCAGGTGCCGGGCAAAATCAGATTGTCTGAAACAGCCCCCAGACTCAACCTACAAGAAAGGTGAGCCAGTGCACAGAGAGGAGACCAGACTGGATTCCTTCCCTCCAGACTAGACTCTAGCAGGAGTGCAGGCTGTAGCTGATGAGGCCAACTGCATAGGGTCAAAATAGGGAGCAAGAAGACCACTTCTGTGTACATATCCCTAGGGAAGATCCTGCGACCCTGGCACAGCAGGCACTTAGGCACACATGTGCTTACTACAGTGAGGTCTTTACACGGTGGCAGCATGCAGTGGGAGGGGGAGGTTGGACAAGACATGTTTCTGCCTTCGGAGCCCTGTGTTTACTGGTGTTTACAGTGGGAGTGGAATTAATTAAATGCCACAGGGCCTCCTTGGTTGCCGAAAATAAACTGATCCAGGCCCCCAGCAGTGCTGCCTGCTGGTCTGCTCGCCTGAAGAGGAATGGGGCTGTTTCTGCTTCAGACGACAGAGGCATACAGAGCTTTCACGGCAGGACAGTTATGGCAGCCATCATAGACAGCATGGCAGAGTCAGATGTAGCTCAGAGCCCTGCCCAATTCCTGACACATCTGTACAGATGCCCAGACAGGCCACATACAGTCAGTCCCAACACACACACACACACACACACACACACACACACACACACACACACACACAGAACAAGCAGTTGATGCATTCAAATCAGCATGGGCTGCTGTTGTGCACCATTGTATGTGGACACATTGATATGCACAGATGCATGAGAACACTGGACATACCAAGCTTATGAAAGCATGGAGATAGCCTGGTCAGCATATTCAATAATCCCACCATCCAAGATCCAATATAATCACAGAAACATTTGGTCACACACAGAAAGACTCACCAAGACACACATGGGTGGCTTCAGAATCAGGAAGTTGCCGTCTGTTCTTCAGTCACCCTAAAAGCATGACCTTGGCTTTGTCTCTTAATCTCTCTGTGCCTTGGTTTCTCAACTGTACAGTGGAATATCAGCATGTTTTCCTTGGCATGGCTGTAGCTGTGTCCTAAGCACTCCATACCAGTGCCTCTGGTCTGTTTTTCACTCAGTGCCCTTAGCTTTCTCCTAGGGAAACCATGAGCCCTCAGACATATGAGGATAAATGTGGACCAAGTGGCCCATAAAATCTAAGAGGGCAGCCTGACCTATGAATGTGCCTCTGTCTCCCAGTCGCACTTCTTACCAGACTACTGTGTAGAGCAACACCCATGAGGCCTACACTTAGACATTCACCCCATCTCTACCACTGTTGCCACTACCAGCCCAAGTTGTCATGGGCATGTGACCAAACCATGCAGAGTTGAGGAAAACCAAAGGCATTCTTGGCCAGGGAAGCACATGCTGTGTGGCATGGGTTTTAGCCACTGAAACATACAGACTCTTCTGTGGTTCCCCAGGACCTGTGGGCCAAGATCCAACCTTCTGAGCCCAACCTATGAACGCCCATGCTGTGTGCCTGTGTCTCCCAGTAGCCCTTATCCTCTTGACTGCTTCTGGATCAGGGAAGGCAACAAACGGGATTCTGAACATTGAAAGTAGGATGAAAGGAGAACAAGTGGAGTCCAGATTTGTCCTCCTGGTTTATTTTGAGAAGCAGTAGGCTGTTAGCTGGATCCCAGAGTCAAGTAATCCTAACTATGGAGGCTCCATGCTGTGGGGAGGGCAGGCCTCCTCCCAGGCAGAGTACCTCCCCTGGTAAGACTCCATTGGGTTGTTTCTGTATCCCCAGGGCACTTTTCCTCTTTGCCCTCTTCACTATTCAAAAGCTAGACTCTCCCTACTCTGTCCTCCCGTAGCCCCTCTGACCCTCCTCAGTGTCCCATGCTGGGTACAATCTGAGCCTGTAACATGATGGCTTAAAACAACATCGGTTACCTCACAGGATCTGTTTAGCTGTCGTTTCTCCATTCAAAAAGCCAAAATGAAAACCTTAACCCAAAAGAGATCGGCAGCCTAGTTGCTTGGTTCATCAATTGACTTCTACTTCTTTATGTAGCTCCATACAAGGGCCTGGATCCTGGAGTTGGCCCTTTAGCCTGGATGTTCAGTACCCTCTAAGCTCTCTCAGTGGTGCCATTGGGAGGTGGACCCAGTGAGAGGTCCTCAAGTCCTTAGCAGATGCTGTTGAAGGAGGACGTAAGCTCTGTCCCTTTTATTTTACTTCTTGGCTCATTAGGCGCACACTTCACTACATCACAACACTCTGACCTTCCTTCCTGTACTTCCTGAGAACAACTTGTGGATGGCCTTAGGATTAGCTGTCTCTTGTTAAATAGCATAAATTTATTGTGGAAATGGAGAAGTGTAAAAAAAGAAAAAAAGAAGAGGAAAAACCACTGAAAAATAATTATTACCCTTTCAGTATATTGCTTTCTTATTTGTTTTTGAATAGCATATATATGTGTATATATAATTCAAATTATTTTAAAATAAAATTGGAACCATAAATAAAATAAAATTGCTGCATGCCATACTACCATCGCTAGGCTATGGAAAACTTGAGTTTGTCTTTGCTTGTTCATTTTATTTGTAAAGAATATAGCAAACAACCATGGAACTACCACGGAGTCCAAGAGCTAAAATTTTCTCAACAATTCACCAACACCTATATGCTTCCTTTCTGTTCTGCCCCTGCTCCTCCAGATGTAACTTAGTCTAAGTTTTCTATTTCTCATTCTTTCAGTTTGAACACTACCTCTGGGCCGTGCACGTGCTCTGCTGTCCTGTGTCCGTCTGCCGTGGTGTGGTCCCTTCTGAGTGCATGGCATTGCTCCCTTGCCACTCACTCACTGACAACAGTTTGCAAACACGTTAATAGCTTCATAATCTTCTGTTTATGGAAGATTATCTTTTTATCGCATCTCTATTTCTGACTTTTAGGTGATTTATAGTTCTATAAATGGTTCTACCACAGACATCCCTTCAGGTAATGTTTGCATGCCTCTAACATGTGGAAGCGCTGTTCAAAAAGGATGCACGTTTTGATAGATATTGCCACATCCCTTCCAGAAGGTTCCCATGAATCCCTGTTTTCACAACACCTACAAATACAGTGTACAGTCAATGTGAAAAGAAGAGTCAAGGAGTTGAAATGAAGGAAGGAAAGAAAGCATTGGTGTAGAATCCCATAGTAGAATTCTCATCTCTCCAAGAACCCCAGTCCCTTGCTACAGCTGAGTTATGGTGCTTTGAGCTTTCACTTATATTCCATTACTTTGTACAGTTGTTTCCAGTTACCTCTGCTGATCCACAATCTCTTGCTCACTCCCAACATTTTTCTCCATCCCTACTTTGATTTTCTCTGGTAATCATAATTTATAGCATGTTTTTTTTTTTGTCCGTTCCACACCCAAGTGTACTTTCCTATGAACAGGGCCACATATGCCTCTCTCACTATTAGATCTACCTTGCATATAAGAATAGTTCAGTAAACATTCCTCGTTACATGGTTGCTGAATGAAAGCATGAATGCAGGAATAGCCCAGCATGTAGCCCGGGGCCAGCACGTTATTGGCACTTATGTGCATATTGAACAAGTAATCAGAAACATGAGTGAGCAGTGTTGCTGTCATCAGTCTCTGAATAATGGTAGCACTCACTGACATCCCCCACCTCACCACCCTCCCAGTTCTGTTGGCCCTTCTGGTCAGGTCCTGGACCAGAAGTATTTCTTCAATGTCCACAAGTATGCTTCTGGAAAACCATGCTGTGGCTTTCATATGTGCACCTGTAGCTCCTTTTCCAGAATGCTGTGACTCCTGACGCCCCCAGGGTTTTCTAGCCTCTTCCCACCACTTCTATATACAGAGCCCTGCTCCCAGACTGGCCCTGTGCCCTGTATCATTATGATTCCATGCTCTGGGGCTGGGAGCAGCAGGCTCATATGTCTGCACCAGTGGCCCGCAGCCATTGTTAGATTTCCAGGGTTGCTAGGCTCGCACGCCCCATCCCTGGATCTCTACTCCATCCTCTCCTAATCATGGCAACGATGACATCACGTTGCTCTCTGTAACAGTTTACATGGCTTTTTTCCCATGAGTCATTTATTTGATTTTTCCCAGCAGCCCTATGATCTGAGGGCTCCCCCAGACACTTGAGTTGACAGAACTGAGACTTGGAGGGCGAACAACTTTTTCAAGATTACATGGCTTCTCAGTGGCAGAACACATCTCCCTCTTGACTCTTCTTCACAGTCACAGTAGGAATTATGAAGCAACTCTTCAGAGGCTGAAACCCTGAGGGGCAGAGGGAATACTGTTTCTTTTGGTTTCCATAAGCCTTGGTTCTCTGTTTTGGAACATGATGTGTGTCTTGGGTTTCTTCACGTGTTTATTCTGTAAATACATGCTAAGTGTTTCTGTAGCACACAGTCCAATGGAAGGCTCAGCGGGAATCACAAGAAAAAAGAGACATGCATGTGCCCAGAGGCCAGGAAAGTTGGCTTGGGTCTTTTTCAGGACTCAGGATCAGACTCTCAGCTGGCTTGGGATATTGAGAAGGTGCAGTAACATCCCCAAGGACAGAGTGGGTTACCCTAACATCCTTAGCTGAGGATTGAAATTAAAAGCTTTATGAGCAACATATGCAAAGTCAGTGTGTATGCTAGGGGTGAGAAGGAGAGGGAAAGAGCGAGAAAGAAGCAGAGACTACTGACGGCACCCCTAATCTGCATCGTAGTACAAATTTCCAGGCTCCATTGGGCTGAGATGTAATCTCCACAGGATGTTGGCATTCTAGTGACTCTGAACAGAGGCTGTTTCCTCTCTGGGGGATGCTCTGTTTTTAACAGCCTCGACCTGCCCTGGACACATTCCAGACCTCTCATTGTGCACCTGACTCCACAGCTTGGGCCCTGCCCCAGTCTTCAGTGTCCTGGAAGAAAGAGCCTATCTCCTCACATCATTCCATCCTCACCAGACCGAGTCAGCCCATGGACCATCCATCTTTCTATCCTCGTCAGGCTGCGTCAGCCAGGGGAGATGTAAGAGGAGCTCCCAGGTGAGAGGCAGCAAGAGACATGAGAAGACACAGGAAGTGCACACTCCTCATTTCTGGGCCTCATTCTTTATCTCTGAAGTGAGTGGACAGGAAAAAGAGGACCGCACACGTCTCTCCCTGCTCTGGCTTCCGCTTCTTCCTCATCTTCTCAAGTGAAAAGAGGGTATCTGTTGATGCTGTCTCCCATTATCCCTTCATACTTGTGTCTCCTATCTTGTTAAAACTGGGAAAGGCCCTACCAACGAGGTACGATATGGAAGTGAGGGGAGCTAGAGACAGAACTCATATTTCCATTCCATAACTGAAAACCAAGGTTGTTTCTGTATTGTTCTCAGAGATCCTCAAACAATAGTTGGGCATGGTGCCAGGATCCTGACTACTGCTGCCCATCATCTCTGCCTGGCGCCCATGTGAGACCCACAGATGGCAGACACTGAGGAAGTCGGCAGTTTTGTCTCCATCCAGCTGAGCATCAAGCCTGAGATGGTCTCTCATGTATTCACATCCGCCTTCACAAATGACCGTGACCTTGTACCAGGGCCATGGTGACCCAAACTGAAGTCCAACCACACCCTTCGGTTGCCGCTATCTTCCCTTCTCTTTGCATGGGCATACCAGCCACCTTCATGCTCGCTCTTTCCTGAAGAGGTGTTTTTCCAGCCTTCTATTCTGCTGTTCCTTCACCCAGAACTCTCTTTCTCTTCACATCTACTTCAAAATTCCTGACTGTCCTTTTTCAAAGTCTGGTCAAAAGCTGCCTTGGTGAGGTGAGTTGCCAGGCTGCTCACCCACTAACCATATTGTCTGTTGCAAATTCAGCCTCTCACACCATTCCTGTCTCTTCACAAACTTAACTAGCTATACACTCCCTCCTGATGCCCTGAGGCAGGCTGTTCCTTTCTCGGCAGCTCACAGTCCAGCCATGGTGAGTGCCAAGGCATGTGACAGAAAGCTTTCCATCCCGCTGTCTCCCCAGAGCTGGCATCCTCTCCTGTTCCATGCTACAAGACCCAGTGTTTTATCTTCAGAAGCCAAGAACCACTTTACTGAGCACTCAAATATTTCACAGGCCCACAGCTAGAGTTCAGCTTTTGCACGAACTCAAGTGGGTTCTGATCTAGTCAAATAACATTCTAGGGAAGGTTGGTCCTCAGGGCCTGGCCCATAATAGTCTGCATGCTGCTTCCTAGGGCTCCATATGGCCAGCAATGCTGTATATTGTAAGACACGAGTTCAGACCTTCTTCCCGAGAGTGGGAAATCAGTTGTGTGATTTAGACCAAACAAACAAAACCCCAACAGCAACAAAGACCTGGTAGTGTAGACATGTCTGAAAGATAATACCAAATCTTGAAGGATAATTGATGTTCAACTTCCCTCACTATCCTGGCCCTATGGCTTGTTCTCTGCTGCATAGGCCTCTCCCCTGAGGGAACACTGCCTGCCACCCCTGTTCCTTTAGTTTTAGAGTATGTGTGAGCTCTTGAGACAATAAGCCCCCACATGAATGTAGCTCCTCTAAATCTAAGGAGATGGTGGTGTTCCTATCATCAGCATTGCCGCCATGGTGGGAATCCTCCGCTCTTCAGGCTCATCCCACGCTGGGTCTTCTGCTGTAAGTAAAGAGAAGCTGTGGCCTGAATGTTTGTGAATTTCAAAATCCCAACCCAATGTGTACTAGAATCTTCGGGAGGAAATCATAAGAGCTCTACTGTAGTGAGTAGGATTAGTGCCCTGATCAAGGAGACCCCTCCGAGCCAGCAGTAAGAGGACTTCCGCGAACCTGAATGGACCCTCACCAGACACCAACTCTGCCAGTGCCTTGGTCTAGATTTCCCAGCCTCTGGAGCAGTGAGAAATAGATTTCTGTTCATGCCAGTGCACAAATGTACTCTATTATAGTGCCTGAAGGGATTAGGCTGGGAAGCATCGTTCTCTAGCAGGCTAGGAACCCTGGGGGCCTCGATGGGAAACAGCCACTCCCAGGTGGGCTGACCCCAGCCCCTGTCCCTCCACGTTCCTGCCCCTTCCCTCCACCAGTCTTCAAGCTGCTCAGAGGTCTTACTGTTTTCTGAAGGAACCAGATACGGCCCAAGCCTCCTCTTCACTTTGGAAAGAGGTAAATACCGCAAAGGGTTGGCTCACAGTTCACAATTTCTGCAAGGCCTTCCTTGCATGCCCTTGAAAACATTCTCACACCATCACTGCTGGCTCCCTAACAGCTTGTTTCCTTTACGGTCATGCTCATACAAAAGAAGAGGACAAGTGAGTGCCTTGGTTTCCGCACAGGGACCTCTGCATGGGGCCTCCAGGTGCAGTCATCATGGAGGCACCTGTACAGTAGGTTGCTAGGATAGTGAATGGATCTTCTCAGGACATGTGGTTACAGCTGTGGACTGAGACTCCTTTGTACCCACCTCCTTTGGGGACAGCTTTTTGTGCCCGTCGTTTTATGGTAATAATGACAGCGGATGCCCCCTGAAAACCCACCAGCCAACTCACAGATGAAGAAATGGAAGCACAGAGAGGTCAAGTAAAGGGCTGACTAAAAACTAGAGAATAAAGCTTGGCTGGCTGAGACATATATTAGAAGCTAGTCTGCACAGCTCTGCCAAAACTGTTACAGTCTCCTCCATCTCTCCTTTGTTTCCCCTTTGTCTTCATCCCTCCCTTCCCATGCCACATTATCTCACCCCAGCCACAGCAGTTCCTCTCAGCGAAGGCAGTAAGTATGTGACCCTGGTAGGAGTCAGTTTACCCACATCTGTCTGCACTTTCCAGATATCTAGGGTAGCAGGCAGTGACGTCTATAAGGCCAAAGGATGCAGTTGCCTGCTCAGGGGCATTTGCAGTCACGAAAATCCTGACCAGCCAGCCTGAGACATGTCCTAGGAAGAGCTCAGAGGTCATCATGGGAGGAAGATCACAGGTCCAGGGTACTGGAGATAGATAGATAGTAGATGGCAACATAGGCATGAGCTCATGGAAACAAGCTCCCCAGACAGCAGTACTGCCATGACTATCCCCATGAGCCATTGTCCTCCATGAGTATACGCCCTTCTGAGTATATCCAGATTATACACCATACATCTAACTATGATAAACATGGCGTCTCTCCCCATCTCACAGTCCACAGCCTGATGGGAGCCACTTGTTCTCTTCTTGTGTCAAGGTGTGATGTGGTTCACCCAGATATCTCTGGAAGCTCAGCAGTAGATGGAGACACAAATGCCTATTTGCCCTTTGGCTCTTCCCCCTCCTAGGGAAGGTCCTGATCACTCCAGGAGCCAACGGCCTTGTGAAGATCCACAACACAGTGATGCAAAGACCTAGTGACCATCCGGAGGGAAAAAGGGATGATGGGTCACTGAGGCAAAGAAGCACTGTGCCTGAGGGCAGAGGACCAAGATGCTCGAGTAGGCTTCCCTTTAACCTACTCCTAGGTTGTGCGAGTCGGTGCCTACTTTTCCACGCCTCACCTTCCCCATCTGTGAGTTAGGGGACAGGGTCCCACCATCCCACCCATTCTGACATCTCCCTGCTGGGCACTGAACACCAGGCACGATCCTTGCAGAGACCAGTACACCTAGTAGTGGGCCGTCCTCGTCCTGGCAACTGCCAGTCCATTTAAGGTTCAGTGTCCTGCTCCGCTGGCATCCTGGTGGGCGGGGCAGGGGAGAAGGGGTCTTTTCATTTAATATTTTTTTTAATGTACATTTTGGAAATGAATGGATTTCCTTGCTGTCCGTGAGCTAACTGCCTTGATCAGATTTCAATCCCTAGTCTAGGTCTGGTCTTAGTTAGCATAGGGGTAGAGGGTCAGGGAAAACTAGTCAGCAGCCCTACTGGGTTTTCTGGACCTTCCTGCTCCTCTCCCTTACACGTTTGCCTCTTTGGCTCCCACCATAGTAACTTCCAACTCCTTTTTATTTGTGCCTCCTTCAGCAAATGCTTGTCTTGGTTTTCTTAAACTGCAGAACGGGAATAATGGTAGCTACTCCATGTGCTCATCTGTGAAGACTAAGCGAGCCCTGCCCACGTCACACTCACAGTACTATCTGGCATGCAGGGAGATGTAAAGACATCTATGCTAAACATCGTCGCCGCGGCTCTGACAGCTCTTATGCTGTATGCCCTAATTTAAAGGAGCATCTCACTCAAGTCCTAAGACTTTCTGAAAGGCACTGCCTCACTCTGTCTGCCCAGATGCCCTTCCCAATCTGACCAGACTGGTGCATGCTCACTTCCTCTTCCATACTCAGCTCAAGCTGACCCACCCTCTCTGACTCCAAGTGGAAAAGCCTAACAGATGCCCTGCTGTGCTTACTCCACACTGAGCTGTCATGCTTTTGTCATTTGTTTCTACACTGGCCCCTGGGTCACCTAGGGGCAGGAACCATACCAGATTCATTTCTGCCCTGACACAGGACAAGGCTTGGGGCACGCCATGTAGAACAAGAGAGGGACACAAGGAGTTGTAGTGCTATACACTTTATTATCATCCACATTGACTCAGGTATGCGTCTCTAAGATGATGGAGCTCCACCTGCTGCTCCCTAGGTGCCTGCCCTAACATGCATCACATCCTCCACCCTGAGAGGAAGATGCACTGCTCCCCTGTGACCACAGGCGGGATGAGAGCACAAGAGATCCCAGCCAGCACACTGTGGGTGAATATTTGGCTGCATATTCCCGAGCAGCTAGACAAAGACATTCATTATCTGTGGTGGGTAGTGAGGTGGTGTCATCCCATCTCTTGGGAAACTAGTTGGAATAACATCTGTTTAGGTTTTTGCAGTTTCTGTCTCCTGTTGTAGCTGATTTGATAGCCTCGGCTACCCGCCGTATCTGATGAATTTTGAGCATCAATATGGAGGTCAGAGGACACCTTGTGGGTGTCATTTCTCTCTTCTAGGTTGGTCCATGGATGGCAGCAGGCCCTCTTACTTGCTGAGCAATCTCAATGGCCCTTTGCCTCTTCTTAATGGTTTTCTGCCACTAGGGATGACAGTCAGAGTAGAGACTAGAGGCTTTTGGGAAGAGGCATGTACCAGAGCAGATTCACCTTTCCTTGGGGACCACAGGATACACAACTACTCAGATTATTGCAGTACTTTACAAACATTTCAGTGGCTGATTGGTTATTAGTTTACTCCCTGCCCCATCCTGTATATAATATGGTTTTGTTCAAAACCAGAAAACATTTGCTTTCTTTTATACCCAGCAAGTCTTGGGATGTTTCCTTTTCTTTCTCCTGCTGATCACAGCAATATTTATATTTCTTCAGTCAAATTGTACTGAGAACTCAGACAATATTAATAGATGTGGCTATTTAACAAGTGCCTACCACCAAGACGGGAAAAATTTAACACTCCAGAGACAACTCTATGATGTGATATGAGGTGGGAAACTGAGGTTTTGTAGCTCAGAATTCCCATATAGTTTTTGCTGATTTCACTTGGCCAAAGAAACAACTCCTCACTCTGGCCCACACTTCAGAGTTTACAGAACACACTCAGGATCTCAGTCCATCGTCTTTCCCACTTTTGTCACCCTTCCTTCCTTCCCTCCTTCCTCCTTCCTTCCTTCCTTCCCTCCTTCCTTCCTTCCTTCCTTCCTTCCCTCCCTCCCTCCTTCCTTCCATCCTTCCTTCCTTCCTTCCTTCCTTTCCTCTCTCCCTCCTTGCTCCCTCATTCTGTCCCCCTCTCTCCTCTTTTTTTCTTTCCTCCCTCCTTTTCTCTCTTGCTTCCTCCCTCCCTTCCTTCTTCATTTCCTCTCCCCTTCTTCCCTCCTTCCCTCCTTCTCTTCACCTCTTCTCTCCAGTGTTTACTGAAGAGCAGCCCTGAGTCAGGTGCTCCCTAAGCTAAGCAGGGCAGGCCATTGCCGGCCTTGACTTCAGAAGTTCAGATTGTTTAAAATTAGAACATGACACAGTTCCTGTGTAAACCAAATGCCAACAGTGCTTGGGGACTGCTGTGTTTCTCCATGTCGATGTTCTCTGTAAAAGCATTTCCTTTTTTTTTTTTTTTTTTTCACTCACGTTGGGAAGGAATTCAAGAGAGAAAGAACAAGGAGCTGGTGTTTTCTCAGGAATCTGACTCACCTCCTTCCCCCTCCAACAACAGCATCCCCCTTCCTGCCCCTGAGGAACGATGGCAAGTCCACCCCCACTGCAGGCCTCCCCAGCATCTTCTCCCAGCAGAGCATCAGTTTCTGTGGTCCCCTCTCCAGAAGCTTTGTTATTGATTCCAGCCACGTTTTGCAACACTCTGCAGGCTGCTGGTGTTTAAAAGCAGCACATTTCACATTTGCCTTTTTGAGCCCATTTCTTGTTGTTTCCCACATACTTCCAGTGAATGAACAGATTAGTAAGTGCGTCTTTTTTTTTTTTCCTTAAAGGACAAAAGTTAAACATCCTGTTCTGACTGCAGAGGAACTTTTTAAGGTTTCTGGAATCCATTAAAACCCAAAATGTCACAGGAAAGTTATTCTGGAGTCTACAAAAACACAATTTTACACTTCTGATGTCCATTGGCCATGTTTGCCTGTCCTTGGAAGGGAACACCATTCCTTTCTTCAATCCCTTTGTCCTCTCTCCTTCCTTCCAGAAAAAATGGAAGGAAGCCAAATGTGTAACGCTAAGTACTTTACAAACATTCTCGTATTTAATCATCAAACAGCCCCTTGTGAAGTTGAGATGCGCTGACTAACTTGACCTGGGCTGCCCAGCTACAATACTGTGCATGCAGCTTTCGCCTACTTGTGGCATCTTTCACTTTGGCCCCGCCCCCTTCCCCTGGCAGCTCCTGGGTTCACACAATGAGGCTTTACCAACTTCCCCAATCTCTGTAGGGAAATGCAGATATTGGAAGCACAGGGGTTGGTATGGGCTGGAGGAGAACCTGGGTTCTTGCCTTCGCTCTTGGCTGAAGACTAAGCTTCGCCTGCTTCACGGTGGATATGCCAACTGCAAACCTTACAACCCCTAACAGCTGAGAATGAGCACAGAGCATCCGGGTTCACAGTCCCATAAACACCCTTGTCATGACAGATTATACTTCTTGGCAGAGATAGGCAGGTGGCTCTGAAGTTGGACAGTATAGCGAAGTGTAGGGAAATCTCACCTTCTGGGAAGGGTCAGATTGCCTATGACAGAGCTTGAGAATGAAGGTCTAGCTGGCTGCAGCTTTGCAGTCAAAACTGCGCCTTTGAAATCTGCTAATGGCCTGTTCCTGGACATCGGGGCCTCCGGGGCCTTCTAGCCTGCCTTCATTTGAGCTCTTGTTAGAAAGTGACGGAATAACAGGCCTGGACAGCACGGAAGGGGCTGGGGGAGGGGTCTGAGTGGGAGCAGAACCAGTAAATTGCATCACACGCACAGCCAAGTTCTAAAGCACAAGAGGAACACAGCCAAAGGGCCTCCTCTGGTGCAGCCCTCAGTCTCATTCCATCATGTGCCTGGGGCTTTTTCCAGGCCTCTTCTAGCTGGGGAAGGGTTTGGGAGGTCTGTGCTGGTGAGAGTGAAGCTGAAAGACACGGGCCCTGTCTGACTGGGCCAGTCACTGGCTTAGAAGCATCGAGAAAACATCCCTCGGAGCATGAACCCTGTCTGGGAAGCAGAAAGGTCAGGCCGCCTCTTGACCTCACGGTACCTCCCCCTAGAGGAAGGGAGGATGCTAAGAAGCAGGTCACCCACAGTCAGATGATGTCTCTTGATCTTTCTCTGATCGCCCTAGAGAAGACTCCCTTGGGAACTCGCATGGGAATGTGTGTACTGTTTGCTCTTGGCAATCTTAGCAATCGTAGCGAGCCCTGAGCTCAGATGGCTCGCCTAACTCTGCCTCCCCAGAATTTTCCCTGTGACGCTTAAAGAACAGAGCACCTCAGACACTCACATTGACCTCATGACACACAGTCCTGCTTGTTCCAGCAATTTATATGTCAAGGCAGATGTCCCATGAGCCTGGAAGCCACCAAATACATGGACAGGGCCCAGCTTCTGCTTGCACTCAGGGCAGAGTGTAGGTCCATATAAATGAGTTCTTTGACCTTTGTGACGAGTGACAGCTAGCTGCCCCTATAGTTATCCACACACTGTGATAGCTGCCCCATGCTCACGCACTATTTCATGCTGAAAACTGTCTCAGTGTATGCCTTTACAAAGCAATACCCAAAGCCCAGAGGATGAAGACATCTGTTTGTGTGGAAGTTTGGTTTTATGACTGCACTCGGGAAGTCAGCTTGCAGAGAAACAAGGAGTCCACAAAAGCAGGACTGGGAATCCATCAGCAAGGAGGACAGGAGCCTCACCTCCCACTCCTGGCTTGCTAGTCTCATCTTCAGGTCAAGGGTATGACGGCCCACAGAGGACACCTGAGACCAGCTGTGATTCTAAGGGCAGCTGTAGGTGCTGGCACACAGGGAGAGTGCTACTTATGGCCAGAAACAGATTGCCGGACCTTGTGTCCGGTTCTGGGGGCACCTCAGCAACCTCCTCTCTTCCAGTACTCAGGTCTTCCTGCAGACCTCACCTGCCTCCCAGAAGAGTCTTCAACCCCAGTCTTAGAGCACCAGAGGCCAAGTCCAAGGATTCAGCTTGAGCGGTCCGCCCAGGGCAGCAAACAACAGGGTCTTGGAATACACATGATGAAGTCCAGAGTGCCCTCCGACTCTGGAAGGAGAAACTCAAGGGCTATTGGAGTGTCTGAGCTCCTGCAGTGGCATGCCCTGCTCAGGCAGACGCCCCCTGGGACTAGTCCATAACACTGTCTGCTATGGATCTGGCAGACTTGATGTTCTGGGGCCACAACATTAGCTAGTTTTTCAAGAACTCCAGCTCCAACTGCTTTGTCACTCAGGGCCCAACACAGGGCCTCACAGTGTCTCAGTTTTCTTATTTTGTGAAATAGACAAAAATGCCCACTTTCCAGGATCACTCTAAGAAGGAATGGAATGACATGTGTTGCTCCTATCTCAGAGCAAGAATGCTTGCTGACTATCCCTGCCAGTAGATCCGTCATGCCAGCCTAGGTGCCCACCTTGGCCTCCTGGGGACTTTGTGGAGGGATCTTCTGATATGAAAAGACAACATCACTTCTTATTTAATTTTATTTATTTATTTATTTATTTCTATTTTACTTGTTTGTTTGTTTGTTTTGGTTTTTTGAGACAGGGTTTCTCTGAATACCCTTGGGTGTCCTGGACTCTCTTTGCAGACCAACCTGGCCTCGAAGCCACAGAGATCTGCCTGCCTCTGCCTCCCCAAGTGCTGTGATTCTAGGCATGCCCTACCTCACCTGGCAACAGCCTCCCCTTTTCAGTGAAGGTCAGAAGCAAACCTGTGAGTCAGTTCTCTCCCGCCTTTCATGTGGGTTCTAGGTATGAGACCCAAGCCATCAGGTTTAGAAGCAGGTGGCCCCACCTTCTGAGACATCTCCTTGGCCTCAGCCTCAATTCTGAGCAAGAATTCCTTACTCTCTTCAGTGCCGCAGTTTCTGTGTGAATGGCCTTTTATATGACCGTGGGAGGGACAAAAGAAAAAGGAAGCAAAGTTCTTTTTTTTTTAAATTTTTTATTATTAATTTATTCTTGTTACATCTCAATGGTTATCCCATCCCTTGTATCCTCCCATTCTTCCCTCCCTCCCATTTTCCCCTTATTCCCCTCCCCTATGACTGTTCCTGAGGGGGATTTCCTCCCCCTGTATATGCTCATAGGGTATCAAGTCTCTTCTAGGTAACCTGCTGTCCTTCCTCTGAGTGCCACCAGGTCTCCCCCTCCAGGGGACATGGTCAAATATGAGGCACCAGAGTACGTGAGAAAGTCATATCCCACTCTCCACTCAAGTGTGGAGACTGTTCTGACCATTGGCTAGATCTGGGTAGGGGGAAGCAAAGTTCTTGATTGTCCAATGAACTTGAGCTTTTTTGTATTGAACTGTCACTCAAAGTCGGCTCTGGTCCATGTCCTAGATTGCCATGGGATGTACACACAAGATGCATACAAAGTGAACTTAAAAATCACAACTTAAACACATGTGCAGGCTTCTGTATTGCTACGGTTCTTTTGGGTGAATATCAAGTGGTGTGATTGCTAGATAACATGGCATTTAATTTTTTTTTTTGAAACCACCTAACCAGCTTCCAAAGTAGCTTAAGTGCTTTTCATTCCCACCTGTGGTGAATATTTCCCTGGTGCTCCGTACCTTCCTCAGCCTCTGTGGTTTCAGTGCTCTGGGCTTTGGTCTTCTGAGAGCTGTGAGTGGGTATCTTGTTGCCATTTGATGGCATGGCACAATTTACAGCATCTTTTGTTTCATGTTTGAAGACTAACTCTATTTTGTTTGAGTGTGTTTTAGTTATAGCCTTTGGCACATTTTTATTGGATTGTTTGCTTATTTGATTGTTGGATTTTAAGAGTTCATTATATACTTTAGATAACTGTTCTTTATCAGATGTGTCTTTCCAATGCATCTTCCAAGGCTGGGCCTTGCCTTTCGTTCTCCTGATAGTATCTTTTGAAGAACAAAAATTTTAAATGAGGTCCAGCTTAGCACTCCTTTCTGTCATACGTTGTGACTTTGGTATTTAATCTAAACAGCCATCAACAAACTCAAAGCCATCTACATCTTTTTGTGTGGTATCTTCTAACCTTTTTTTTAATTGAAAATATTCTTTTCTCATACAATACATTCCAACCACAGTTTCCCTTCCTTCCACCTTCCTTGCTTCTCACCCCCAAGTCATTCCCCTCTGTTTATCCTTCGGAAAAGAGCGGGCCTCCAAGAGGCAGCAGCCAGACAGGACAAAACAATAGAATAAGCAAAACAACATAACAAGACTAAAGCCCTCATATGGAGCTGGACAAGGTAATCCAATCGGAGGAAAAGAGTCTCAAGAGCAGATAATAGACTCAGAGATACACCTTCTCCCACAGTTAGGAGTCCCACAAAACCACCAGGCTAGCAGCCGTAGCATGTACACAGAGGATCTGGTGCGGATCACATATACACAGAGGATCTGGTGCGGATCCATGAAGGCCCTGTGCTTGCCTCCTAAGCCTTTTAAAGTTTTCGTATTATGTTCTGGTCTGTGATCCATTGGACTTTGTCACTTTTTTCTATCTATCATGTTGTGAATATTTTCTTTGAACTATTAATGAGATGATTTACATTAATTGATTGTTTTTTTTTTAAATAAACTGTCCCCTTACACTTATAACAATCCAAAGTGCCTCTCAGAAGGCCCAGGAGATGCCTTGGTTGTTGCACAGACTGATGACCTGAGTCTGGCCCCTGGGATACACATGGTGGAAGAAGGGAACTGGGTCCTGGAAGTTGTCCTCTGATCTCTACAAATACCACACAGCACATACACCACTCTCCACAGTCCATCAATCAATCGATCAATCAACCAATGCAATTTTAAAACTTTAATGCCTCTCATGTATTGCTGATATCTCCTATTGGTGGGGAAATAACAGAATCAGGCTTATATACTTGAAATAAATTCCACTTGGCTGTGGTATGTAATTGTTTGTATACATTGTTTGAAAGGATCAGCATCAGGCTCAGGACCCTCAAGACCAAGTTCTCAGCACAGCAGAGATGTATTCGCCCCAGAGGAACAAAGGGCAAGGAATAAAAGACAAGGAAAGAAGTTCCCAGGGAGAGTGAGAAGGGAACAAAGAAGAGAGGACAGAGATACTTGTCCCAGAGTAGGAACAAAGGACTACCTCTGGACTGAGAGGAGACAGATGTGGCCCAAGGGGAAAATGGCAGTTTATAAAGGTAAAAGGAGAAGCCCCGTATTAGGATGAAGTGTTTAATTTTCATTGAGCATGTTAATTAGGTGAGCCGAAGGGGGCTCTTTTCATTGCTGCGCTTCAATACTTTGATAGCTGGACCTTGGAGGTCAGCCTCAGGAGGAGGAAGTGGCCAAAATAAGGGAATAGACTTTAGGAGTGCCATCTACCAGTTTTTAGCAAGGCAGAGGGAATGGCTGAGGAAGGCAAGGCCTGCCAGAGCCATGTCTGCCGTGCTTGGGGTGGAGAGTCCCTTCGTTATTGAATTTGTCTGGCTCATGTTTTGTTGAGGATTTTTGTGTCTGAGTTCATGTGTGATCTGGCTCACTCCGTCACAGTAGCGGTTTCACTCGCACACAGTCACACAGTAGCTGTGACAACTTGAAGGAGGAAGAAGCTTCTTGAAGTAAGTAAACATAAGCTAAACATTTGGAAACTTTCACCATGCCTTTAAGGCATGGTAACAGAGACAAGTGAAATACAGTGACTTCCATTCATTCTGAGTGACCAGCCTGGAAGCTTTGGTTTGTCAACGGCCACTTGCCTGCACTGCCGCTATCACAGCCTGACACCCTTCCTACCTGGAGGCAGCAGGATACTGAAGATTATACAGTTGGATGGTATGGTGCAGGGTCCCTTGCATCAAACTTGAGTGACCCCAGGAAGACTGCCTCACCTCTGAGCATCATTTCACACCCACCCATAATGCTGGGTGGATTGTGGTGAGCGTGGAGCGAGTTCAAGTGCACCACAAGGAGGGATGAAGTCAGCACGGATGGTGATGACTGTGGAAGGTGCTGAGTTCACCTTATGGAGCTGTTGGGTGAAGCCTTGTCACATGACTCCTGCCTGGGCAGCTGGAAACTAGGGAGTGGACTCACTCTACCAGAGGGATGTGACATCCAATGAGCAGTAGCTAAGGCAGGTCTCCACCCAGGTCTACCCTATATCGGCTGGAACATGCAAAGCCTTCCAACCCTGTAGTCAGGCCAGAAAGGCCATCTCAGGAAGACTTATAAAATCTATAATCAGAGCTTTACAGGCCAAAATGAAAGCACATCATGCCAGGCACTACCTGATTCTGTTCTCAGATCTGGTTGTTGATGAAGAGAGGTGCCAATGGAGGCAGGCAGAGGGACAGCCGCAAACCTGATGCTTAACTGGTCATTCCCTCCATTTCCCAGCCAGAGTGTGACTGGCACGGAGTGTCCACCAAGACCATAGGATTGGCTGTGGGAGGGCCACATGAAAACAATAGGCCAGAGCAGAGAGCATGAGAAAAGAAGGAAGATGGAAGACACATCGGGGCCAGGCCCACAGAGCTGGGTCTTCTGGAATAAAACGCCATGCCTGTCTCAGGAGAGACATCTTTGTATCTAGGAAAAGAGGGAAATCCCCAGGAGGATCGCTTTTCTCTTTGACCACCGATTAGAGCTCTGGATTGCTAGCTGCACTGCTTGCCTCCCAGTGGATTAAGGCCAGTGTGTGAGTAAGCACACAGCTACGTATGTATGGAGTTGGGAGCTGGGAGCCATGATTACGTTTGGCTTGGGTGAAGCAAATAGGGCCACCCCAATACTCAGAAACATCTTTTTGTAGACCCAGATACCCCACCTGTCTCCACCTGACTTCCAGCCTGGGGCCCTTTCCCAAGGTGTCTGCAGCTTCAGCTACTCCAAGAAGATCAAGTTGGCCTCTGCCTGCCTGACAGGCTTCTGAACAAAATGGCTATACTCTCTTCTCATCGCAGCTCATCAAGAAGCAATCTGAGGCCCGGGGCTTCCAGCTGGCATGTCCTACTTGAGTGCCGGCTCACAAGCTCTGGGGCTAACTAACCTCATCATCCAGTCACTCAACAGGGTGCAAGAGACAGCCGTGGGCTTTAAATGAGAGTATTAAGTGAGATGTGAGGTATAGGACAGTTCCTGGAGTACAGGAAATAGTTGCAGAGTCGCTGTTCATTAAGCACTTCCTGTGTGTCACCGTGATGGTCGAGGAATGAGGCTGTCGTGGAGACCAGGACTGCTCACGTCCCCAGGAGTTTCCTCACTCCTCCACTTCTTTGTCATTCTTGATTCAAGCAAAGGCTTCTCCCAGTTGGGGTCAGAGGTCTTGCTTACAGGTGACTAAGCAGCTCCTAGCTGGGCCTACCTTTGAGCAAGGACAACAAAGCAATAACTGTGGCCTGGATGTGGCTCATTATGCCTGAGTGGAGCACCTAACAGGCTAGGTTGACAAATACCAGGACATCTCTGGGACTGGCTTCATGGGAGAGAAAGGCTCAAGACTCTTAAGAGATGCTAATCAGGGTCACTTCCTAAGGCTGCCAGGGCTGGGATGAAGGGAGGTCGTATCATCTAGGGCTGCACCGTCATGATGGTCAAGATCAAAGGCAAAGCTGGGCAGAGGTCACAGGGGGCCTGGCTGACTCACGAAGTGGAGTGAGCGAGGGGAAGGAAGGGGAAGTGAGATGAAGGCAGTGCTGGGGCCATCACCTAGCCAGCTGTGGGAAATTTCCTAGAATCGTCACAAAACTTGTTTCGAGAGGGGTTTTCCAGACACCGAGGATGGAGAGTGGCAGCCCCTCCTGCAGTCAATGGCCAGAAATCCTGGTACTCTCAGCTTTCTTCCTCATAGCTGGCCTCACACCCACTCTACTCTCTGCCCATGAGACCCGGCCTCCTCATTTATCAAGATAAAATCCATCCGTCTCTGGACAGAGGGAGGATGAAAAGAGCCTGTGGGAGTCATAAATCTCCTTTACCATAGGTGGTGAGCAAGGAATTTAGCCCAGACTCTGTTCTTGAAAAATGAGAGGCTGTGTGCGGACAGCGTGGAGCCAGGGAGTGGGGGTGGCCTGCGCGGGGGCCTAGGACCAAGCACCAGGACCCAGCATCCCCAGGTGGAAGGACACAGTCTGCCCAGTCCAAACTTACTTTGCATCCCATAACTGGCTGCCTGTACCTACCCAATCCTTTCAGGACTCACTCTCTCACCAAAGTCTTCTGTACTCACTTATTAAGATTCCTCACTACCTACTGTGTGCTAAGTGCCATGACCACAGTGGGTCTACGAAGACCTCAGCATGCTATAGAGGGTGGAAAAGGATCCCTGCTGGAAACTGACACGAGCCCTGTCCAACTGTCCTCTCTCCCAGTGCTGAGAATGCCATAGCCTTGTACATGGCCAAAGAAAAGCTGGACCATCTCCTGGCTGTGTGCCCACGCTGAGCAGACTGGCCAACCTTAGATTGTGTCCAGCCACACCCATGGACCAGGGGCTTGTCTACCTTGTTGGGAAAATGGCATCTTCCCATATGCTACTTCATGGTATCATGGGACCAAAATACACCAGCAGGAAATGAAACAGCCTGGGTCAATGTCCATGTGGAGGTGTCTTTAACTCTTCTGGCTGCTGTTACAGAATACTATAAAATGGATGGGCCAAACAACTTACATATTTCTCATAGTAGCTCTGAAAGCATGATTAGGATCAGTGTCCTGGTCACAAGTGGCCATCTTCTCTCGGCATCCTCACATCTCACATGGAAGAGAGAGGAAGTGATCTCCCCTGAGGTTCCATTTCTAAATAGCATCTCACTGGAGGTTAGAGTTGGGGGATTAGGGAAGCTCAAATATCCAATCTGTAGCAGTGGATAAACAGATGAATCCTATGGTCCTTCAGTGCCATAGGAGATAGGGGTCAGAGTGGATAGCATGTGACTTGGTCCCTCGAGCTTCGAGTGACAATCTATGCAAAGCATAGGACACCTGCAATCTTCAGCTTCTGCAACTATAAGGCTGGATTGTAGGTCACGTGCAAGAAATCAAAGGATTTAAGAAGTAGCCAGAAAGGATACAACCCAGCCTTGCAGCCAGCGACACACACACACAACACACACACACACACACACACACACACACACACACACACACATACCAGGGAGGAGAAGAGGCACACAGGACCACACACACACACACACACACACACACACACACACACACACACACACCAGGAAGGAGAAGAGGCACACAGGACTCAGGAGGAGCTAGGGACCTCTGATTCCATCCATGGTATTCCTTTCAAGAGGTATGAAGTGAACAGTGCAGTAGAAGATCAATGCCATTCACAGCTCTGTGGTTAATGTGTATTTGTGAGGGGTTTTTCTCTACTTTTATGTCTATTTGAAACATAATTTTCTTTGTTTCTCCACTCCATCTTGTGCTAGGCATTGAACCCAGGACTTTTTATGCACTAGGCAGAGCCACCATCACTGAACTTGAAATTCCTTGTTTTAGACAGAAGGGAAAGAGACTGACTTTAAAACCCACATGGACCTTGCACACAAAGGCCTGAAGACCTGGCATCATTCAAGGAAATCTGCTGAATCTTACCATACTCTCCATCACCACGAGGCTTATTATCTCCCTTTTACAGCTGAGGAAATAGATTCAGAGAGGCCAAACCACTTGCCTAGGACCACACTGCTCTTCAGTGATTGGTCAGAGCTTTGGACTCTGGCATACACGACTCCAGGGCCACCCTCTGTCCGTGTCCTCTCCCCATCTCACTGAACTGCCTTTCTTAATAAGATATCATAAGTTCAGGAACCAGGAGAGATGTATGTCAGCCTGGGGTATGAATTCTACCTCTAACTAGCAGTCTGTGGCCTGGGGATGGATCCACTCATCCAACCTGCAACATGTCAATAATGACAGCACTTCTCTGGGTACTTTATCCGCATCGTTTGCATCTGGATCCTGAGACTTTAAAGGAAGGATGGCCTCGATTATACCCGTTCTGTCACTCAAGTAAGAAAAGAGGAAATAAGAGCGGCTAAGAATGTCTCCCGAGGGGCAGCAGAGATGACTCGGTGGCTAAGAGCATTTGTTGTAAAGCAAGTGGATCTGAGTCGCAAACCCCAGGACCCTGAAACAAGCCAGGCCTGACCGTGTGTAACTCCAGAACTGTGGGGAATGGACACAAAAGGATGCTGGAACATGCTGGCTGCCAGCCAAGCTGCAGAGTCAGTGAAATCCCCTGTCTCAGGGAAATAAGGACAAATGATAGAGCGGGACACCCAATGTCCTCCTCTGACCTCAGTGCATTATGACCATTGTAGGCACACACACACACACACACACACACACACACACACGTTAAGAAAGTCTTAGGTACCCTTCAGCAAGCCCATCTCCGTTTTCTGGATTCTCCCTTGGCTGTCTTCTGACTCCGAAGACAATGGGCATTGTGCTAAGAATACATCTCTCTTCCCTTCGTGCTCAAGGGCCCACCCTCATTTCACACAGGCTCTGAAATTTGACTTGTGTGAGATAACACAGCCAGCAGCTGGTCCCATTGTAATCTGGGTGTGTCTTTGGGACTTCAAACTTCTGTTCATGGCTGTCATATCCTACGACATGTTCTGGAGATGCCAAAATGAGGCCAGTGAGGGAAAGAAGTGGCTCTTGTCTTTGCAAGCCATTTGAGGCAGTTCTTAGAGGCAGTGGATTAATCCTTTAGGGATTAAGGAGGGAAAGGTGAGGCCTTATCATATGGAGAAAATCCACTGGAGCTGAAGCCCGAGGAATAATCAAGGCTCGACTCAGGGAACTCAGGTAGAAGACAGTGGTAGTGAACCAGGCAAAGAGGGCTCAGGCTTTAGGGGAGGGTGAGAGGAAAGTCAAACCAGTCCTACATATAGGCTTCATTAACTGCTAGAGGGATGTGTGGGTAGGTGGATGGATGGGTGGTGAGGTCTACAAGGAGAGAAGATGAGTTAGATGATGGCTCCCAGAACATTCCATATTAACCTATAGAGTCACCAAGCAGACCCTGAGCTAGGTTCCCAGAGAAGCTTTCAAGTTTTCCCTCTCATGACTTTCCTTTCTAAGGTGTGTAAAGATAAGGGTTGAACACAAAGAAATCCCATCTAAGTTAACCCTAACTCTCAGGCTCCAAGCCCAGTGGTCTCCACTGCCCTGTGGAGACCTATTGGACCCAGCATGCTTCTGGAGGTGCAGGGCAGTGGGAATCAGGGCTGTCCAAACACAGATGCTGCTGGAAGTGGGAACCAATGTGTACCTGCAAATATTGATCCTGCCCCCTTGGTCAGTTCAGGCCACTGCTGGACAATGCTGGGGCCCATTGATGGGCTTGGGCCCCGGGCTGCAAGCTGAGGAATGTGGATGTCCAAGGGGCATGTGTTTGCTCATCCTCCAGAGCTTGACATTCCCCAGTGTGACCAGTCTCCAGTGAGTGGCCCTCTGCCCCAGCCACAACTGAGCTCCTGTTCAGGATATTTGCACAGCAGCTGCCCTGCTTAGCCAACATTCATTAAAAAGGGCTTTTTCTCTGTTAGGCCTGTTTCTAGTCTCCCCTTACCCTTACCCTTTACCTGCCCTGCCACTTCTGGCTGCTGTGGGAAGCCATGGAAGTGAAATTTAATATCGAAGAGAATGTGAGACTTGAGCAAGTCTTTCAGTAAGGTGTTACCCGCCGTCGTTCATTTTTAAGGGTGACCAAGTAAAGCCCAGTTGAAAGTGCGGCTTTGGGGGCAGGGATAAATGTGTAAATGCTTTTGCATTCAATGTGCCAAGACAAGGTTAGGCAGATGATCTTATCAGAACACCACCACTATCCCAGGCCATCATCTTCACATTGGAGATATAATGATGGTAGCTGCAGCTCCCCGATGAAATCAAATGATTTGCAATCAAGCTTTGAACACAGGAGTGCCTGTGAAAGTCGGCTGGTGCTGCAAGAGAGCTGCAGTTCCCAGGGGCTCTGGCCAGACATGACTGGAAAGGGGTGGCCCTACTGAACTTTGGGGAAGGCCAGGATTCTTGGCGCTGTGTGGACACAGGGGACCCGTTTTCAACTTTCAGAACAGGCTCACGCCATTCAAAAGGAATCGTGAAAATGACTCCTGCAGTGGGTCGGGAGGTGGGGAGGCCGAAACTCAATTCCCTTCATGCTCCGTTAGATTACTTTGGCTTGGAATTCCTCCCCTCCAAGACACCAACAAAGGCTGCCTTAGTACAGTTCCTTGGGGCAAGATCTCCTAAGGCCCTAAGCAGATGCAGCTCAGCCTTGACGCCCTCTCAGCCACTTTCTGGGTCCAGATGCCATTCCTGAGACCCATCAAGGTTTCTTGGATATTTGGATTAGCGGTTACCTGTGGGTAGTTTCTGTCTTTGTGTTTTGCCTCCCTGCCTGAGCCTGGAGCACAGAGCTCTGAAGTGACCTGATAGTGTTCCCAGCATTTGTCTTTACTGTTTTGTTTTTGTCACTTCTAAGACACTTGTCAGGGGCCACTATGCTTGTTACACTGACTGACAAAGTAGAGCATAGATTATAGCCAAGGTTTAAGTCTTACCTCTGCCCCGTGATGGCTGAATGGTCCCTAGCTTTTCCCGTGTCTTATCTGGTCCTCTGCTTCCTCAGTAGTTCTTGCTTCCTAGGGGCATGTGAAAGAGTCGCCTTCATGTCTGATGTAGTCTCTCCTTGGTACCTGCAGGAACAGGCTCTAAAGTCCTCTATATAAAATGGCATAGGATTTACATACAACCTATGCACATCTTCCTGAATATTTATACACTGCTTATAAATTACCTAGAACATGTAATACTATGTAAAGTGTTGTTATACCATATTGTTTAAAATATTGTGACAAGGAAAATGCCTGTATGTGGTCAGTATGGATGCTGGTGTTTCAGTCCACAGTTGACCAAATCTGCCATGAAACAAATGGCAGATTCATAGGAAACTGAGATTGATGCACCCATTGTCATTGGGAACAATGGATGCTAGTTCCCTAGCAAATGACAAAGGCCTTCCAAAGAAGCCTCCAACTCCAGAAAACACCTGGTATTATTTCATCCTAAGTACAAGTTCAGCCCAAGTGGTAGAGTGCTTGCCTAGCATTCTCAAGGCCCTGGGTTCAGTCCTCAGTAATAGGAAAAAAAACAAAGCTCCAACATTCTCAAGTCCTTGCTGAGCTTAGTGTCAAATCTTCTTCTTTCCAGGTCACTCCCCTCCCATGAGCACCTGCATCCACTCTGTCTCTAGCTCTGAACCTACTCTCCGCAGGTTTGCATATATTCCTGTGAGTCTTGGTAGGCACCAGAGTCCTTTATTTAAGGGACGAGGTAAAAATGTTTCTATTTGCTGCATTTCAGGAGCTCACTGCCTACTTCAGTTCTCAAGAGCTAGAGTGAGAGTGGGGCATGGGGTGGTAAAAAGGAACGAGTATACAAATGATACAGGCCAGGAAAGACTTCCAAAAGTAGTGGGGAAGCAGAGCTGAGACTTGGATGGATGTGGACTAGGAGTATAAGGACTGAGGCAGGAAAGGGAAATAGACACACTTGGGTGTCAGAAAGGATGGCTCTCTGGGTGGTATGCAGCCACCCCCTGGTTTGACAATAAGGAGATCACACTGGTTCCTCGCTCTTCTGTCTTTTTCACTGGCCAGGGGACCTCAGTCTTCCCCCTGCTGTCCTCTGAGGAGCTGCTGTTGTCTTTCTGAGAACTCTCCTCCTCTCTTTAAGAGCCTCAGCAAAGCCGGGCAGTGGTGGCGCACGCCTTTAATCCCAGCACTCGGGAGGCAGAGGCAGGCGGATCGCTGTGAGTTCGAGGCCAGCCTGGTCTACAAAGTGAGTCCAGGACAGCCAAGGCTACACAGAGAGACCCTGTCTCGAAAAATTTAAAAAAAAAAAAAAAAAAAAAAAAAAAAAAGAGCCTCAGCAATAATGCCTTCCAGGGAATGCTCAGTCAGCTCCATGCTGGAAGTGGCTTCAAGAACACACCCATAATCCGTCCATCAAGCAGGCAGGGAAGCCGGGTGTCCATACTCCACTCTCTGTCCTGGGTGGTCCAGAGGGGAGCATGAATTCCTCAGCCTGAGATGTTCAGAGTGGGACTTACAAGCCAGAGAACTTTTAGGGAAAAAAAAATACTGCACTGCAGCTGGAAGTCAATCAGCAGACTTTCAGAGTGTGGAGATGTAGGCATGGCTGGGACAGCACATCCTAGGCCCCCATCTGTCACTGCACACGAGCCCCTTCCCGTGTGTGTGTGTGTGTGTGTGTGTGTGTGTGTGTGTGTGTGTGTGTGTTTGCAAAGATTCATTCATTCTTAACACAGGCCTGATAGGTACTCTGGCACATGAATGGTCATCGAGACAGTGAATTTATATTCACAGACTTCTGCTCTTTCAAGGACTGGAGTCCCTTTGCGGTCATTTTGGTCAGCCCGCCATATCGTATGACATTGGAGTCTTTCATCAGACTCCAGCAGTAGCTTGAATACCGCCCTTGCTGATAAGCTTTGCACTGTTAAGAATAGCCTACTCCCTCCTGAGACAGCACTAAGCATGAGACAGTCCTCTCTCAGCTGTCACTCTGTGGTGTCCAGACCTTTGTCCCTGCCCTGGCCAAAGAGGGCTGGGTTAGCTCCTTCAGATAGTCTGTAGCATTCTCTGAAGACCTGTGACCTATAGAAGGCTCCCCCTCCCCAGAAGCCACACCTTCTATGCTGGGTTCCAGTGACACCATTGCCTGTAGTCCAACCACCTCCCAGCTGAGGGTGGGAAATAGATTTTCTTCTGCATAAAAAAGTAGCTCAAAGACCCAAGGCAGGGATTCGACCTGAGTAAATTCTTTGGGTTTTGCAATTCTCCTGTGAGTCTGTGGGCCAGTGCTGGCCGGGTCAGCAGCTTCTCCTGGAAGGAACAGGCCTGTGAAACCCTGCGTTGAGCCAAATGGCCCATCAGGGGATACTTCTTTTGGCTGCGGGAAGCTGAGCAAGTAGACAGTTGTATAAGGACAAGTGCTGACCGCAGCTGTAACAAAGTCACTGAGAGCCAAGCCTCCTTGGGGGCCAGCTTGGCTTGCTCTCCTCTGCTCCATAGCTAATAGTTCAGACCCTCCCAAGGCACACCAGCAGACTCATGGTGTCTGACACCAAATGGAAATCTGCATTGTGTAGCTCTTGTCTTCTCAAAATGTACACTCTAGCTGTTAGGGACTAGAGGTATGGCCACTAGTCAGTATGTGTGTGTGTGGGGGGGGGTGGTCAGAGCTTGGAGGCAGAAGACTCAGATTCAAGTCTCATTTGGCAGCTTGGACAAAATAATGTTTTGTTTGGGGACTGCTGTACCAAAGGAATGCAGTTTACTTGCCTACAGACTGGATGGCATACTCAATTGGAATTTAGTCCTAAAGGTGGACTCCAAGGTTCAGGAGCTGGCAGGGCTGGTTTCCTCTAAGGCCTCTCTCCTTGAATAGCAGACAGCAGCCTTCTTGTTGTCTTGCCACAGTGTTGTCCTGCTGTACACACCCCTAGAGTCTCTGTGCGTTGCCATCTCCTTTCATAAAGATGACAGTCAGGTTGGAGAAGGACTCACATGAAGGGTCTCATATATTGCCATGGTTACCAGGAAAACATTTCATCTCCAAATGCAATTGCGTCCTGAAAGACTGTCATAAACTGCAACGAGATGGGGCACAGTGCAACTCACAACATCCTCCTAACAGCTTTGGTTCTCAACGGTTTTCTAAAATCTGGACTGTTGCGAAACTCAAGTTAGGCAGAGCACATGAAACTTCCCATCGGTTATATGACATTTCAAAGGTGGGAGGATGGGTCATTGCATAGCAAAATTGATGAAAGCCATAGGGGAGAGATTTAGGGGCATGTGACTCTCTGAGAAGACAGACAGACCCTCCATCTTTCATGAGAACCCATGGCCGGTAAGAGGCAGGATTTTTTAGGACCACAGAGTTGGGCCTTGGCAGCCACTATTCACCAGCGCCACTGTCCAGGGAAGGAAGTGAGGACAGCTAGATTGTTAGGGTGAGGGTAAGGTGACCTCGACCTGCTTTTCTCCAGCTCCAGATCACCACACCAGCATTCGTGGAACAGTTCTGGGCCCTTAATATCCTCATCTGTTCCAAGGGCAAGGAAAAGAAGTCAAACTGGGGGAGCTCAGTGTGCTAATGACAGCTGTAGCAGAAGTGGGAAGCTGAAGGTGTCTTCGGGGGTGGGGGGGGGCTTAGGGCTGGGTCAACTGTCCTGTTATGGCTGACTTTATAATCCCAAATCCCCCCATATGCCTATGACAGGGTACATTTATACATATTTTGCAGCACGATCCCTGATCCTGGTTGCATGGTGACTCGGAGAGACGTGGAGTAATTAAGAATCACACCTAAAACTGAAGGCTACACTTTGTGGACCCCTTTCTTCTGAGTGCCATACCTCTTACTTAGCCAAATTGCTGAACATATCGCTCTACTCCTTATCAGAGCAAAGGTAGGCAGGCGTCCACTCCCGTCCTCCAGCTGTGTTTTGTGGTCTACAGGC
This sequence comes from Acomys minous, assembly GCF_964271855.1. Classification (NCBI taxonomy): domain Eukaryota; kingdom Metazoa; phylum Chordata; class Mammalia; order Rodentia; family Muridae; genus Acomys; species Acomys minous. Next base: position 92,188,575 of record NC_140487.1, read on the forward strand.
TCGGGGCCAGGGCAGAAGGCCACCTTCTCCTTCTCTTGGCAGCAGCAAAAACAGCAAAGGCGGCACAGCTAGAAGAGGTAATCTCTCCAAAGCTCTGTCTCAAGCTTCAGACACTCAGGTAGCCAGAATTTACGGCTTCAGCCCCGCCCCATGTCATTAATAAAGTAAAATTAGCCCTCTCTGGGTGAGGACATTTTTCACTGGAGGCTGAGAGCTGTAATGAGGAGCTATCAAAGCCCCCAAAGTGCCATGAGAATTTTATATGCCCTGTTTCCTACAAGTTCTGAACAGCTTGGCCAATTTATAAGGTAATGATTTTTCCATCCATAATTTCTTTCGTATGATTTTTGTAATGTGGACAATTTCCCTCCTGACTGGGCTTCACACAGCCTAGTTGAGTGGATTAAGGTAGGCCAGGCTTTGGGGGGGGTTCTTCTGAAGCCAAGAACAATGCGCAGAGGCCGCTGTGCACAGACCGCAGCTCACACTGCCTCCTACAGCCACCTTGAGCACCGGGCTTCATCTGCCCTGTGAGATAACGCCTTTTTGAGTCGACCTATGCAGCTGCATCATGAACTCTTCCTTTCTTCTTAATCCTGGCCTTTATACCAGGCATTTCAACCCATGCCAGACACTTTCCTGACACTGGGGACATAAAGGTGGTCAAAGTGGAACCTCCCCCCTTTCTAGAAGGGTTAGATATATGGATGCAGGTTCATGAGAGCATAGGTGGTAAGTTCTCGGGGGTGGGGGGGAGGAGTAAGGTTGCAGAGCGTATCGCAGAGAATGTAGTTTACTTGCCTGTCCAGGAGAGACCCTTTTAGATATTTTCAGTGTCCTCTTCAGCACTTTGATGTCACCTTGGCAGTGGACTTAGATGACCACACACACACACACATACAATATTACTTTGAGGATGAGCCATTTCCAGAAAAAGCCTTTATTCTCTTCCCTGTTCTCCCTTCCCAAGGCCAGTGCCTGTCCAGATGTGCCAGACAGGAGGGGACAGGAACAAAAATCTCTGGGAGGAGCCCATATACACCCATAAATCTGCTACTCTCAATCCTTTGATCCAAACACTCCTTTTTCCCCAGAATCAATGCCCAGGAGGCAGTTAGTGAGTCAAGGGTCAGAGGTACTCAGCCCTCACTTTTAGTTGTTTCTATGTGCATGTGCACAAACACACACACACACACACACACACACACACACACACACACACACACACACCTTAACCTAAATTTGCCTGAATTAGGCCAGAACAGAATGTCTTAAAGAATATTAATCATCTCCAGCTTGATGGGGCACTAAAGTCCCCTTCAGTCACCACCTCTTGTCCATGCACCTGTTCAACAGGGTTTGAACTGTAAGCCACCACCAAGTCCCCAGACGTTCAGTCTGCAGGATCCACTGGGCCCCTGGAGGTGTTGGCCAGACACCCCCAAAACTCAGCTTCTTATTCCATACCTCACTGTCTCTCCACATCTACCAGGCACTCAGAGGTAGAGCAGCTGTCGGTGCCTTTGGTGAGTGGGAAATAAAGCCCAGAACAGTCACAGGCCAGAATCAGAGCTCTCTGACTCCTAGAAGTGTGCTCCCTGTCCCTGCATGTGCCCCTCTTACTGCTGAGCCCACATCACAGATGCAGGAGGTGGGCAGTGGGGACCACATGAACAGGCCTGGAGGAAAAGTGGGGGTTATGGATGGGCAGCTCTTGGCACCCCTCGTTTCCACCTTTCAGAAGTTAGTGCATTTCCCTTGGAAAGAAAAGCCACTTCAGCTTTCCTGTAATAAAGTTTTCTAATTAACTGGAGGGAAGCATGCTGGATGCATTAACCGCATCTTAGCAGCCCTCTGCCCAACCCTGCTAAGCTCCTTCACTGAGAGATTTTAGGAGTCTTTACACAGCAGCTGTTAAAGTGCTGCCAGAGAGCCAGACATAGGCCTAGGACTGGCCACATACACAGACTGCCTTAGGAAGCTCATAGCTCCCTTCTAGCCCTCCCGGAACATGGAGGACTCTAGAGAGAAGAGACCCACTGTTTGAATTCAGAATGAAGCTAGGTCATTCACTAGGCATTTACTGAGCACCTATCACATGCCAGGCACTGTCCTGGGCATTTCACTAACATATTCATTTCCCTTAAGAAATTCACAGTTTAATGAAGACAAAACATATTAGCCGTTAATTGCTTATATTATAAAAATGTTATTTTCCACTCCCCGGGAAAGGACAGTTTTTAAACCACACCACCACTGGCTTTATGCTCTCAGACCTTACACCTAGAGTCCCTAAAGGCAGACCTTAAACATTCACTAATGTCTTTACCACACAAGCGTGAGGAAGGATGGCATATGTATTACTATCCCCATTGTCAATAGCACATCCTATGAATGAAAGTTCCCTGGTCCATCTCCCAGGATCATGGGTCACTATTTGGGTGACCATGAACAAATTACCTTCCCTCCCTGAATCTGTGTCTTAGGAGACATAGCAGGAGACTAACAGACTGCCATAGCTTATTTGGAAGTGTAGTAGTCATTATGCCTACAAAGCACTTAATCCAGTACCAGAAACTTCAATGGGAGCAAAAAGTAGCTCTCACTCCTATGTCTATTATTATCCTAATACCGAAGAAGAGAAAATTATGGGTTGGAAAGGTGAAATGTGACATGTTTGGCTAGGGCCGAGTCTTATCTAACAGGAGATCCTAACTGGTTTTCAGTTTGCCACCATGCTAACAGACCTGCCAATCTGTCTGCCAGGTCAGGCAAAAGTTGAGCTTTGCTTATGGGTGGAAGAGTCCTTGGGACCCAGTAGAGCAAGGCTAGTCACAAGCACACACCTGGACAGTCCCTGCAGGTTCATGGACAGGGGGAAAGATAGTGAGGAGGAAAGATGTCTCTGTCAGATAAACCCCTAGCCCACATGCCCACTCATCTGAGAAGGCACCACCCTCCAGAGAAGATCTGCCCAGGTACACATCTTCCTGCAAGCAAGAATGCTTCTGACTCCACACTCCCTCCTTCATTTGCCCCTTGTATAGTTAGTTCCTTCTGCTTTACATTTAGAGGCGAATTTCTACAAAGTTGTTGCATTTGCTTGAGCCACATCTGCGCATAACTAAACATAGGAGCTCATCTCAGAGAATACCCCAACAGAGGGTGGTTGAAGCGATGTAGATTTGGGCTGAAGGACTAAATGGCATGCATGGGGCAGTAGGCAAAAGACTGTGAAATGACACAAGCAGATGACACAGAAAAGATAGACCTCACAGCTGAGCTACCAGCCAGCTTGATCTTGTTTCAAGACTGGACCTTGTCTAAGAAAGAGGGCCAAGAACCACCCTCCCCACTCCTGAGGAGACATAGGCACACATGACTCTTGTGGGCTCCTAGAAAAAGAGACCCATTCAAAGGGTGACCTATGAAACCCTTTGGCTCATAGTCATGAGCTTATATCACTCTTAAAAGTGTGGTCAGCGTGGTGTTATTACATGGGGGCTGCAGGGGACAGTGACGTGATTTACTTGGGTAATTAACGAGTTGCTGTGCCCAAACTCTAAGCAAACATAGGGCACTTGGCTGAAGTGACTTTCTTCCAAGCTCCATCTTTTCTTGTGGAGATCAAAGACAATCCAGGAATTAGGAATGAAGAGGCAGCCTCTACAGGGGCTTTCCTCCCCAGATCAGGACCTGAATGGGGACCCTTCCAGAGAGATCCATCAGTCATACCCCTCCATTTCTAAATGGGTCTCTTTCTCTAGGAGCCCACAAGAGTCATGTGTGCCTATGTCTCCTTAGGAGCGGGGAGGGTGGCTCTTGGGCATCTTTCTTAGACAAGGTCCATATGACTTGAAACCAGACCAAGCTGGCTGGTAGCCCAACTGTGAGGTCTATCTTTTCTGTGCCATTCTGAGTTGGCCTCATAAGAAACCAACTTTAGGCTTGGTTTCCTCCTCTCCCCTATCTACCTTTGCCTATAAAGGTGTCACCCAACTGGTGGCCTTTGCCTGAGGTTTCCCCTCTGTCCTGATTTCGGAATGCTGAGTGCATCAGAGCCATTGCCTCAAACCTCTACTCTCCTCTGTCTTTGCTTGTCCTCAAAGGCATCTCCCCAGTTCCCATCTGCATTTTGGTCTCGCTTCCTGGACACAAGGCTTTGCCTCAGCACCTTTTTACCTGTCTGTCCAGCAGGCGCTTCCAAAAGAGCACATATCACGTTGAGCTTTGACAAGTCCCCTGGCCACACCCATGCTGTTTCACCCATAATCACTGTATCGGGTAGTGAGCCTCCTTTCTCATGTCAGACTCCACTCTTACCTCTTCTTTTTCTAGTATCTTCTTACCAGTTTGTCAGCAAATTCTATTGGCTATGCCTTTCAGATATACCCGGGCCATCTACAGCTCACAGTATCTTCCACCAACTCCACAGTCCAAAGCCCACCATCTCTCCTGAGATCACTCCAGTAGCCTGAGTTCCCAGGTTCCACTCTTGGCATTTGCATTTGTCCTCCAAAAGACAGGCAGAGAGGATTTATAATGAGGTGAAATGTTTAGCTCAGATGTGGAGCCTTTGCTTTTCATTATAAGGTCCAAGTTCAAATCCGGCCCCTAGTAACAATGATGGTGGTATTAAAATACAGTGCCAATTGGATCGTATTACCTACAGCTAAAATGCCTCTAATGGCTTCCCTCTTGCTCAAGGAATAGCCTGTCCTTAGGATGGCCCAAAAGTTCTTCGTGATAATCAGGACCTTAATCACTGTCCCCACATTGCTATCACTCTGACCTCACCTTCACCTCCTCTCCCAACCCTTTCACTGTGCACAGACACTTTGGCCACTTGTCTTTCACACGGGCTTGCCATGCTCTGTCTAGAGTGTTCTTCGGATAATTTCAGGGTGGCTATCTTTGTTCCTCCATTATCCTCATCTCAATAAAGCCTTGGCCACCCACCTTGATGAGAACAACACACACACACACACACACACACACACACACACACACACACCCTGAACCTTCATCTCTTTTGGTGTTTCTCCACAGAGGTTCTCACCCTCAGCATGCACAATATTGACTTATTGCCCCCCCCAATTCTTCTACCAAAATGGCACATGAATGTGATAAAGTTTAATCTCATTCACTGCTGTTTCTCTAGACTGAAATAGTTTCAAAATGGCTGAGGCATGTTCATATGGATGAATCATCCTAATGAACTGTTTTGTAAACACTGTGGAGAAGGAAAACAAAGCTGAGAGAGGCAAACCACTTGTACACAGTTGTACAGCTAGCATGTGGCCACCGTGGGGGCTCCCTTTATTTTGGGCTGCATACTTCTTCTGTCATAGAAAACACCTCTTCTTTCCTGGAGTGTGGGCCTGCCAGACTGTGGTTTCTGTAGAGTCTGGTGCTGAGAGGGAGAAGGATCTGGCTGTAGGAATGGAGTAGCCCCACCCCCGATAGGAGGACTAGGCAGAGGGAGAAGAGCAAGGTGGGAAGTGAGGCAGGCTAGGGTAGAGTCCATGTCCTAGGCATGGCTCTTAACACTGTAGCTAAACACAAGTCCCTGAGCAAAATCTGAGATGGCCAGATGAGTGGCCTGCAGCCGTGGGCAGTCTTTGCCTTGCATTCCAGTGTCCTCTGCCAATATTCATAGTCTGCATGGGCCTTCACACAGAAAAGCTTGGAAAGGGAACCAAATGTTACTCTGAGTCAGGCCTCTGTACAAGGTTTGTAAGTGTTCCCAGTAGCCAGCCTTTCTTGTCAGTAGGGCAGAGGATAAGATTGCCTAGGCCCTGCAGGGTCTGTGCAGGGAGATCTGGCTCTATCCACATCTGGCTCTAGAGGCTTCCAGTGTGTCCTTCCAGCTCTTCCCCTGCTGGCCTTTGTGTGCCTGCTATGAGTCTCCCCAAGGACCTCTGTCCATGCTCTCCCACCAGGCTGTTGGCTTCTCCAAAAAGGGCGTTCAGTTCTTTCTCCTCTCAGTCGCTTCTCTCTGGTAGACATGGCGATGAGTGAATGAAGACACAGTTCCAGGCCTCAGGCTCTTGCTCTGACACTCCTGTCAGCTACAGAGCACATAAAGGCATGCTGTATCCAAGCAGGCAGAAGCCTCGTCTTATCATTATGGCTTCTGAACGTGTGTCAGGTTGATGCGAAGCTTGGCCTATCTTGGGAGAGGACCTAGGTGTGGTAAACCAGGCTGGGTATGGAGTCCAGCAAGAAAGACCCAAAGCCACTTGTGAGTCCCAGTAGGGGTCCTGAGAATGGTCCCGTTGTGTAGGTCTAACATGCCAACATTCAGAAAACCCATGAAGGAAGAGAAATGTGACAGGATGGTGACCACAGCCATAGAGCTTGAGGACCGTCTCATGGCTACACCGCCATGGTGGATTTTTCTCTGCTTCCTAATCCTTGAGAAATGGCATCATACCCCCAAGTTGCTTTCTCCTCCGTGGGCCCCAACTCAGTCAGAAGCTGTGCTGCCAACAGGGAGTTTAGAGCTCATAACTCAGCTGTGGGCAGGGCCTGGGGGGGCAGGGGCCTGATTCCAATTAAAGATGTCAAATGTATTTATGGATTATGCAATCAACAGGTATGCGGCAGCCTCGATAGCCGACGGGGCCACCCTGAAGATAGGCCTGTAATTAATTAATCCCAGTGGGTCTGCCAAGTTCTGCTTCCAAAATGAGTCCTTGTGCTCAAGAGGGTTGGTGGGGACCAGGGCTTATTTCTGATCCTGTCTTGTTTTAGGGAGGGACAGGAGCTGGACCCAGAGAGTCTATCTGAGCAGAGGAAAGAATGACAGACAGACACAGAGGGCGTGGGTTTGAATCATGGTGGGGCACTTATCTGATGGTGGTATTACCTAGAACAAGTCACAGAAGTCCTGAAACTGGGCAGGATGGTACACATTTCCAGGGGCAAAGTATGCAGAGAGGCCTCACACAGTAGCTGCCCACTGATTGTTGAATGAATGACAGAATGCTCCCTGGAGAGGGTTTGCCTCACTTACCCAACAACAACCCATCTGTACACAGCAGTGACTGCTACCAGGCTACAGAAAGGGTCACAAACTCTTCCAAAAAATGATCTCTGAGCCACACTTTACCCTCAATGGCTTGCCATGCCTGGCCTTTCGTCCTTTCCTACCCTGGCACTCTTATGACTTGATTGAGACCCAAACAGAAGCCTCAGCTTTCTTTGTTGCACAGTTTAGGCTCTGGCCAGGTTCTGAGGTGGACCCTAGATCCCAGGACTATATCTAAAGACATGACCACTCACAAGGAAGCCCCAGTCTACAAGAATGTGGGTGTCCATGCTCAAAAAGACAGTGTGATGACAGTGACAGCAGCAAGCTCAGCTTTCACCCACACTGCCAGCTTGTCATCCTTGCCTTCATCCTGCTAGGTAGACAGGTGTCCATTTGCTGGCTGGGAAGAAGTCTTGGAGACAGATGAAGTAGTGTGGCACAGGTTGATCACGTAGCTTCTGGATGCTATTGGTGGGGGCTATGGTAACAGAGTGAAGGTGCTGTTGTGATGGCCTCATCACTACACACGCCACACATGGGTGCTGGGCTCCCCCAAAGCTGCTCTGTTGGGTATCCTTGCTTTCTTTCACTCCTTCCTTTGACATCACAGGCATGGGTGTCATTTCACAATGTTCTCTCTGGCCACAGAGAGGATGTGACCATTAGTCACAGGAGATGCCAGTGTGGAAAAGTAGTTAAAGTACTAAAGATGTTCAGGTTGCCATGCCTACCAGCTCGTAAACAGATCAGGTATGAGCATGAGTGTGTGTGTGTGTGTGTGTGTGTGTGTGTGTGTGTGTGTGTGTGTGTGTGATGTGATGTGATGTGACATATGATAACATGTGACGTGGTGAGATATGAGGGCACAGCCACCAATGCGTCATGGTGTATCCATCAAAGCTTGCCAGTGGCATCCTCTTTGTGAATGCACCGACAGGTTACGTGACTGTTCAAATGACATTTACCCCCTGGGTATCAGATTCTGTCATCAGAGTGCCATGCAGCTATAACCTCACTGGAGCCTAACATACGGGGCGTGAAGCTGACAGAAGTCATTCACTCCAGTCCCTTTCAAACCAGGACAGACAGCTTCTGCACCTGCCTGATGCCTGCCACCACCTGCAGTTATCCAGGAGGGGCGCAGGCAGGAACCTCCCCCAACAGCTGCAGGCCAGGTGTTCCTCCAGCCTTAGCCATCTTCTGGGCATCTTCTCCATTTCCTTTCAGAAGAACTAGGTGTCAGTCTCGACCCTCTAAATAACCCCCCATCTGCCCCTTCTCCACGCGAGGACCCGGTGGCCTGAATCTTCAGCGACACCCAGCGTATCTTGAGCTCACCTGGGCCTTAGTCTTCCCCATCGATCTGTTTGAGAATTGCGCCAGTTGTTGGTTAAATAAAAAAAAATCCTTTCTAGAACTGACCACTGGTGGTCTACACCAGCTGGGCATGGTGGTGCCTACCTATAATGCAAGCAATCAGAAGGCTGAAGTGAAAAGCTAAGGAGTTCAAGACCAGTCTATCTTAAAACAAAAGCCTACTCCCAGAGGGACCCATCTCCAGTGTTATGATTTGAATGAATTTCTACCGACCAGGATACAGAACCTTTGGGGTGATCAGTGAATTGACCAGGAATACCTAACCAGCTGTAGACAAAAGCCAGGCTCCCAGAGCCAGTGGAGCACCCCGCCCCAGCTGGCCTGCAGGCTCTGCTTAGGGTGTGACTTTTGTCCCTGTCCCTTTCCTTCAGGGTTGAGGGTCATCTCCTTTTTGGGAAGCCCATTTCATGCTTGGTTACCTCAGGAGCTTCGACCTTCTTTGCCCCACCTCCAAAACAGGACACGTAGCATTTGCTTTCTTGTTAGCATCCTCCCAGGCCCAAGGTGAACGGTTTCCAGAAACGTTGGCCAGGCTCAGAAGCTTGCCACAGACACCATCTCACAAGGAAACCAATGTTGCTGGACAGGGAAGAATGGCCAACAGGATAGAGTTGGATTGTATCCTCTCCTCAGGGCCTGCTTCCTCCTGGTATTGAGTGTATGAGCACCAAACTGAACCAAAGAAGGCCTCTGCTGGCCTCCCTGGCATCCCTGAGACCGTATCTTTTCTGGATTGGCTGAACTGATTGTTGCAAAGCATATGGACTCTGCCTTGAGAGTGCCTAGGTCCTGCTCATCTCTGTGGTTGGACTGGGGTCGTGGTAGTATCTACCTAATAAGGTCACTGTGAGCACCAACCACAAGAGCATAGGTGTGAAAAAGCTTCCCCACAGTTAGCACCATCTCTCCTCCTTCTTGGCTCATCCACCCCTGTAAGAGATGATTCTGAATCCATCAGAAATGTGCAGGAGGCCCACAGGAGTTATCTCCAGAAGATGATTCCCTTCTCTTTGACCTCTGCAGAAACCTGAAGGGACAACTGGTATAGACAGTCAGGGCAAGAATCTAAGGCTCTAGACTTGGATTCACTTGAGAGGACCCTGTTGAGTGAGGTGACAAGATGAGGCAGAGGCAGGGTCTGGGTTGGCGTCGAGTTGAAGTGTGTTGAGAGCAGAAGATGCCAAATGGGGATTACCAAGGTCAGCAGTGAAAGGGAGACAGTACATAGTCCAGAGAGGATGTGCTGGTCCCTTTAAGAGATTTTAAACAGGCCCAGTCACCCTTGAATCCTAAATATCTCTCACAGGGCCAAGGAACCCATTCTTAGCTAGATGTCCTAATGTGGGAAAAACGCACATCTGCTTTCTCTGGGTGCCAAGGTTATGGCATTTCCTGTTGAAAAGTCCATTGCTTTGCTGTGTCTGCCCTTGGATTCTCAAAACCCAACAGGGGACAGAAATGGATCCCACAGCGACTCCTCTCCTGACTCCAGCTGAGGTCCCCTGAGCCCCAGTTTTCTCCTTTATTGCGTGCCCTTTAGCAGGAATTTAGACTTTGGCTGGATGATAAAAGAGATAGTCCATCTGAAGGGTTCTTAACCCTGACTCAGTAATTTTGTAGGACAACTCAGTTAGTGACTAATTCTAGTTTGTGTATGTGTGTGTGTGTGTGTGTGTGTGTGTGTGTGTGTGTGTGTGTGTGTGTGTGTATGTGTGTGATCTCAAAGTTCATGTTTCAAAATGTAATTCCCTATGTGATTAGATTCGGAGTTGGAGCCTTTGAGATGAGATTACATCATGAGGATGAGGTTGTCATAAGTGAGATTAGCATGCTTGTAAAAGAAACTCCAAAGAGCTCCTTTGTCCCCACCCCCACCACCCCGTGGCTTTAGGACACAGTAGACTTTGTGAACCAAATGAAACATCACCAGACACCTAATCTTCTGTGCACACATCTTGGATTTTCAGACTCCAAAACTGTGAGCAACGAACTTCCTTTCTATGTCAGCTACTTAGTCTCTGGTGGTGGTAATGGTGGTGGTGGTGGTGGTGGTGGGGTGTGTGTGTGTGTGTGTGTGTGTGTGTGTGTGTTGTGTGTGTGTGTGTGTGGTGTGTGTTGTGTGTGTGTTGTGTATTTATGTATATATGTGTGTGTGTGTGTGTGTGTGTGTGTATTAAGTCTTAACCTCTCTATTTTTTAAGGATAGTTTGCTAGATAGATATAGAATTCCTCACCTGCGACATCTTTTACAAATAAATTGCCTTCCAGCCTTCATGACGCCTGGTGAGAAATCTGTTCTGAATTGTATTAAGCTCTGTGAGAGGTTATTTTTCTCTTGCCACTGTCAAGGTTCAGTCTTTGTCTTTAGTTTTTTAGCAGTTTTATTATTATTCATCTTATGTATCGATCTCTTTGAATGTTCCCAACTTGGAGGCCGTTGAGTTATGGGACTATTCAGGTTTTTTTTTTTCTTTTAGTGAATGAGGAATGTTTTCAGACATTACTTTTCAAAATTCTTCCTGCTTCTACCTTTAATCTTTCTTCTCATTGCACATGTTAGCACACTTATGGCGTTCCATTTTTCCCCGTTATCTTATCTCTCTTCCTCGAGGTGGATAATCTCAATTGGACGATCTTCAGCTTTACTGATTCTCTGTCCGATAAAAATATATTGAGACCCTTTCATGAAATTTTGATTTCATCAACTGAACTTTGTAACTACATACTGTTTAGTTGTTAAATGGATTTATAGATGTCTGCATATGCATATGTGTACATACATATATATGCATCATTGCTACTTTTATTGATATTCTGTATCTGGTGAGGCATCATTTTTAATTTATTTATCTTTATTTCATTTACGTTGGTGGTTTGACTGCATGTAATTCTGTGTGATGGTGGAACTGGAGTTACAGACAGTTGTGAGCTGTCGTGTGGGTGCTGGGAATTGAACCCCAGTCCTCTGGAAGAGCAGCCAGTGCTCTTATCCACTGAGCCATCTATCTTTCTAGCCCCAAGGCATCATGTTTATGCTTTAGCTTTTTTTATTTATTTATTTAATTTTATGTGTATGAGTGGTTTTTTTTTTCTGCTCTACAAACATGCCTGATGCCCACAAAGATTGAAAGAAGGCATCAGATCCCCTGGAACCATAGCTATGGATGGCTGTGAGCCACCAGGTGGGTGCTGGTAATTGACCCTGAATGTCTGAAAATCCAACAAGTACTCTTAATCTCTAAACCACCTCTCTATCCCCCAATGCCTTAGACATGATCTCTTTATTTCTTTTATAATACTTAAAATACACGATTTAAAAGTCGTTGCTTAGGAGATCGGACCTCTGTGCTTCTTCAAGAGTATTCCCGATTAACTACTTTTTTATATTTATAGGTTACGTTTTTATTATTTCTAGGGTGTGTCTACTAAATTGTGCTTGCAACTGGACATTTAAAATAATATGATGCCTCAAACCTAGAATTATAGCCCTTCCCTCATCAGAGTTTGTTGTTACTGTTGGTGGTTGGTTGATACTGTTTCATTGGTGGGCTTTCAGAGTGAGTTCTGTCATTCTCCCTTCATTGGCAATGTGTGGACATTGAAATCTCTGCTCAGTTTCGCTAATCAGTAGCTAATGGTTAGACAGAGCTGTCCTTAAATGGCTAAAGCCAGTATTCCTTCTTGAGGAGCTAAATGTGTGTGCCGGACATACATTCAACACTTACCCATGCTGTTTATAACTTTTTATTTGTCTCCCGTTCCTGTTATAGAGCCTTTGGGTTAGCCAGAGACGAGAGCCTGGAGTCATTTCAGGTCTTTCCTAAGCAATCGCAAAGCTCTGGGCAGCCCAGTGCATACACACTGCTCTCTGGATTCCCCGGAATCTTTTGGAGTTTCTCACTGCCTCTGGTTGCTTTTAACAAACACCCTGGGAAAATGCTATTTACTAAGATATTCAAGTCAGGTCAAATATAGCCTTGGAGGTGGAGGCTTCCAGAAAACCACCATTGATGTCAGATAGTGATGGTGCTCTAGGAATAGGGCTTTGAAGACATCTCTCCCTGCTTTGCCCCTTTTAGTAGCAGCCAGGCAGCTGCTTACTGTGGTTGCAGGGGTTGATTCTCATGGCTGCCGATGAGGCAGTGTGGGGAATGAAGCAAGCTGACGTGCCACCGAGCATGTTATTCTTACTGGGAGCTATTTTTCTTGATTAAATTTTTCCTGGATCGTGCAAGCCTTTGGTTCATATCCAGAGTTGTAAGAAAGGTTGATTCTGACAATTTGCCTGCTGTTCTTCTTGATTCTGAGAAGGAAGTTTTCAGAGGCCCTTAAGCCTGCCCAATAGCTCACTGGTAGCTGACCGGAGTCAAGAGGAAAAGTCGGCTTTAAGAGAACTCGAAGAAATATTACATGCCTACAGGCATGGCCACGACAGCAAGAGGCGCACGTTTCTGAAGGGTATAGTCAGGGCAGACGGGAATACAGGGGAGTGTCATTAGCAGAGGTAAGACCAGCTTGCCAGAGCTGCCTTGAGGGAAGACTGAGGGGTTCCATCTGCCAGCACCGCCTGGCACCTCAGTCAGACCTCTTCTGTTAATGCTCACCATTCTGGCCAGACCTTTAACCAAGACCTCAGCTTTCTCAGCCAAAGAGCACTCACTGCTCCAGCTGCAGGAGTCATTTTCAGGCTTTCAGTCTCAGACAATCACACCTTTGGACCCGTCAGACAGAGCCAGAGACTCATCTTAAACCAGTAAGTTACACACAGAACTGTGTTCTCCTATGCAGTGTATCCTTTCTCCTGCTGACCTGAGCACAGGACCGAGTAAACAGGTCCTTGCATCCCTCCTCCTACTATCCCCTGTGCCTGCAATCCCACCGTCACTACAACATCACTGCCTTGCCCAGGTATTTGTCCGTAAATAAGTTCAGATTTTCTGACAGTCAAGTCCCAGAAGAGCTTTTGGCCTGGAAATCAAGCCATGTTGATTCTGCCTCTTATCTTAAATGTACCCAGGACAGTGAGCATACCCCTAATTTCTATGCCTATAAGAAAAGGAAAGTCCTACTCAATAAATTTAGGAAGCTAGGGAACTCTGCCTGGGACACTTGGTTAAAGTCACTTTCTCAGAACCTAGCTCTTGTCTGTACTGATCACCCCCAAGTAGTTAACAGCAGTTTCCATATCCTGCATAGCTATCGTAAAGAGGTCAAGGAACCTGTCACTTCTCCTCCATGAATCTAGGCTTACATACACTAGGTGTTCTAATGCTGTTAGTCTCTGTTGTTGGGTACTTGGGACATCATCAGGGTTTTGGTTTTTTTGTTTTGTTTTGTTTTGTATGAGAAAAAAAATTTATTTTCAATAAAAGAAAAAATGAAAAAAGACCCAAGAAAAAAATTTTCAGAAGGTCAGGACTGACACAGATTACCTGTGCTTACATGCTTGACTTACTATTTTATTTTGACTTTACAGTAGTTTCAAAGAACATATTTTCAGTAGTAATTATTCTCTGAATTCTGTTATATTCTTGGTTTAGTTATTGTGACATGGTAGCTAGTCACAAACTAGGGCAGTATTGATGAGTCATCAGTCTCAATAAGCCATGTGATCATCAGCTTTTTTAATAGTCTTACTGTAGCCCTTTAATACGAAGCCTCTGTACATACGGAAAAATGTCACAGCTACAGTTTCTATTGCTAAGCTAAAGCTCCCTGACCGAAAGTAACCTGAGAAAGAAGGGTCTACTTCATCTTACAAGTTTGTAGTCACTCATTCAGGGAAGCGGAAACAGAAACCTGGAGGCAGGACCTGGTGCAGAGGCCACGGAGGACTGTGGCTTACTGCCTTGCTCAGTTTGTTATCTTGTAGCGCCCCTAGGTACCCACCTTGAGGGGCACATCCACATTTCATCAAGAAAATGCATTACATGCTTGGGTGGTAGGAACAGGCTTACCTAAAGGCCAGGATGGTAGGAACATTTTTCTCAGTTGAGGTTCCCCTCTTCCCAAAATGGCTCTAGCTCCCATCAAGGTAACATGAAAGTTGCCGGCACAGTAAGTATATGACAGGAAGAAGAAAGAAGGAAGATTGCAAACCTCTGAAGTTTGCTGCTCTCTTCATAACTCTAAGCTCTGCATAATCAAAAACTGAAAAGGCCTCTAAAGGTGCCACACTAATCCACCTCCCCCCCCCCCCACCCCACACAAAGGGTTGCTACTGTTTTTCACGGTCTGAGAGACTCTGGGCCTCCCCTCCCTCATGGTGAATGTCTGACTCTGGCCAGCCTGAGCCTCTCAGTTCTTACCTCCTACACTCAGCCTTCTTGGGTCTGAGCCTAGAACAGATGGAGACCGTGGATTATAAAGCAGAAACTCCAGAGGCCATGAGTTCTCAGCTAGCTCTCCGTGCCTAGAATGGTGCCAAGACACAGTTGATGATCAGTAAATGCCATCGAATGGAAGATTCATAAGTGTAGGTAAAGGATGAGAGAGAGCTAGCTTTGAAACAAGAAGCAGAGAGGGCCACCTGTTCACACCATGTTCCAGGCATGTTTTAGATTCATTTCATTCCATCATCTGCCCTGAGGGGTGGAAACAACAAACAGGGACCGAGGAAAACTACGAACTTGCATAGAGCACCCAGACAATTAGGTGGCTAGCTGGACATTTGCACCCAGGAACCTGGTGGGCAAGGGACCGGCTCTTTCCATCCTCCACTGCTTTGGCTACCAAAGTTGGAAGGGCCCTTAGAACCAGTCAGTTCACTCCCCTGGCTAACTAGGGAAGAACAGGGAACGAGCAATAGCCCTGCACAGCAGCTAGGTGGCTGGGCTACCATTCTTGGCACTTAGAAGTTGCCCAGAGCACATAGCCTGTGAGCTGACAAAGGTCCCAGAACCCAGAAGTGTGGACACATGCCCTGTGAACACACAAAGACATTCATGCTGCGCCCGCCACAGCAAAGGAGCCCCAGGCTCCTTGAAGTGTATTTTAAATCCATTCTGACTCCCCAGAAAGTCTGGTTTTGTTATTCACTCCGAACTTTTAAACTCCATGCAGTTCTGCATTTTTTCCCAAGGCCTAGGTAGGACCTGTTAATAATTGCGCTCTCCCACCGAGGCACTGGGCCACAGCCGGCTTTCTTACGTGCTGTAAAAGCCAGTCCCCCCAACTGCTGGCAAGCTCACCCCTCTCCAGATGATCAGAAGGAAAACCCCAGCACCCCAGACTCCAGCCGTGGGAAGAAGAGGCTGTCTGACTGCTTCAAAGGTGAGGACAGGTGGTCCAGCAGCGACCAGGGACAGAGCCAGGGCATGAGAGGGCTGGGGGCATGCGGCTGAGTTGGGCCCCCTGCCTCTGGCTGCTTTCTCCTCTCTCTGAGCAAACATCTCTGCAAATAAATCTCCCTTTCTTCCTTTCTCTCTCTCTTTCTCCTTTCTCTCTGGGTTACTGCTTCAGTTTCATTAGAGACTCTGGAAACATTCTTTGGGCTCAGCTGAGATATATAATGCGGAGAACAGAGATTTACTTCATAACCCACAAACTATTAAAAATATTAGTGTCCCCCAGAGAGGCTGTCTTAAAGATCTCTGCTCCCTTTCTGCCGCCCTCTCCCCCTGGTTCCCAGTGCCAACAATAATGCAGGCGGACTGGTTGGAGCCATTTCCTTGAAAGAAAATAAAGAAGAGATAACAGACCTCGGAGAAACCTCTCTTTGTGCCTGAGTAACATCCGTCATCCTGTATGTCTAGTGCGAGCTTTGCACTCATCAAAGCCCCTTTCACCACCAAATATCTTGTCTGATCTCAAAGGCGTGCAGGGCAGGGTCACGTCCCCTTTTGTTGAGAGGAGAAATTAAGGTTCAGGAGAAAGGAGGTGATTTAGCTTTGAGGCAAAGCTGGGATTAGAACCCAGTTCCTTCTGATTCCCAGCCTATGAATCATTTTTTAAAAACTAAAACCTATTTTAATTATTACTTAGATAAAGATTATTGTAAAATAGAAAATTATAAGCTAATCACTAGCTACTTTCAATTAATTAATTTATCTTTGTGTGTATGTGTCTAATCATTAGCTACTTTTAATTCATTTATTTATTTTATATTTGATGTGTGTGTGTGTGTGTGTGTGTGTGTGTGTGTGTGTGTGTGTTTGTGTGTGTGTGTGAACAGGAGGGGGGAAGGGGGAGGAGAGAGAGGAGATAACCTTGGGTATTGGTACTCACTTTCCACCTTGCTTGAGCCAGGGTCTCTCTCTTGTCAGTTGCTTCTGCATACTCCATGCTTGCTGGCATGCAAGGATTCTTCTGTCTCCACCTTCCATCTTGACATAAGAGCACTGGGATTACAGATATGAGCCACTGTACTGAGCTTTACATGGGTTCTAGGGATTCAGGTTGAGTTCCTTGGGTTTGCACAGCACTGAGCCATCTCCCCAGCCCACTGGGTACTTTAAAATGTATTTTCTTTTTCTTTGACACATAGTAATTGTACATATTTATGAGATTATATTGTAATATTTCCATACCTGTACGCTATGTGTATGATCAGATCAGGGTAACTGGTCCGTTGTCACATATCTCCGACATTTTTTTTTTTGCTCATTCATTTGTTTATTTAGGAGAATGTCATGTTCCATGGAGCATATGTAGAGCTCAGAGGACAACTTGTGGGAGTTGGTTCTCTCTTTCTACCATGTATGTCCTGGGGAGGGAGCTCACTCTGTCAGGCTTAGAACCAAACACCTTTACTCTCTGAGCCACCTCACTACACACCTCAGGTGTGTGTGGGTGTGTGTGGGGGGGTGTGTATGTGCGTGTTTGTGAGTGTGTGTGTGTGTGTGTGTGTGTGTGTGTGTGTATGTGCATGTTTGTGCGTGTGCATGTGCATGCGTGTGTGTGTGTGTGTGTGTGTGTGTGTTTGAAGAACATTTTAAATATTTTCTGCTAATTATTTAGAGTTTTCAGTTAGTCATTAGCTGACCCACTGACCACTCTCCAGCCCTCCCTCCCTCACACTTCTTTCACTAGGTCAGTTCTTCAGTTTTCACATAAAAGTGAGGACATGTGAGTTTGCCTTTCTGTGCCTGGTTTATTTCTTCAATAAAATGCCTAATAGTTCTCTCCGTGTTATTACAAATGACAAAATTTCACTCTTTTTTTTTTATGTCCAGATATTCACTGTGTATAAATAACACGTTTGCTTATCTGTAGACATCCAGGTTGAGTCTCTGTCTTGACTACTGTGAATAGCATGTCAGTGAACATGTGCAGATGTCTCTTCAGCATAATGGTTTCATTTCCTTTGGACATATACCCAGTAGTGGCATGGCTGGATCATGTGTTTCCCATTTGCCGGGGAACTTTTGTACTGTTTTCCATAATATCTGTGCTAATTTACATTCCCACCAACGAATATGACAAGCCTTGCACACAAGCATCTGTCTTTTTTCTTTTTGATAGTCAGTCTACACAGAGTGGGTGATAGTTCATTCTGATTTTGACACATTTGCCTGATCACAAATAATGTTCAGGTTTTAGGGTATGGCTTTTCTCATACAAGTGGATCCATGAAGTTGATTCTTCTCTTGAAAGCAACGCCAGGTCCATAAGTAACCCCTGACCCCCTCTGTCCTGATTACTTGGCTGTGGGTCTAGTATTGAATGTCATGATAAGTAACTTATTTGTTCTTTGTTCACCAACGAAGTATTGAGGAGAGGCACTGAGCCCGACACACTTTGGGACTAGGAGGCAGGATGTGAGGTTAGTGAGGGCGAGCTGCTGCTGCCTTCAGGGAGGACTCACCTAGGATGAAGCCATTATGGGACACAAGGTGAAGCTCCCAAAACAAAACAAAACAAAACAACAGTTAAAAAAAGAGAGAGAGAGAGCACAAAAAGATTCCTAGCCAGACAAGACAGAGATTCTGGAGTTCTGTTCAGATGTGATTTCTAAAGATGAACAGAAAGGAGAGGCGTGGAACAGGGTTGAAGTGAAATAGGGAAGCAAGTTCAAGGTCAAGAAGCTAAAGAAGACCTGGCATTTTGACAGATCCACCAGGAATCCGAGTATGCTTGCGACATGACCATGGGGTAGCCAGTGACAAGAGGCAAAGCCACCTTCTCCGATGCTCAGAGCCAAAGTTGACTTTATCCTAAGGACAGTGGGACGCAACACAGGACTTGTGGTTGAGAGTACTCTGTGTAGTGTCTTAGTCTGATGCATGAACTGACTTGTGGGATGTTCAGTGAATGTCCTGTGGATGCCTACATCCCAGACTGGGTCTTCAAACTGATGGAGATGGAAGCGCAGGAGTTTAGGGATAAGGAATATGGAGGGCAGAGAGGCTGCCAGGAAGATGAGGAGTCTGGAAAAGTGGTGGATTGAAGGCATGGGGGAGCGGAGCGTAAGTTGGGAATCCATCACAGTGGTAACTGAGAGGGTGGAGAAGAAGTTGACCTCTAGACCACAGCATCTGTGGTGTTGACATTGCACGCCCCGCCCCCTAAAGCATGTTAAAAGCTCCCTTCCCAGAGTTAGCCATAACAGGGCATTTAGAAGGCCTTAGGGTCTGCACCCTCTGAGGAGACTGGGAGATATTGTGTCTTCCTCTTCCTCTTTCACTTCTTTTAGTTTCTGGCCATGACACGAACACTTAGCTGTACCACACTGTCCCACCATTGTCATCTGACACCCACACCAGAGACCCAAAGCCAGCAGTTATCCCTCGTCACAGTTGAAATTCTTCAAAGCTATGAAGCAAAACCGGGCCCTTTTTCTGAGTTACTCGAGTATTTTGTTAGAGTAATTGTGAGAATCGACAAACACACGCCCAATTGAGTGTGAACTCTAACATCTCAGCTCACTTAAATGACCTTTGAAGTGGCTGTTCCCAATAGTGATGACCTAGGGCAACCATTTTTTAAAAATCCTCCCTATTAATAATGATGAGGAGGCATATCTCACTGTAGCCAAAATATAGGTGGCTGTTCCTTCCTGAACCCAGCTCCTCTTCTCAGAACATGGAGAGTGACTGTGGGAGTGATTTTTATGAATCATTCCCAGCTTGGATTGTCCTCCATTTCCTTCAGAACTGAGAAACCTCAACCACACCACAACAGAGTGGTAGCTGAGAAGTCAGGAGAGGGAAATGTTTCTGCACCCTTCAGCAGAAGGATTGGCTGGCTGTCTCTACCCCCAGAAGCTTCATGTCACCACAATCTAAAGTTCACATGCGCAATATAGAGACTAACAAACTTGCTGTGTGCCCTATAGCAGCTGGGCATGAGCTGGACCCTGGAGCCAGGAGGTCCCACTGCAGATGGAACAGGTGCAGACGCTGCCTGGTAGGTGGAGAGCTGAAGCCCTTCCTTGGTGCTACCTACACATTTCCCCGGTCTTGTCACATTCTTGGAACCCCCAGGCAGCATCAGGAGAACTTGTTGGTGCTGCCTGCTTCACATTCCTACCAGCTGGAGGCTAACACTGGAAAGGCTGAGATGAGTGAGATGGGAGAGGAGGCCCTAGCGGGAGCCCCTGGCACACTCCCCTCACCACCCTGTAGATGCAGCCTCCCCACCCCCTCTTGCAGGAAGCAGAGGAGGCCTGGAGGGTCCATGCTTTACTCAGCTTTGCC
The DNA here is from genome assembly GCF_964271855.1 of Acomys minous. Lineage (NCBI taxonomy): Eukaryota > Metazoa > Chordata > Mammalia > Rodentia > Muridae > Acomys > Acomys minous. Next base: position 92,208,624 of record NC_140487.1, read on the forward strand.
CAGTCTCCCAGCATGTGACAGTCACTGCAGGAACCCTGCAGGAACCAAGTACTTTCTAGAGGGACCTAAAGGGTCTCTTCCATCTGGTGTTTCTCAACTGCACTTTAATTCTGAACGCGCTTCTACAAACAGCACAAACAACTCAGATGGTGATCTTTTATATAGGATTGTTTTAAAATAAATTACGTCAAATGCACAATGTGAGTAAGGTTTACTTTAAATAAATTGGCATGAATTAAATCACAACCAAACTTGATAGCAAGATTAAACTGTTCTTTTCTCTTCTCTTATCACAATGAACCCTGTTGCCAACACTCCAGCCTGGTGCCTCTGCCCTGGAGCCCACTCAGGTCACTTCAAGCCACACAGGTTATTTGACTTATTTAAACTTCATGTGGTGTTCCAGCCAAGACTCAGCTAAAGTCCTGGACCTCGTTCATCTTGCCGAGAACCAGTGCTGGTGTGTTACTAAATGGTTCTTGAGCATCTATCAACTGCTGAGCACCAGGAGCACACATTGATCTCTGTTCTCTTGGAATCTCTGACTTCCCCCTATTGAACAAGAAACCAAAGAGCCCAATGCCTCCCAGAAAGTTAACTGATGGAGGCACAGCCTGCACCCTCCAGCCCAACGGCCTCACACTGTTATAACCCCCAGAGAATCTCTTCTCCTTAAGAAATAGAAAAGGCAGCTGCATTCAGGGAACCCAGCAACTTCCTCCCAATTAGTACACACTGAAGAAAGCACAGACAGTGGTACCACAGTGTCTTTCTGAACTGGCTGAGTGTTGAGAGCTTTATCCAGGACCACTGGGTTCAGCACTTGCGGGCTCAGAGTTCAAACCCAGAGATCCACGAATTCATCCATGCAAATCCATGAAAAAAAGATGTTCAGCCTAGGCGTGTGCCCACCTGGTGGTCGGTGTGATAGGAGAAACTTCAGCTTGGTATGAAAAGGCAGAGGCCTCGGAGAACTTGTGAGTAGTAAACTGGCTTTATGTATGGTGGGCATATGCCTATATGTATACATATACATATGTGTGCATGTGTGTGCGTAGGTATGAAGGCTAGAGGCCAGTCTCGGGTGTCATTCTTCAGGAGATGTCGGCCTTTTTTTTTTTTTCTTCCTGAGGAAGCATGCTTACTAGGCTAGGCAGGCTGGCCAGTGAGCCCAGGGATCTGACTGTCTCTCCTTATCCAACACTGCGATTACAAGTGCCTGCCACTGAGCCTGGCTTGTAAACGGATTTCTCAGAACTCCGAGGTGTGTGAGAAGTGAACATAAAGAAAGTAGCATCAACTCATAAAGATGAGGAGGTAGTAGGGTGCCACAAAGGGTTTCAAACCAAGCTAGTGCAGCCCGGGTATTGCTATCAGCCAGTCATCCGAATGGTGATAGGTTTCGGCTTTCTTACTCCAAGCTTCACTGTCTAGTGTTTATAAGCTGGGTACCTCATACTTGATGCAGATGTGGCAGTGCCTTGGGGGACACCAGCAGGTCAGTCTTCATTCCTGCTTACGTTCCATGCAGCAAAGGCAGCCAGTTCCTTCTTTCTCTTCCCACAGCTCCTGCTCACCTAGCAGCCTTGGAAAAGCCACTCGTGGGGTGAAACTGGGCTGGCCCCTCAGTTTTCTCACAGAGTCCGCTCGCCTGGCTAGAGCCTCCTCCAGGAGTAAGGCATTCCTAATCACAGGAGCTGGGGGCCTTGCCTGGCCTAGGGAGGGTGTGAGCCTGGCTCCCTGGGCCTTTTACAGACTGTTTATGATGTGCCGCTGCGGTAACTGCCCATGATTAGCCACTCTGCAGGCCACTCAGGGCCAGGTACAATGGAACAAACAGAAGGAGAGGAACTGTTAAAGGGTCCGGCGCTTCAAATGTCACCCTCAGTGATTCCCCCCGCACCTGCACGCAGCTTCTTGATTTCCAGGTGCCTCTCTCCCATACAGTCTTTTCTCTGTCCACGTCTTCTGCTGCCAACGTGTTAGAGACATGGACTCAACAAGGTATGGCCTTAGGAGTCAGGTAGAAGTCCCGCTCACCCCGCTCGCCAGGTGATCCTTGTGCCTGGGCAAACTGCTGCAGTGTGCTGGGCCTCAGCTTCCTCTTTGTAGAGTGGGCACAACAGCCCCACCCACCCATTGGTGACAATAAGATTGCTGGGTGATCATATTTGACCATGTCCCCTTGATGGGGAGGCCCGGTGGCACTCAGGGGAAGGATAGCAGTCTATCAAGAAGAGGCTTGATACCCTATGATCATATACAGGGGGAGGAGGTCCCCCTCAGTCACTGTCATAGGGGAGGGGAATAGGGTGAAAGCAGGAGGGAGAGAGGGAGCAATATGAGGATACAAGGGATGGGATAACAATTGAGATGTAATATGAATGAATTAATTAAAAAAATAAATTGAAAAAAAAGATTTCTGGGTGAGAACCAATGTGTCACAAGGTGGGTGGCCAGGGATGGTAGCATTACAGGAGTTCAGAATTTAGTCAGCACAATGCTGGGTGGAGCTGGAATCCTCATCAGTCATCCCCCCCTCCACAACCCTGCCTTTGCAGAATGGAGAAAATTAGTCTATGGGTGTCTGTTGCTTACAGCAGTGGGTCTACCCTGACATTGCCTCCCTAAGTGAAGGTGGGGCAAGTGGGAGGCTGTGTGATCATGGGTTTCTTGGGGTCTGGGATATCATCGCTCCCCATTACAGCAAAGGCTGGGGTAGAGGGTGCTTCTTTTTCCTGTATTCCTTGATTCTGCTCCCAGCCTGGGGATCCATGTCCAAGTGTCCTAGTATGCTGAGTGACTTACTTGTGTCATGATTCATAGCAACCCTATAAGATTGGTACAAGTCACCAGGAGAATTGATTTCCGGGCTCAGGAAGGGTAAGGGAGTTGCCAGCCTGCCTCCCAAGACCAGAACAGACACAATCTCTGCCATTCCCTGAAAGCTATTCACATTAGCAGACGTCTGAGACCTTCCAAACAGAGAGAGGGTGTTAATGTAGTGTCACCATGCCGCAAGCTGGCCCAGGTAGAGCCCTGATTCCTGGAGCCTCTCAACGATCACCCTGTGCAACTTCCCAGAAGAAGAGTGTTCTGAGATGGGTGACTTGATTCCTCATGCTGGGCTGTGTCCATGCCTTGTGGAGAGACAGAGGGTGAGCCTAAAAGCAGGTCTCTTCCAGCTGTCAGCAGCCTTGGTGCTGATCCTCTGAGGCCATCACTGCTTACCTGCACAGCTGGATGAAGCCTTACCCCTGCCCCACATCCATTCTTAGTCTGCAGGGAGACTGTGCCTCTCTCTTCCAGAGGCATCATCTCCACCAGCTCTATCTGCCTCAGAAAAAAAGCACATACTTGGTCTTTTGAACCAAGCCTATCTACCAAGAAGGCTTTGCCAGCTGAAGGCACCAGCACACTCCCCGTCAGCCAAAGAATTATAAACAGGGGCTGGCGTTCTGGGGCAAGGAGGCCAGGCAAGGTGAGAAGGCCTGCCTCAGCAGACACATAGCATGACTGGCAAAGCTCCAAGGCTTCCCCATACCCCAAAGCCTGCAGTTCCAGTCAGTGACCCTGGCATGACCCTGCTAGGGCAGTGAGGCCCTCATTCTCACTTAGAAGTGAAGTCAAGGCAGCTTTGCTATACATTGCCCCCAAGAATGTGCTGACGGTGCAGCAGCTCGGCTGGCTTTCCACTGCCTGTTTCTTCTGCACATCTAGGGACCATCCTTTTGCCTTCTGAGTCTGCACCAGGACTCCAGACCACAATGTAGGGCAGCTCAGGGGACTCAGGAACGAAGACAAGACTTTGTCACACCAGTGGCTCTGCTGGGTCAGGCCGGTGCTCTCTCCGGCTTCCTGCAGGCCTGACCAACACCATGTCTCTGCCGCTCTTCCATCCAGGTGAGGAAGAAATCTAGCCCCAGGATGAGAGGCCTTCAAGGAGCGTGCCCAAGACGAGGTTCTAAGGGCGTGGTGTAGGAGGCACTCCCCTTGTAGGGGGCATGCTGCCTGGGGCCACAGCCCTTCCAGCAAGACTTCCAAGATGGGGGTAGTGCTCCATCATAGGCACAAGTCAGTCGTATTGTTATCGGCAGCAGATATCGGAGCCTGGAGGCCATGAGGTCAGATCTCGACGTTCTTGTGTTCTGGAACAAAGAACTGGGCAGAGACACACGAGTAATGATAGAAGAAGAGAGAGAAAGAGAGAAAACCGCTTTCCAGGACGGAAGTAGACCAGCGCTACAGAAGCCTCACAGGCTCTATAGCTCTCGGCCGTGAGAATTCCGACTCTTTTACTCGGTGCCCACCTGCCTTCCGCAGGCCTTCCTGAACACGCAGCCCTTGGCTGGGGTTCCCAGTCTTTCCTCAGCTGTTGGTTCCTATTATGTGGTGATCACAGTGCCTGTCTCAGCTCTTGCGCCTCTCTCTCCCACCACAGTTTTGTTAGTCCTCAAAGTCTGTCATCCTACCCCTCTTCTGTCACATCCATCCCCCATCTGCTGATGTAAGGGCAGGGGAAGGAGTCTCACAGCTCTGTGTGGCCATTCAACTTCCGCGTATTTCCTCGTCTTTAAGGTGAGGCCTTGGTAACACCTGTTAAAAAGAACATGAGTACAGCATGCGTGACACAACCTGCAAGAAAGATACCCCATTTTACTGAAGAGAAAAAAAAACCCTTCACCGTGGACTAGCATCCAAATCCAAGGCCCCTGACTGAGCCAGTGAACAACAAAGTCAGACTGAACCCTAGTCATTCCTCTAGGTCAGAGCTTTTCAAAGTTCACCCACTCATAATACCTTTACACTGAGATATTTTTACATAAGCCATGGTTGGTATCTGGGTATATAAAATAGATACACAAACCAGGCATGTACTGACAACACGAAAGATTTATATATTCTATATATGAGTGTTCTGCCTGCATGTATGTATGTATGCGCACCACATGTGTGCCTGATGTCCCTGGAGTCCAGAAGAATGTGTCAGATGGCCTGGTACTGGAGTTCCATGGACGGTTATGAACCCCCACGTGAATGCTGGGAACTGAACCCGCGTCCTCTGCAAGAGCAACAAGTGTTCTTAGCCAGTGACCCTTCTCTCTAGCCCCAGGAATTTGCTTTACAGCAAGTCTTTGGTAAGTCTGTTGTTTGCTAGGGATGAGCGCACATCTGCACCACGAGATGGATGCGCTTGTTTATTTTTAACAAAGAATTAAATCTTGGCTGAGTACTTGCCTCTGCTGGAAATACAGCATCTTCAACATTCTCCAGGGCTGGACGGATGCTTTGGTCTCATACTCATCCATTCAAGAATGCAGCTGTGCATCAATACATACTACAAAACGACAAGAGTGTGCTAAGGGCCATTTCAGAAACTGTTGAAAATTCTCTCTTGATTCCAAGACAAAATTTATTTAATGATAATTTTTATGAAACTTGAATCAGCCGTGTAAGTAATTTTAAATTTATTTTAAAAGATAATTATTTTTTTAAAAAAGATCTGTTAATGTGATACCTCCACGCTGAGGAATGGTAGCAGGAGAAAACTGTAAAGCCTTTGTTTCTAGCATTAACCCATGGGGCCTCTATGAGAGCAGAAAACTGTGTGCGGGCAGCAAATCCTCTCCAGTTCATCCCATGCAGCCACCTGCGTCTTCATCTGAGGAAAGGGTTTTCAGGTGGCATTTATTAGCATTGCATAGCATGACATGTACAGTACAGGGTGCCGCTTTGTGTTCAAAACTGAGTCTGCCATAAGTGCCCATACCCATGATGTAACATAGGCCAACACTGCCAGAGACATGTCAGGTTAACCACACATTTGATTTCTTGAATAAGTTTTGGTCACTGCCGATTCAGGAATCTTTTACTGTTGCCAATGTGTTTGTGTGTGTGTGTGTGTGTGTGTGTGTGTGTGTGTGTGTGTGTGTGTGTGTGTGTCCACATCTAGTTACATAACAGAACATGGAGTTGTGACCCACAATCTAAGAAGGTGGGTACCAGCTGACCCTAACTCCCTCACTCCCAAGGACAAAGTTCAGCTCAGTGAGTGATGGGCTGTGAGGTGCCTGCTCAAGTCTGAGACAGCTAGATATCTGCCCTTCATCCCAGGGCCAGAAGGCCAGCTAATGGCAGCCTCTGGGGTTCACAGATGCCCAGAGCCAAGACTGAGAGCTCCATACTCACAGCTGGCTCATAGAGATGTGAGAGAGGAAGAATATACTGAGAGAAGTGATGCCATCAAGCCTCTAGGGGTGTGTGTGTGTGTGTGTGTGTGTGTGTGTGTGTGTGTGTGTGTGTGTACAGTTATGAGTTGTGAGATGGTGAGAGTGTTCATGTCTGGACATGCCCCAGTAGCGGGCTGTGGAAGGCCTCAGGAAGAGTTTCATGTCTGCATGGGATGGCGTACTTGCGCATGGTAAGAGTGTTTACACGGAGGTGCGCATGCCTCAGGCAGTGCTTGGCTGGGCAGTGAGGTTAATTGCATTTTCTCATTAGGTGAGAGTCAGTCAGCGATGCCTCCTCCTTCCAAGCCAGTGAATGTTTGCCTCCTCGGATATCTACATCCGCTGCTTTAGAAGAGGGGTAATGACAAAGTGAAGAGGAAGAGGTGGTGAGAGGTGGGGTGGCCTAGAGAAGGACCGACCGACGGACAACGAGTATCTGTGGCCACAGATCTCCCCGGCCTTTCCAGAATATCAGAGTGCAGATGAGTTCTGGGGAGCCATAGGCCAGACCGAGATAGACAGGTAGGCTCGTGTTTCATGTAAGAGCCAAGGATGTGCTGGGCTGTTAGGACATGGAGATGGGCCTCAGCCCTCTGAAGGTACACTGCCAGCCTAACTCCATGCCCTGAGCTCTGAGGCCATTGATTCCTGTTTTCCCAGCCTGATCCCTGCTACTGAGGGGCTTACCATATCCCAAATAGCCCAGGATTTTACATCTTGGTGAGCACGTGAAAGAGGTGAATAGGTTCACCTTAACTGTGCAGGTGAATGCCAACCTTGATTGCTGGTGTGAGTCTCAGCCCCATCTCCCTACTCCATAGCACAGAACCTTCTACAGAACAGCCACAGGGGCAAGCAGCCACTGCCTGTCTAACCACGGCCTGGCTAGTCACTTTCTGGCTAGCTACCTGCTTAGCACCATCATGTGAAAATGACCACTGAAATGGCTAGGGCACTTCTGGAAGAGCCAACGGGAACTTTCAGCACAGGGCTGAGTTTGTACAGGTGGGGAGGGACTGTCTAAAAGAAATCAATAAAGCAAATGCCAGCCCACAATGAGGGCAGAGTGGGGAGTGGGAGAGTGCCCAAAGACCCAGGAGAAAAGAGAGAGAGAGAGAGAGAGAGAGAGAGAGAGAGAGAGAGAGAGAGAGAGAGAGAGAGAGAGAGAGAGGAGAGAACTTCAAGGTCAAAACCTGCAGTTTGACCTTGGCAAGTTGTTCAACCTCTCTGGACTTTAGTGCTGTTGTCTTGAAAACCAGTGTTGTTTCCCCAGATTTGGCAAGCAGAAGTGTGTAGAGTGGAGACAGGCTTGAGACCAGCTGGGTAGGAGGAAGAGGCTAGCCTGGCTGGAGGAAGTTGTGGGGAAGGGCAGCCCATAAACAGCAGGTTGGCCTGCCCAACATTCAGATCTTGCTGAGAGCTTCCCACTTCTCCTTTCCATTTTTTCCTCCCCATCAGACACTCTTTCCTGGGGGCCTCACTAGCCAAGTGGGGAGCAGACTGGTCCACAGCTCATTCGACAGACCCATCACTGCAGAAAGTGTCTGAACAAACTTCCTCGTGCTCTGTGACCTTAGCAACTCCTTCCCTCTCTGAGCTTTGTAAGATGAGCAGCTGTTGGTGTTCCACACATCTTGCTCTTCCCTGGGTCCTAACTCTGAAAGGATAGAGCCTGCCACAGGGGTACAGCTTTGCATTAAAAAGACCAACAATGGTGATGAAATGTGATGCTAAGAGTATCGTTCATTCATTCATTCATGAGACACAGGGCATGTTTTCAGTGCCAGGACTACAGGTGCGCTTATAAATGGAAATCACTAGGCTTCCTCCATCATGGGAGGTCTTTCTTTCTGGAAGGTGACACAATAACGTAGGAGACAAGTAACTACTAGAATGTGTTTAAAGATACAAAAGAAAGATGGCAGAGAAAATGGTGCTAGGAGTACCTAGGAAGGGGTCCATATAGGGAAAATAAATGCCATCGGGAGAGATTTTTGTTCTGTGGCTCCATGGAGAGGTTGCCAGGCACAGATATCTCCTGTGCCAGTATATTCCAAGGTCCCTGGTCTACACTGCAGAGAACAGCACTGTGTCCAAGCCCACCTCAGAATTTTATCTGCCCGCAGATTCCAGGGCTGGAAAGAAGGAGGCGGGCATCCCTGAGCACTGATTAACTTTCAAGTTACTCTGTCACGCTGGGTGCCACTGAAGTTTTAGCAAGTCTCCCGGGATCCCAGGCAGCCTCAGCTTCAGCCTGAAAGAACTATTAAGATCCAATCAAAACAAATAAAGTCAAATCCAGGAAAGCGACGTGTTTGTGACTGCAGACCAAACACTCGGGATATTCATACAGAAACCCAGCACCGCACTTCTTGCAGAGATTCCTTACTGCTCTGGCATGGATGGACCCATCCGTACCAGGAACCTCCTCTCCAAGGCCCAGAGCCATGGTACATCGCCAGGGCCCAGCTCTGGGCTCAGCAGAGACTTGTGGTGACAAAGAGAACAGGCAATTCCATAGACGCATCACAGGGGGGTGTCTGAGCATGTGTTCCCATGACGTGTGGCCAGGCTGGCAGCGAGGAGAACCCTGCCCATGGACATCAGGAGTGGAAAAGGCAGGCCTTAGAGCACATGACCCAACAGAATCAGAAGCCTGGTGTGGTGTACACACCTGGGATCCCATCACCAGGGTGGCCGAAGCAGAGGGATCATGGATTTGAGAACATATAATGAGACTGTCTCAAAAAACTGAAGGAAAAAGGAGGACAAAAAGAGCAGAAGGACAAAGAGGAGAAGACAGAAGACTGTAAGTCAGTGGCTTTCAACCTTCCTGATGCTGCAACCCTTTAATACATTTCTTCATGTTCTGGTGACCCCAAACCACCGTATTTCATTGCTACTGTTATGAGTCATAATGCAGGATACTTGATATGTGACTCCTGGGGGCGGAGCAGGGCTGGGGGTCATGACCCACAAGTTGAGGACCACTGCTCCAAATCATAAGCCCTCCAAAGACACTGAATGAGGATACTAGCCTGCATCATCTCCAGGCAACAGAGCCCCAGTGGGTCGAGCTAAGATGCAAGCCTCTACTTACGACTAGATACCCAGGCATAGTTCTCCACACCCAAATGAAACAATTGAAAGCTAGGACAATGCTAAGGAGAGGCATGGTCATCCCTGTTGCTGAGAGCTCTCTGGTCTTTCCCTGCCACCCTACGTGGCTATAGTGAATATTTGACGCTTCGTGTGGTTTTCCTCATGGATCCGTGGAAGTGAAATAAAGGAAGGAAATCATCAGCAATAGCAGAGATACCAGCCAATTCTTAAAAAGTTCAGAGCAGCCAGCAAGGAGGCCACAGAGCCCCCAGCAGCCTGCGGGGTGCTAAGTACACCGGCCCTGTTGGAGGCTAGCCTGCTGGGTGCTAAGTGCACCGGCCCTGTTGGAGGCTAGCCTGGAGCAGCTGTTCTCTCCACATGCTCAGCATCTCTTCTTTGGCTCTGCCTGCCTCCCTGCTTTCTTCTGCAAGCTTCCCAGAGTCCTCCTAGATGGTCGCTGGCCTCCTGTGCCTGCCCTGAAGTCCTGCAAGCCCTCCTTCCCTCTTGCCTCAGCCCCCCAAGCACGGCTCAAAGGCCCCTTGTGCCTGCTGAGGCCACACTGCCTGCACACAGAGCTGGTCTCTTACCTCATAAACGGCTAATTTGTTACATATTTTCTGACACTGTAAATGGGAGAACAAAGGCCTTTTCTCTCTCATATTTTTGTTCAATTATGTTTGTGGGGGAACCTGATCCCCTTCAAAGAGGGAGCTGAGGCTGCTGGTATGGAGGCCTCCTAAGGCTAGCTGACATGCTCCTGAGCCAGCAGCCCACAAGGATGAGGCCTGCTAGGCCTGGGTGCCAAGAGCATGTCGGGGAAGGAGGTAATAGGAATGACCGGGAAAGCAGCTGCCAGGCTCAGAAGCAGCCGGGATGAAGGTGGACTTCTCCGGAGCAAAGGCCCTCAGGAGGCTCCCTCAGCGCCTCAGAGGAAGAGCCCCATTCTCAGCCATCCAGCACGGGTGCAGGCAGGAGCACAGAGGACAGGCTCCTTGTCACTGAGCTGACAGTCATGTGTCAGAGTTTGTGGGTAGGGAGGGGTGAGCATCAGAGAGAAGCTCCATGCTGAGATTCCCGGGGCCATTCCTCAGGCCCTCTGGTTCTGAGCCCTCATCCACAGTGAGGCTCTACCTTTGGGTTCTCAGCATGCCCTTATGGGTTTTGAGCTAGGACTGAAGGCTGTGCCTAATGGAGCTGGCTGCCCCCCAGGGTGTCACAGATGTGTCCTAGGTACCAGGGATGTGAGAATGAGTAAAGGAAGTTTGGTCGCTACTCTTGTCACAGCTGCATAGAAGGTGGTAGGACCAGTTTGGCACATGGTAAAAATTTCCAGATACTCTTCCTTCATCTACCACTTGATGTATGACCTTAGGCATGTCACCTCACCGCTGCGTCTCCTCTACCTCCCCTGTAAAAAAAAGAAAAGGGTAAAGATGAAAACTATCTCACAATTGTTGGAACATGTTTGCACTAAAACTGGTATGGAACTTCGTACAGTGCTGGGCACAGAACAATCATTGGTAGTTGATAATCCTACAAAAAGACATAATATACATATTAACCTCCTGTGTGGATCAAGACAAACTCTTATCTGTGCACAAAAGAAAGAGGAAAGAAAGTAACAGAGCTTGGAAGGGCTGCCCTGAGCTCATCAACAGAGCCAGGGAAGGAATCTTCAAGAGATGGTACTTGAACAGTAACGGAAATGTTAAAGTCTGTAGGGAAAAACAGGGGCATGATGGGAAAGGCATGCCTGGACCTGCATGTGCAAAGGCTCTGAAGTGGGAAGGAAGTAGCTCACTCTGAAACAAACCTGTACATCAGCCCATGACGCTAGTTAAAATGCAGGGCTCGGGGACAAGGGGCAAGGAAAACGTGGGGAGAGCAGCAGGGCCCTAACATGGAGCACAGAGAGGTGCATGGAAGCAGTGTGTCATTGTTTCTGGAGCGGTGTTGTGCTCCCATTTATGATGTTCATGGTTCACAGAATCCACAGCTGGACTGTCAGCTAGGGATGCTCAGGGTACCAGATGCCATCTGGACTCCTAGGCCTCAGAGCCTGAGTTCATAGTGTGCAGTGTCCCCACGGAGTAACAAGAGCAAAGAGTAGAGGGATGAGGCTGAGGACACACACACACATACACACACACACACACACACACACACACACACACACACACACACACACACACGTCACAGAGCCTGGCCAGCCAGTCCAAGACCAGATGACGGAGAGAGACCACTTGGTGTTGGGTACACAAACCTGAGCCGATTAGCTCTTAACTGTCCCATGCGCAGAGCTCGGCTCATCCTGCGTGAGTTTGCTTTTACTGTGTTCTTGTCCCAGAAGCGTGGGCTTCTGTATGAGAGGCTTTCTGTGGGAGTGGGAAGAAGGGGATAAGGAGCCACAGGAAACTCAGCCAGAGCAAGAGCAGACAGATCCCTCACCGCTGAAACCTCATCTGTGTCCTCTGGCTGGCTGTGTGGCCTAGGCCTTGGGCATCTTCCCATCCACTCTGGGCCTCCATGAGCTCTGCTTTGTGAGGAAGTCCATGCAGAACCTGAATGTCCTCTATCACCTATCTCTAGTGTCCAGGACTCCAGTCTGCTGCTAGATGCTGAGTTCTGTGCTTTGACACCAGGAGTTGGGACTGCTTCGCTCTTCACTGAGGCTCTGGGCAGCTTTCTGCTTTGGTGTTTCCTAGGGAGGTTGTATTCCTCCTGGGCCATCGGCACTCAGGGCCTCATGCACTCTTTCCTTCCGCTCTGGGCTGCCCTTTCCCTGTCCAGCTGCTGTCCCAATGGGTGGGTTTTGACAGGAGAGAAGCAGAGAGCTTATCCTCAGACAATGGGGCCAGTGCTGGGCCATGAGAGCGCCTCAGAGGCCTGACCCAAAGTGCTTCAGAAGCCAAAGTCAGGAGAGAGCTGCTCTTCAAATCTCTTTGCACATCCTCAATGCCTGGGCCCAAGGCTGGACTCCCTAGCCTCTCTTGGCTCCAGAGATGAGGCTGCCTACTGCTCACCAGGGAGCCCTCTAGTCTTTCTTGCAGATACCCCAAAAGTAGGCTACTAAATCCAAAACCTGGATGACCTTCCCTGCTCCATCAGTTCAGTTACACCTACTTTCTACCAGTAACGCCTGGGGTCTGGATCCTGCCCCTGGCACTAGATCCATCCTGTGCCCCCCTCCACCAGCCTTGATGCTGCCCTTCAGCCCGTGGCTGTGGAATTGTGGGTCCAGCTGGTCTCTTTTCCTTTCCTGTGGCTGGACTCAGCCATAAGGGGAGCTGCAAAGCACCTCCCTTGTTCACCAGCTTCACCTGCAATTTGCTTCCTTTCCCTTCTGTGTGGCAGCCCGTGCCCCCACAGGATGCTTGCTGCAGTCATCATCTTTAAGAGACCACAATCAGGGCCTATTTGCAGGACTCCAATGGCACATGTCCAGCCCTTGACTCTGGCCTTAACAAGTATTGCTTGACCACACAGGGCCTCCCCATGAGCTACCCCATACCTGAGACCGATTTGGTCCAACAACTCAACAACCAGCACAGCCTAACCAGGAACCCTGGCCATGCTTGCTTGAACTCTGACCTCTCCTCTGCAGCCCTGCAGGAGAGCCTTTGGAGGCCACCCCAGCTCGTGGGAAGCAAGTGTTCTCATATGTTCTATGTACCCCTGTCCCAAGGAAGGGAAATAAGTATTTGGTAAGGTTTTTTTAAATGCTAGCCTCAAACAGGCAGGGGTAACGTTAACACACATGCGCGCGCACACACACACGCATGCACGCACACACTCACACATGCACGCTCAAGCTGAGGCTCAGAGAAGAGCAAGGCCCACAGGGAAGGATCCTGACCAAGGTCTCAACAGTCTATTAGTACAAGTCAGGTCTGAAGCCCCTCCAGAGCCCTTTCTTGTCCTCCACTGTTCGTCTCAGAAGCTCTTGGCGACGGTGGCTAAGCAGGCAAGCAAGGAGGCTGTTACCAATTCTCTCTGTGCTGTGCACTCACAGCCAGGTCCTCCCACCCTGGGTCCCCCCCTCCCCAACAGGTGTCCACCCCAGTCCAGCCCTCCCCAGCTATTGCTCAAGGCCAAGGAGAGCAGAGGTCCCCACACAGCTGGAGAGCCTGGGAGGCCATTCCCCCCTCCTCTGTAAATGGATAATTGCTGTGTGGTCAGACCAGAGGAATTAGAGGAGCCCTCTAGGAATTCCGTACTGATTTTGCAAATGAATGTGGAGGCTTTGCCTTTTGAAGTCCAGGCAGCTGTGTCAGCAGGGCAGGTCTGAGGCTGAAGCAGAGGTACCGGTAACAGGCTGGGGTCCATGCATGCAGCTGCTTAAGAGTAAGAGTGAGGACAGTGGTGATGGCGCTGCCCAACTCGTGACCTCCCATGGAAACGGTGGGCTCTCCCTAGATCACTCACTCACTCATTCTCCATGCTTTGTCCCCACCCGTGGCCGCTCTGCAGGGAAAAAGAGTGGGGCCCTGACCCCTCTACTCCTGTTCTGCACTCCCACTCCTTCCCTGATCGCTCTTACTTCCCTCTCTACCCGTGATCCTTCTAGCTCAGCAGAATGACCTGACGCCTTCACCTCCCGAGGAGGCTGGGTCAGGAAGCCCCTGTGCACCCTGCTTTCCGTTCCCCACTAGCTTGTCACCAGGGCTAAAGCCAACTGGTTCTCTCCGGCTTCATCCCTTGAATTTGCTCCCAGCTCTGGAACTGGGAGAGGCTTGTGTAGACTCTTCCCTGGGACTTTATAATGTATCTTATTTCCCTTCCCCATGTGTGTAGAGTACAGTGTGGTCATAAGTTCAGGGGCCATGGCCTCTGGGGACACATGTAGAGGCAGACAACAGGATGAGCAGCAGGGAGAACGCAGTGGGCTCAGGGAGAAAGAAGAGCCACAGAACGCCTGGGGAATCCAGCTCAGAGAACATGGAGTGTTGCCACCTTCCCTGAGCCTTAGGGTTCTGTCTATAAAATGAGGTCAATAATACCATCCTCCAGTCAGAGAGGACAAAAGAGCTTAGTGAACACCATGCCGGGAGCCATGAACTGTTGCGTCTAAAGGGGGTAGCTACCATAGCCAAGGATGTCAGGTCCTGGAGCCAAGAGCTACCACTGCTCTTCAGCTCCTATCCCACAGGGAGCCTGCAGCCCTACTGCTGTCTTCTTGCTGGTCTTTTCTGTAGCACCAGATCCTAGTATGAACTCTCTCTTAACCTGTCTATGCTGACGGGAGACAGGGAGGTCTCCGCCATCCACAGGACAGAGTCTACACGAACTCCTTCCTGGAGCCCATTGCCCACTAGCCTCCCTGCCCAGCAAGTACCACTCTGCTCATGTGGGTGACTGGGCTTGAAGGATAGGTGAGGAGCCCTAGATTTGTAGGGTGGGCTGTGGGAGGAACAGCCTGGCCCCCAGAGGACAGAAGGGAAGCAAGTACAGTCAGCCCCCACTGCATGCCAGAAGGGGGAAAGTCTGCTGCTAGCACAGGGTCCACCCTGTACAGTCCATAGAACAAGGACATTTGTGTGAGAAGCTGATTCCGTGTTTCTCTGTGTGGTGGCTGAGAGTGGGGAGAAAGACAGCCTTGCCGTCAAGCTGGCCTCCTCCTTCAAGCCTGTGTCCTGCACTACACACCCAACACTTACCACCACCCTCTTCCCCACAGCCTTTCCTACTGCCCTGCTTCAGACTGACTGATAGTAGCTGGCCCCAGTGCCATATCCCAATGTTAGTGATTGATAATGGCAACTAGCTAGGTAGAGGATAAAGAGTTTAGGATCCAGGCCTTGCTGGGGAAGCCAGTGACTGTGGTACATTTAGGTCCCCAAGCGGTTAGGGGAGAACTCACCCACTTCCACTCTTCTTTCCACACATTTGAGTAGTTCCATCCTTGAAGAAGCTCTAATCACAGTCTCTCCTTCACTGTGGGCTTCCTGTTCCTCAAAAAACTCCCACTTCCTCTGCCTCGTGGCCTTTATTCAAATATTCTGTCATGTCTCTATGGGACTCCTCCCTTAGCATCTTTACATCTTTTCTCAAATATTGTTCCAATATCTAATTCAAAATGTCAGCACCAAACACACACACACACCATGTATGCACACACACACATACACACATGCACACACAGCAACCACACCACACCATATCTCACACACACACAGAGAAATGCACAAACATAAACATAGCACATACACACATAACCCACACCACACATATAATGTACACACACAGTACACATATACATACAACACACATACAGAGAACACATACATCACATACACACAGCATACACACCACACATACCACACATCGCACATACAACATACACGCCACAGACACACACACACACACACACACACACACCACAGACACACAGTACACATACACCACATACACACACAGAACATATACATCACACACACAAACATAGCACACACATACACAAGTCTCTTCCTTTGCCTTGTTTTCTCCTTGGCAGCCTTCACTGTCTTTCTTACTGCTTCTCTCAGCAACAGTGTTCTCCTACTGTAACAAAAGCCCCACCAGATCAGGGGCCTTTGCTTACTGTGCTTATTATTGTGACCCCCTCACCTGGACCAGCAAGCTGCTGTGTAAGTGCTCCATAAATCTGCAGTCAGTGAACGTGTAAATTGGTCCCTGTCATAGGTGGGTAAAGCAAGGCCTCAGGAAGGAAAATGAGCCACTCTGGGCTTCTCAGGGACAAGTCAGATGGTGGGTAGATCTCTGGTCCCTGCTACTAAGCCCTGAGCTACAGGAAACCTTGTGTTTATCTGGATGCTCACTCTCCATGACCTGGTGCGTATAGACAGAATCAGTGTCAGAAGCCTGGGAGACTGGGAAGCCAGCCCTTGGAGCAGGATGACAGGAAGTAGTTAGTAGTGCTTTGGTGCCATCCATGGGGCATGGAGAGTAAACAAATACATTTCAGTGCCAGCATTGAGGTCTCGTGCCTATGTATAAATGTCCCCTCTGCCACAGATGGCTTCTGTGAGGTAGACTGCTCGCCACCCCTGCACTGGGTGCTGACAGGTCCAGGATAGCAGTGCTGCTGTGTCTGGATCATGGTGGAGAACTGCTAGGGGTGTGAGTCATGGGATGAGTGATGCCCTCAGCTTGCTGTGTACTGACCTGTTCATTTTAGAAGTATCTCTCAAGTCTTTACTAGGTATGTGACTGGCACTGTATCCTCTCTTGGGAATAGCTAAAGCCAAGCTGACAGTGTGCCTCTCAGAGGGGTCCTGGACTAGCCTGAGGTTTTTTCAGGCTGGGACAGAGTAAAGATAGCAGGAGGCTAGGTAGCAGTGGTTGGGGCTAACCGTAACATGATGACCTTTCCCCTCCTCATGTGTCAACCTTAAGAATATCTGGTCATCAAGGCTCTCTGCCTTTCTGTCTGTCTCTGTCTCTTCTCAGTTGAGCAATCAGAATACGGACCCCACAGACTGGCCCTAGCTCTCTGATAATGTATGTCCTCCTAATGGAGGGGTGGAGGTGGCTTATGGTAGAGCTGGGCAAAGCAGAGGGAACCCAAGACCCGCCTGTTGGGCCTGAGTCTGAATCCCAGGCCTAGTTCTCCAATGAGAGATCTTGAGCAGTGACTTCACCATCCCTAAGGACTCAGTTTCCATGTTTGTCACATGGGAATGACAATCCTCATCTGGACATCTGGACGGATTATAGTATGACATGGTTTCCCAGTGTCGCTGCCACAGTCTGTGTCGTCCGGCATGCTTACAATTCTAGCTGCACTTCCGTCACTCTCCTTGCATGTTCAGCTCCACTTGTCCTGGCCTCTGCTCCCCATCATGTGCCCAAAGCGCCTTTGCACCTGCTGGCCCCTCTTCTCTCCACACCTGTGCCACGCCTTCTTAATTATTTTCTGAAACACCTACTATTTTTTTTAATCCAAGAAATGGACCAATAGAAGCCATGTATACATGCCCACACCTGCAGCTGATGCCCAGCCATGTGCAGCTTAACAATGGGAACATGGTCGAAGAAACGGGTTATTAGCTGATTCTGCCATTACGCACACATCACAGTGTCTGTACAACCTAGGAGCCCAGCCTCCCCGCACACCTAGGCTATGTGTTACAAGCTGTTGGCACTAGCCACAAATCTCCATACCATGCTACTTACTGTACAGAAAATTGTAGACAACTGTAATTCATGCATCTACATGCAAAAAAAAAGGTATAAAAAAGATAGCAGGCCACAGAAGCTTTGCTCCGCTGTAATTTTAAGACATGTTCATATATGTAGTACATCATTAAATAGCATATTTGTATGCTCCATTACTTTGGGTATGCAAGAATGCATATGCATGGGGGGGCATAAGGGCAGAGTGAGACAGAGGTGCATAGAGAGACAGTGACAGAAATCTATTCCAAGGAATTGGTTTAATGGTGTAAAAGATGTTAACTCCAAAATCGCCAGGACTGGCAGCCGAGCGGAAGTCCAGGGGAGGGTTGATGCAGCCGTTCCAAGTTCACAACACTGTTGGCAGAGAGCAAAAAGTCACTTTTCTCTTGAAACTATCAGTTGATTTAGCCCGACCCACTCACTCTATGAGGAACGACTCGTTTTCTTCAAAGTTTACTAAAGTAAATATTAATCTTGCCTTTAAAGTGCCTTCACAGAAATGTCTAGAAAAAGCATAGTCTGTTTAATAAATGGTACTGGCAAAACTGGAATTCTAGAAGAGTGAAGTTAGATTTATACCTTTCACCTTATACAAATAATTTCAAAAAAGGCCAAAGACCTTAATTTAAAACCTGAAACACTGACATTTTCAGGGGGAAAATATGGGGATACCTTCAAGATATTCAGGTGAGCAAGAACTTATTTTGTTGTTGTTGTTCACTTTCCATCCCGATTGTCGCCTCCTCCCTCGTCGCCTCCTGATCCCACCCTCTGTCCCTCATGTTTTCTTCCTCCCTCCCCTGTCCTCAGAAAGGGGCGCTCTGCTCCCCTAACATGACTCCAGCCTATCAAGCCTCATCTGGACTGCCTGTATCCTCTTCCTCTGTGGCCTGACAAGGCTGCCTCACCAGGGGAAAGTGATCAATGTTTGGGGGCCAGAGTCCATGTTAGAAGTAGCCCCTGCTCCCCATATTATGAGACTCACAAGGAGACTGTGCTGCCTACCTACTACATCTGAGCGGGGGTTCTAGGTCCACACTGTGTATGGTCCCTGGTTGGTGCATCAGTCTCTGCAGCATCCCCTCCTCCGCCTGGACCTGTGGGCTCCGACTGGTCTCCTTGTGGAGCTTCTGACCCCTCCAAGTCCCTCTATCCCCCAAATCTTCCATAAGACTCCCTGTGCTCCACCCCAGGAGCTGTGAGGCTGTGAGTCTCAGCATCTGCTTGGACCTCCTGCTGGGTGGAGTCTTTCAGAGGACCTCTATGGTAGGCTCCCTTCCTGTTCCTTCTCTTCAACTGCTTCCAGTGTCTATTCTATTTGCCCTTCCAAAATAGAACTAAGCATTCTTCCTAGGGTCCTCCTTGTTATTTAGTTTCTTTAGGACTGTTTTATAGTGGTGTTATCCTGTATTATTTGGCTAATATCCGCTTACGAGTGAGTATATACCATGTGTGTCTTTCTGGGTCTGGATTACCTCACTCAGGATGATCATTTCTAGTTCCATCAATTTGCCTACAAATTTCAAGATTTCCTTGTTTTAATAGCTTAATAGCATTCCATTGTGTAAATGGACCACAGTTTCTTTATCCATTCTTCAGTTGAGGGACATCTAGGTTGTTTCCAGATTCTGGCTATTACAAATAAAGCTGCTATGAACATAGTTGAGCAAATGTATTTGTTGTATGGTGGAGAATCTTTCAGATATATACCCAAGAGTGGTATGGCTGGGTCTTGAGGTAGACCTATTCCCAGTTTTCTGAGAAAGTGCCAGACTGATTTCCAAATTGGTTGTACAAGTTTGCATTCCCAACAGCAATGGATGAGTGTTCTCCTTTCTCCACACCCTCGTCAGCATGTGCTGTCACTTGAGTGTTTTATCTTAGCCATTCTGATAAGTGTAAGATGGAATCTCAGAGTCATTTTGATTTGCATTTCCCTAATGACTAGGGACGTTGAGCATTTCTTTTAGTATTTCTCGGCCATTTGATATTCCTCTGTTGAGAATTCTCTGTTTAGTTCTGTACCCCATTTTTAATTGGATTATTTGGTTTGATGGTGTTTAATCTGCTGAGTTCTTTAAATATTTTGCATATTAGCCCTCTGTCAGATATATAGTTGGTGAAGATCTTTTTTCCAGTCTGTAGGCTGTCGCTTTGTTCTGTTGACAGTATCCTTTGCCTCACAGAAGCTTTTCAGTTTCATGAGGTCCCATTTATTAACTGTTGACCATGCAGCCTGAGCTGTTGGTGTTCCATTCAAGAAGTTGTTTCCTGTGCCAATGAACTCAAGGCTCATCCCCACTTTTTCTTAAACAGAACACCAACACTCTAGGTATCAAGAGATAAGAAAATAAAGTTTCTCTGCAACAAATGAAACCCTGGGAAAGTTAACAGACAGCTCATAGAGTAGGAGAAAAACCTACCAGCTACACTTTGGACAAGAGGCTAATATGCAGAATTTACAAAGAATTGCAGAAATTAAATACAGAGGGATTAAACTGCCAGTCAACAAATTGGCAAGTAAACTGAATAGAAATGTTTTTTCAAAAGAAAGACAGGACTACAAATGGCCAGTACCTATTGTTAAAAGTGTTCAGTATCCGTAGATACCAGGGAGATGCATCAAAACCACTTTGTGATACCACCTCACCCCAGTCAGAATGGCTGTCATCAACCATTTTGATGACAAATGTTGGAGAAGAAATGGAGAAGAAGGAACCCATATTCACTGTTGGTGAGACGCAAACCACTACAGCCATTGTGGAAATCAGATTCCTCAAAAACTATGAAATTGAACTACCATGACCAACGTATTTCTTTCCTAGGCATATACCAAGAGATGATATATGTGATATATATATATGTGTGTATATATATATATATATGATAGATAGATAGATAGATAGATAGATAGATGCTATAGATGATACATCTGTATCCACATATTTAACGCTACTATATTCACTGTAGAAAAGAATTGGAATCAACCTTGTTGTCCATTAACAGATGAATGAATGAATGAATGAATGAATGAATGTGAAAATTCAGCATATTTGTAACATGGGACTCATCTCATCTCTAAAGAAAAATGAAATTTGAAAATTTGCAGAAAAATAAATGAGCTTCAAATGTATAATATTATGTGAGGTCACACAATCTCAGTAAAAATAAACCCATATTCTTTCATATGCAGAATCTAGCTAATAATATATGCATATATGTGAGCACATGTACATGTGTATACAGGATAACAAAGTAATGAGAACAAAAAAGGCTAAATATAAAGGGATGAATACTGAATGCAGGTGATGGACGTGAGTTATGAAAAAGGATATAAAGCCAATTGTTTCTCTAATTCTGTCAAGGATTTTTGTGTTTGTTTTCGGTGGTGGAAAAAGTGCGTAAAATATATTCACCACCAAAAGTGTAAAATTTAACATGAAGCTTCACGGCTTCCATTCCGAATGCCAATTCCAACTGCATAGAGAGTCACCGAACTATATAGACTTTGGGTTTAGTTAATTTTTGTGTGTGATTTTTTTTTTTACTTGTGGGGATTTTTAATAATAAAAGTTCATTTTAGAAAAAAACATATAAAAAACATTTCACTAAATATCTGGGACCTCAACTAAGTCCATTTGACACATAAAATCCCCTACTACGTGTCTCCTCCTTGTCTACTCAGTACCCATGTGAATTTTCACAAGCCATGCGTGGGCTTGAAGGAAGAACAGGCATGGTCACGCTCTGCTTAACATGCAGCAGCTGTCTTGTACACAAACAAAAATGTAGTAAGCCTTCCCCAGAAGAGGATGCTAGGCACTCATCCACTGATTCTTCCCCTTGGCTTCCTGTAAGTGTTCTTAGAACACTTAAACACCAACATAGAGACAGTCAATACACATGTTACATGATAAGAGAATGAGAAAGCTAAGAGATCCGAGATGAAAACACCCAGGCATGCATCCACACTTACACACACACACACACACACACACACACACACACACACACACATACACACACACACATACACACACATACACACACACATACACACACATACACACACACATACACACACACATACACACACACATACACACACATACACACACACATACACACACATACACACACACATACACACACACATACACACACACACACACACACACACACACACACACACACACACACCATATTCACGGGTGGGGATCCATACCTAGCATCCACCGAGTCCTGGGCTCAATCCCCAGAACCATATAAAGTGGGAATGGTGGTGCGTGCCTGCATTCCATTTGGGAAGTGGAGGAAGGAAGATCAGAAGTTCAAGGTCATCCTCAGCTACATAGTGAGTTCAAGGCTAGCCTGGGTCACACAGGACTCTTTATTCACAAGTGACTACAGTCTCTGTCCCTTGTGACTGGCCACACATGGTGGCCCCTGGGACTTGCCACTTCCTCATCTGTCAGTCATTCTGTACTCCCCATTGCCTTACCGAGAACCGGGTCACCTGCAGATCACCTGTGTTCTACACACTCTCCTCACCCACAGCGTGGACGAAGCAAACTGGTTCTCTTGGTGTTGGGGACCTGGCCCCCAGCTGCACTGCCGTTCTGCTCTCTCTGCCTGTGGCTGCAGAGATACGCAGACCCAGAGTAGCCCCAGGCAGTTGCACTACCATTTCAGCGTGATCAGCAATGTCTCTCCTCCACACTGTATATTGACACTGTCCTGGGGATAGTGTCCCTTCTGTGCACACCTGGCAGGTGTGCAGTGTGAACGTGAAGCTTTTGTCTGTGCTGATCTTGTCTGGTGCACTGGCACTAGGAGGTGCTCAGTAGCATGGTCAACCTGCTTAGGACTTGGCTGTCCAGGCCTCAAGTCTAGCATCTTAGCCTATTCTATAGGACCACTTTACTGGACTGTTCTGGAACAATAAACCTGTTTCCAGCCTCCTGGCGCCTGCCCCTCTCCACGATAGTGTGGTCTGTTTGAAGACCCTATCTAGATTCCAAGCCTACACTCAACAGTCGTCTCCAGCCACCTTGTGCCCCATGAGCCCTAGCGAAGGCGGGGCAGTAGAGGATGCACAGGGTTTCTTGGTGACTAGAGTGGCCAGGACTCCGCACGCACAGGCATCCGTGGCGAGGGGGGGGGGGGCCGCAAGGCCTTCTACTCTTCACCCAGTATTTGTTATTCCATGTCATAGCCTTATCATAAACATTATCCTAGTGTGGGCCGCTGAGCCTCCTTGCGAGGAAGGTTTGTTGTTCTAAGGAGGCTGGGAGGAGAATGCTCAGAGGCCTGGGGGATTCTGGGAGCCGAAGAGAGAGTCAGGAGTCAGGGTGGTACTTTATTCTAAAACTTGTGCCTCTGTCACCCTGGCGTGAAAGGTCAGTCTATGTCTGCCTGCTCCATGAGTTCCATGTGCTCAGAAATCAAGTCGTATTTCTCCATCAAACTCAAGTCCCTGCTGAGAAGCTGCTGAAAGCCGATGTTTGGTGAAGGAAGGAAGGGGCAGAGGAAGGGAGGGGGGAGGGAGGGGGCGGGGAAGTAGCTGTATAGCTTCTGGGGGCTTGTTGGAAGTGCCAAGGTTACTCACAAAAGAGGCCATATTCCTAAATTCATGTTTGTAGCACGCAGAGATCTGGGTTCTACCTCAGCCCTACCTTTTCCGAGCGGTATGGCCTATCATTCCCCCTGCTTCTGTTGTGCCCGTCTCTGCATTCCTGCTGTCTGTCTCCTCTACAGAACAGAGGGAGGCCCCCCCCCCCCCGTGAGTGATGACTAGCTAAAAAGATATGTGCTAAATGCCCACCTCACATCTCTCCGTTCCCTCCCTGGGAAAGTATTTAATGTCTCTTTGCTGTGAGATTTTCTTTCTGATATTACCTTGGAGCTGCTGTAAAGGTTAAGTAATGAAACCACTTGGGAAGTTTGTGATGCATAGTAAGTGTTCAATAAAACCAGGGGTCCTAGCATGAATGGGTGGTGACTCCTTTGTGAATTACAAAGAGTAGGTGTAGAGCAGGAAGTGGTTAGCACATAATTCGGGATCCACATCCTTCCTTTTGTAGTGTTTCCTGCGTGTCTGATGTTGGTGACACTGAAGTTCAACAGCAAACAAACAAACAAAAAAAGGCAGAGTGCTGACTCAATTCCATAGGATAGGTACCTCTGAAGTGGTCAGTTCAGGGGGAGTCTGTGGGAAGTACCTGGCCCCACCAGGATACAATTAATGTCACAGACTAGCTGAGACATGCAGGGAGCTCTCAAACTCTCCGGTGGCCTGGCGTTGGCTTCCTGTCTGCAACACTCCAGCAGTAAACGCCCCATGTTTTACAATGAGGTCTGCATCATTGGTGTTTTGGTCCAAGGCTGGGAGTCAGGACCCTTGGGGTGGAGCCCCCTCCATCCGACTCACTATTTGGATTCATGAACACCCCGTTCCACCTGCCTGGAATGCTGTCCCCTCTCTTCTTTTACATTATGAGGGCACAGAATGAGGTCAGGAGGGGTCCTTAAATTCGGTTCCAGTGTCTCCACCGAAATCCCTGCAGCAAGAAGGTATTGAGATCCACCCTGCCTCCTTTATATCAGCCAGGACCTTTCCATTTTGATCTGTTGCATATTAAAGACTCCAAGTGAGGTTCCTTTGGAAGACAAAAACAATAACAACAGCGAAAGAATTCTACAGCTAAAAGCAGTTTGAAACCTCGGCACCAGGTACATTCTCGGGAACCTGTCTCCAGCACCAAGCTAGGAAGACGTGAGGGCCTATTTCCTTCTAGGTTTTATTTAACAGACACATACTCAGCACACATTTCATGCCAGGACTGTTCTTAACACCGTGCAGCCTGCAATATACTTAATCCCCTGGAATACCTCCGGGCTTCATGAAGCCTGCGTCATCGCAGACCTGACTTCATGAGTCAAGCAGGGTCCAGAGGAGACATTTACCCTCCAGCCAGGTCTTCTGGCGCCCAGGCTGATGATGACTTCACCCCAGGTCAGGTGATGCCTTGGTGGGGCAGATCTTAGCAGCAGCAGAGCAGGTGTGTGCAGCAGCTAGGTGTGACCACAGGAAGTCCCTCCGCCTTAGCCTCTCAGAGGAGGAGAATGGATCAGCTGGACACGGACACTTTCGTCGGAGGCATGCACCCTGTGGGAGGAAGTGCTCCTTCCCTTAGCAATGTCCACAGCAGAAAACATCCCTGCCTCCTGTAATTCATTCCCAGCCACCACGCTGCCATCGACACTCTGCACCAGATGGCGGCAGATCTGATTTCAGTGGTGGCAGCCAAAGCCCAGGGGCCTGGAGAAGGCCCAGGCTTGGGGCGAGGGGTCTGACCTCACCTCCAGCCCTCTCATTAAGAGGAGCAGTGGGGGTTGCTACAGCTCGTGCAATCCGGTTCTCCTGCCATTAACAAACACGGAAGGACACAAGTGTAGCTTTAATGCCTATGTCACCGTGTTGGCCTGGCCCTGTACATCTATTTTTAAAGCTTTTGATTCAGATTATAATATACCTTTGTGGGAATGTCTGCCAGCCTTCTCAATGTTTTTCTTAAGGGTTTATAAAGCACCTTTGAACTATGAAGGAAACAGCAGGTTCCCAGGTACTAAGGAGAAATAGAGAGACCACAGTACCCTCTTCCCCAGGCACAGTGCTAAGAGCTGCAGATTCTTAAGAGCCAGGAAAATGCATTTGCTGTCCCCAGGAAACTAAACCTGCTGTGAGGCGAGCAGTTAAACACGATGGAAAGCTAATATGCACACACACACTGGTGCAAAGAAGGGCGGTCTATCAGTCATCCGTCACTGAGATTAGCTCAGGCAGCCAGAACCAGTTCTGGCAGGCTCCACTGGTCTTGCTGGTCTCACAGGTCTGGAAGTTGGCTATTTGTCCACTGGTCTGAGTGCCACTGGCTGTGTCAGTCTTGCTGTGTGTTTCTCACCCTCTAGCAGGGCAGCGTCAAAAACAAAGAGCACATGGGGGAGGGGGGAACAACCATAGTACCCATGTGCTTTTCAGGCCTTCTTGCTTATACTTATGGCACTTTCCCATTGGCTGAAGCAGGTCCAGAATGGGAGAGATCAACAAAGCCCCTTGGTTGGCCAAAAGAGTCTGACATAGCACAGAGATTGTGATACAGACTCCAGCTCCAGTCATGTGGGTAAATGTGGCTTCCATGCCCTGGGTTCCAGTTTCTCCATCCAATACTGGGGTTGTTGGCCAGGTATAGGTGGGGTGTGCCTATAATCCCAATGTTGGGAATCACACAAAGACTGTGAGCTCGAGGCAGCTGAGGCTACATAAATAAGAACCTGTCTCAAACAAACAAGATAAAAAATGGGGAGACTGAGCAGATAGTGTCCCAGGATTTGTGTATAAGACCCCTATGCTTTATGGGAGCCATGACCTTCAAATGCCATAGGCTGCTTACAAAGTGCCTGGGAGCCTGGGGGTCATTTTGATTCCAGTGGGAGGGAGATTTCAGTATAGGACTCCAAGTGGCCCTGATGCCTAGAAACTGCATCCCTAGAGCCAGAAGCCCACAGTGGGGTGTGGGGGGGGTGTATCTGCTGCATTCCTGGGAGGCTGGGGATCCAAGCTCCTGAAGCCTTCTGTGCCTTGATATAGAACTGGGCTTCTGTTCCCTTTTGTCCTTTGCCTTGACCACATTTGGGGGTGCTCTTAATTATAAAATGGATTTTGCTTGTCCTAGAACACTAGAGAAAAGGAGAACAAGGGAGTCAAGAAGAAGATTCCAGACTCCAAACTCTGATGGTTTACTGATGCATCACATGCCTTCTATTTTACATCTGTTGCCCCAAAGTTCAGAGGGTGGAGGGCTGGTTCCAGAAGCCAGCCCGTCCTTGAGCCCAGCCCTGATGCCCTTCTCTTTCCTCGGCCAGGTGCTGTTTGCCCTGAACCAGACTCTGCTGCAGCATGAAAGTGTGCGAGCTGGGAGCCTGCAGGCACCCTACACCACAGAGGACCTCATCAAACATTACAACTGCGGGGACCTCAATGCAGTCATCTTCAACCATGACACGTCCCAGGTGAGGCCCTCCTCTTCCTCCTGCCCTGATGGCCTCTGCATCACCAGCTGCAAAGCCCTGGCTAGGCCCACATGATCCCACTTGGCATATATCATATGCCTACTGTATAGTGGGCATAGGCCAGCTTCTCTCTACTGTTGTCTCCTTAATAGTAGGGGAAAGTGGGGCTTAGATAAGGCTTGAGCAAGGCTGTTCAGCTTATTGTTAAAATACCAAGCGCAGCAACTTAAACTAAAAGGCCCACAGAAGGGAAAGCCTAGTTACTATGAGCTTGGCCTTGAGCCTACCACAGGACCTTCTGCCTTGATTCAAATCCTAAAACAAAGATTACAGACAGCCTAGCGAGACCCTGCGTAGGGCCCCAAAGACTTGAATTTGGCTTGATCCTGCCCAGACTTTACCATGCCTCCTTGATGATCTCCAACAAATTCCAAGACGCTCCATCCAGTATTCCAGGTGCCCTAAGATGTGCCCTCTGGTGGTTTTGTCAGTCTGTGCCCCATCCCACCCCAGGCCTGCGGAATTTACAGCTTGCCTTTCAGTACCTCGGAGCCTTTGTCCAGGCTCTTCCTGCCCCGGATCCCTCCAACTTGATCGTGGTTCAGTGTAGCCTACTCTGAGAAACCTCCCAGTCTCCAGGATGGAATCCAGGATTGTCTCAGGCACCACACAGTTTCTCCCAGGGTTTCCTCTGTTGCCAAAATCGGATGCTCATCTACTCAGACAGCTTGGATTGGGAGGCCATATACATCCCTGTTCTGGGCTCTTGCTGCAGTCTCCATTTTCTCAGGCTAAAAGCCAGTCTCTGCAGTAGTTGTGTGTTACTCCTGTTCTGTCCCTGCCCCTCACCCCATCTCCTGTATGTACCCCAGAAGCACAGTCCACCATGTCCTCCCAAGAACCACCTATATACTTCTGCCTATTACTGGCCATTTCCTCAACATAGCTGCTTCTCCCAGGTGTCACCACAGAGTGCTCTTCTCCATCTTCAGAGATCACCAGCTCCATAAGACTAGCCCCATCCACCCTGTCTGAACTGTAGCCTAAACCCCCCCCCCCAAAAAAAGCTCTCATTACTTTATTATGCCTCACTTTCCTCCCATGGTCAAAAAAACCCTCTAACACAACATACTTTCATTAGCGACTACTTACTGTCTGGTCCTTCCCACTGGAACACAAGCTCCATGAGGGCAGGATTTGGGTCTGTCATTAATCATTTATCCCCTCTGGCAAGAGCAGTCCCCAGCATGAAATAGGACTCTATAAATAGTTGCTAAATAAATGAAATAGTTTGTAAATGGGAGGGGGCACTGTGCACAAAGGGATATGGTAGGGAGCCAGAGAGGAGAATTCTCAGGGGACCCTTCCCTCTCACAATGAGACCGGGAGACACAGGAAATCATTGTCTCATATAGAGACCCTTGCCCTGGGGACAGAAGTGCAGCTACATACAGCCCGTTGTTCATTTATATGTGGCCTGCAGCTGGGGCTGGGGCAATAAGGAAAGATTCCTGCAAAGTAAGAGGCCACAGAAGAGCCTACATTGGCTGCGGACAGGGAGGAGCGTTCCAGCAGTGAGCATTCTGTGCAAGTGAGCCAGAGACCCAGAGGAGGAGCAGGAGGGAGAATTCTGGTTGGAGGCCAGCCAGGCTGGGGCCACAATGTTCTGTCTGTGCTTGCCACCCAAACCCAGACCCAGGCTCCCTGAGGGCAGGGATGAGCTGCTTAGCCCTTGGTCCCCACCGCTCTGGAGACCACTTGGCGCCTGTCACAAGAGTGCTTGCCAGTGAGTGACTGTCATGCACAACACTGTAGGTACATCATGTACTTAGAGGAGCTTAAAGGATGGTAGACGGATCCTGGCCCTTACTTGTGGGAGGCTCCAGGTCTGAGGACTCTAGTCTCGAGGTGCAAGAGGGAGGAGAGGAGCCTGACACCGTGAACTGACGGGAATCTCACCAGGGCCCCACTTCTGGTGAGCTTCGCACTGAATCCACTAGGGGCAAGGTTTGGGAGGGGACGTTCCACAGCAAAGAGGTCTTGGTTGCAAGTTGGATAGCTGGCAGTGATGTGGCTGGCCTGAGGAGGAAGTGGTGGACAGGACAAGGCCTGTGGCTGACTCTAAGCTGGGCAAGAGAGGCATGGCGTGAGCTTAGGGGATGGTCAGTTCAGATTGCCTTTGAGCCTGGTGCCCAGAAGCACTGCTGGTTTCTAATGGCAGTAGCCATGTCCCTTAGCAGTGCAAGTAGCCCACCTAGATTTGAATCACAGTCCAGGCTGCATATGGGTGCACAGGAAACCTGCATCAAGGTTCAGAAAAGCCAGGGCCGTAAGGCTTGAATCCTACCCTTACACATCATGCCATGTGGAGTTACATTTGCAGCCAGGGAGAGGCCTTAACAGTCTCAGGGTCTGGGGATCTAGAGGCTTTAAGGCTTTTCACCCTGGTGCAGTCAGGAAGGATTCACGGCTATCATAAAGTAAGAATTAAGTGTGTCAGTGGAGCTTCCCAGATGAGAACAACAGCTGACAGGAGGGGCTGGCGAGTGTCTCCAGAGGGCATGGTTTGCACAGCAGAGAACAAGCCTAGGGTAGGGATGCTGCTAGAGAGTGGGAGCCCTGGAGAGGGTAAGCTGGGGAACCCTGCAGTCAGAAAGATGCCTCTGGCTGCAATGGGGAAGATGATAACGTAGCATTTGGAGGCCAGGATGGAACAAGTGCAGTGCCCGAGGCCCAGTGTTCCTTGTCCCCCACTGCGTAACCCCTCCCCCAACTCTACTATCCCACCCACAGAAAGATCACTGGCATTGTTAATGTCCATAACGGGAGGGCCACACAGAAGTTTTCTCTAGGAAGCCTGGGGTCCCTAGCCACCACTACCCCCCCGCCCGAGGGGCACAGTAGTCACATAGATGTTCTATTGAAACACTAGACAGTAGATTATTACCCAGGGTCAAGATAATTTTCAAAAGTATATCAATCTTCTCCATCCATAACCCCAGGCTGACCCGGATGAACCAGACCACACAGTCACACTTCAGAGCCCCTCCCTGCCCTCTCCAACTATGTAGTCCCATAGTGGTCTTAAAAGAGTAGCTGGCTCCTCTCCTGGGCTGAGAATCTCATGGGAGACAGAAAAGGGTTCTGGGGTGTCCCCTAGCCTGACAGAGAGCAATACCTAGGAAAGCTTTCAGTGGGCATCTACTGGGTAGATGGGTACAGGGAAGTAGGCAGTTGGGTAGCACCAACAGACCTGGGCACCTGGCCGTCTCTAGCCACAGGTCAGGGGAACCTACACTGACTCTCTCTCTCCAGGACCTTACCACAGCCTTGCCTAGCCCATCTCCTTGTCACCCCATCACACACCAATCTCTCCTGGGCTCTAGGAACATTTCACGATCTCTTCAAAAATGTTATCATATGCCCTGCGCTTAAACTTGTCATGGGAGATTTAAGGCCCCAGACAAGTCTAATGACATCATTAATTTGCTTCTCCTCCAGCCCTGGCCCAAACCCAGGCCCCATCCTTGGCATGGGGCCAAAGCCCTCAGCATGAAACACACAGAGAGTACTAGACAGTGGCCGGGAAGCCCAAGGGAAGCTGAACATCCAGCCCTACTTCTTCCTGGTTGTGAGGTTTGACTCTTTTTCTTGTCCTTGTCCATAGTTTCAGTCCCCTGTGGAATCCTTATGCAGGTACGCCTTGTGAGCAGGAAGCAGGACGGAGAGGAAGGCTGCCTGCTCACAGGTCCCATGAATCAGACCTCTCTACCTTCACATCTCTCTGATGGTTCGAACGGCCATCTGTCATCCCTGTAGGTTCTCTGTACCCTTCACTGGTAACCTGTGACCTCATACAGGAAGGTAACAGTGCAAGGTGAAGTGAACAGCTCAGTGTTTTCCACAGTGCCTGGCACCTTCCAAAGCTGGTCTCATTGGGTCTGTGCAATCAGCCATGTTTGTCGCCCTGTAAACAAGGAGGAATGTGAGGCTCAGAGAGACCACATAACCTAGAGAGCAACAGGCAGGGAAAGAGAGGCGCGACCCAAGCTGCACTGGCTGTGTGACCCCAAGACCTGTGGTCACCAACACTCTTCCTCAGATGCTGTTAACCCTGCTGATCCATCCTCCTGTTCCCTGGTGAAACAAACACTAATTTGTCATAAAGCTTGGCCTCCTATCCTCTCTCACACCCTATACATGGAGAGAAGCCTTTGAGAGGTGTGTCTCCAGAAGTAGTCCTTCTAGTCACGGCTTCTCTCTTCTCTTCCCTGACTCAAAAGTCTCTAGCGTCTCCTGTAACTGCATCAAGCCAAGTGTGACCTAGTTCGTCAAGGCTGCCAGTCAGAACTCCATTCCTTCATTTGTCTCTCTGCCAAGCAAGCAGGCTCTGGCTGCCAGCTCTGGGACTGGCCTAGGCATGATAGGGCTGCTGCGTACGTTGTAGCACTGTGCGCTACTCAAGTCTCCAACAAAGGAGCCCGATGGTGCAGGTGCTCCTACCTCCCATGTCTCCTACTGGTCCTTGGCCAGCATCCTAGAGGCAGACATCCTGCCCTCCTCAGTGGCCTTTAAGGTTCAGTTTCTGTTGACTCCCCTGCCTGTCTCAGAAAGGATGTTGACAACAACTGAACAGTGGTTGTTTAAAAAAAAAAAGCCATCACGTGCTTGGGTAAAAAAAAGCCATAATCATTGGCTCTTCTGAGGGACTAAGATCTCTAGGAAGTTGGTATCTTTAAGGACAATCTCCCCTCATCTTTCAGTCAAGACTAGTATTTTGTGATTTGTGTTTGAGTAGGTGGCAAGGAGGAACAGAATATGTTCTATGGGCAAGAGCTTGTAAGATATTATGCCATGGGTGAATTGGGAGGAAAGAGCGTGCTTTGATCCACTGCCTTAGTTTCCCCCAGCAGTCCCATGCACATGTTGGAGGATATAGTGCTAGAATGTCTAGACCTACCATCCAGGCCGGACTAATGAAATGATAAGAACACAGCAACCCAGAAGGGACAGTGCAATCTAATATTCAAGGTTTGACCCCTGATAGGCATCTTCCTTGTAAGCAGGCCCTGGGAACTTGGAATGACGTAACTTTGTCCTTGGCCGGTTACCCAACAAGCATCAGCCTGGAAGGATCTGTGATCCTGGAATAGTTTTCAAGAACAGACAAAGATCTGGAAGTTTGAGGCCAGATGGGCAGGCGGTGGCTCAGACATGGGAAAAACCGCATGTTCTGCGCTGCTCCTCTCCATAGAGCAAAGGGCCAAGTGCAGCCACAGCAGCACCCATCATCTCTTTTAGTCCCTCCCATCACAACAGTCCTTACTACAAACAGAGCCAGGGCTCAGCGAAGTGGAGTAGCCTGTTCAGTATACCCAGCATCAGGACTGAATCCAAAGCGCAAGTCACTCTAACCCCACGCTCTATGGCCTTCTTGTCATACCTGTCATCTATACCCTCTCGTTGACCTGGGTTCCTTGTCCAGGTCGTGCAGGCCTCAGGGATGAAGAAAGGACAAAAGGATCCAAGAAGGGGCCCAACCTCTAGAGAAATACCAGGCAGGCCTGGGTGGGAATCTTACCACCAGGCCATATAGCTAGCTTTGCCGTGCCCTGGCTATGATTGCACATTATCTCAGGATCTTTCCCTCTCAGGCTTGCTTCACATGTATAACTGGAACAATTGTTCATACTTGAGGGTTGATAAGACACAGGAAACACAGCACCTGCCATAGGACTTCAGAAAGGCGAGTAAGTTGCCAGCCCTACCTGGACTGTGTATCTGACATGCGCCCTGCTCTATCAAGACCTAAAGGTGGCTTCTGTCTTACCATTGCAGCTACCCAATTTCATCAACACTACCCTCCCACCTCATGAGCAGGTGACAGCCCAGGAGATTGACAGCTACTTCCGCCAGGAGCTCATCTACAAAAGGAATGAGCGCATGGGGAGAAGGGTGATGGCGCTGCTGCAGGAGAACCAGGACAAGATCTGTTTCTTCGCCTTCGGAGCAGGTTTGGCCCCAACCTCTGTTATCAAGGGAAAAGCTAAGGTCCAAAAGAGTACATGAAAGCCACATGGTACCCAGTAGCAGAGCTAGCACCAGGGTAACTTTCATGGCCCCTTCAAGTGCCAGGTGGACATATGAGAACCCAAAACAATCCTCCAGTGCCTATCCCAGCCTGAACCCACCCACCTTCAAACCAAGGCTAATCATAAGGGCCCTGTGGCGTCATGAGTGGGGCAGATGGACTTTGACGGCCCACAGTTCTGACTCCAAATCCAACTGGACCATATGTCATGTTACCTTATCTGGTACTTTCTCAAGGGTTTGGTTTTCTCTTCCATTAATGGAAAGGATGGCAGTAACTATTTGGTGAATTTAAAGTATCTATGTTGTAGAATAGTTGTAAGGATGAGTGACATTTAAGTAACTTGACATATAGTGGGGATCCAAAATGGCAGCTAGAATCATCATCATCATCAACATCATCATCATCATCACCAGCAGCAGCAGCAGCAGCAGCAGCAGCACCATTACAATGAACTTAGTGCATCACCATGACAACACAGGACATGAGCTAAATGTTTCTGGGGATCTTTCCTCTCCTGCAAAAGAAACTAAGGATGTCTACACAGGGTTTCTTGGAGTCTCTATTCCTTTTCTGCTCCTCCTCATCTTTCCTGCTTTTCTCTGTGGCTGTCTCTACAATGGCTACATTGGGGCCAGGGTATTGTGTGTGCATTCTGTGTTATACAGCTTTTGCTCAGTGATTGACAATAACTATTTACTTCTTGCCACTTGAATTAGTGGACTCCACCTGTGCTCCATGAGAATTAAGAGATAGCTTACAGCTGGGTGTGATGAGGTACACCCATAATCCAATCCCTCTGAACATAAAGTCAGGCAGATCTCTGAGGCCAGCCTGGTCTACCTAGTGAGTTCAAGGCCAGCCAGGAATATGTAGTAAGACCTTGTCTCAAACAAGCAAGATGGTAGGGTATAAATATGCTCATCAGTCTACTGCTTTGCCTTCTCTTTCTTTGGCATTTACCCATATCCTTCAGGGCAAACAGCCAGTTCATTTCACAAGACTCCTTGTAGACATCAGACATTGTGATGGAGCTGGCCACTGTCGATCTCTGTGTCCTCCCCTGGCCTCATTCAGCTCTATGTATGTTGAGGCAAGATCCAGGGCTGTGTTTATCCAGGCTATTCTTCCCTCTTCTGAATCTCCATCAAAGGGAGGCTCATGGGAAGGGCTCAGACATGGATGTAGGCCCTGTAAAGATAGCTCACTAAAGCCATGGAGGTACGCGGGAAGAGCTCTGGACTCACACTGGCTCTGCTATGGCCCAGTGTAGGCTAACACCTGTATTCTCCCCTCTTATGACCACAGTGTACTCACTTAGACAGGAGAAGCTGGCTGTGACTTGAAGTGTCTTGGATTTTAGGCTGTCTAGGATTCTGGCACAGGTGTAGGAGACAGGGGGATCTCACAGGGAATCTACAGGGGCCTCCTGGAGGAACCTATGCTAATACATGGAGACGGAAGTACCACTCTCTCTCTCTTGCAGGACATCTGCAAGGGGCCTGGTGTGAGCCCAGTAGCTATGAGAACCTGTGCAAGGAAGTGTCCCCTCAGCACCTCTCCCCTCCCTCACTCTGGCCAGTGCATTCTGTGCTAAGAGGCCCTAGCTGACAACAGAAAGGTAGCCACATCAAGCTCTCTAGCTCCATGGTTCCTCAGACTCCAAGGGGCCTCCAGAGAGCACAACCACTGAGGGAGGCCAGTGAGAGAGCAGGGTGCCCCTCCAGAACAGGCCCAGGATGCAGGTGTGAGATTACCCAGAGCCTAATGGTCTTTAGCACCAGCTCTCTCCTGTAGCTGAGGAAGCTGCAAACCTAAAGATGCAAAACACTGACCTTGTGATGCTCCAAGCCCCCAAAGACCCACTCAAGTATCTTCTCAAAATAAAGGATCCTACAAAAGAAAAGGTGGCAGGGACAGAATCAGAAAGAGATCTCGAAGTCCTTACTTGTCAACATTAAGAACTGATGACTAAGTTTAGCCTCCACATCCAACCACATTGCTTTTATATGGAAATAGTTTGACATAATAAAAGAGATGGGGGAAGAGGTGTTGCCAAGCTCAAGGCAAGTTTTGTGGCCTTTTTAAAGCCTCGTGACCTAAATGCCATGGCTGAGGCTGCCGACATAGAAAGAGAGGGATTCCAAGAAAGTAGGAAGGGAGAGCATAGAGCAAGGGAAGATAGTTGGTCTCAGGGCAGAAGACAGTACCTCCCCAGCTAACATGTGTGTGTGAGCAGGGAGCTGATGGCTTCTAACCAGGTCTACTCTTCCAGCTCGAAGGTGAAGGTTGGAAGGATGACAAAGGGCTCTCGGTTTGAAGAAGGGAAAGCACTTGACATAAGTACAAGAGAGGCTGACCACAAGCTTGACCGGGGCAGGAAGCTAGATTAGATTTCATATTGGAGGCATTTGTGACTAATTGCTAGTGGGTGCCTAGAGTGTGGTGCTGTGCAGAGCATATCAGAGCACAGCACAGCAGAGTCCTGACTGACCCATCATGTCTGCTGGGGACCAAGATGGCAGCAGGTGCCTGCCCTGTACTTGTTCTTTCTGCTGGCAATGAAGGTCTGTCAACCTACTGGTTCTTAAGATTTCTCTAGCAACATCCAACAGCTAGGATTTAAAGATGGACATTGTACCCAGCTGCCTTCCAAGTTTACCTGCACACTCCCTGCTCAGTGACCATCCCCAGCATGTGAACTATGCCAAGACAGGGCCCACAGTCTCAAAATTGCTAGCCCTTGGAAGAAGTTACACAAAGACATGATGAACAAAATCATACAGAATTAAGTATATTCCATTCAGTCCCAGGGCATCTCACGAGTGAGAGAGGGCTTAGTTCTAGGCACTAGGAGAAAATGACAGCATTATCCTTTGTTCTAGGGAAACTGATTTTCTTGGAATGTTTATTTGTTCAGCCATCAAAAAATCTTGTAGCTTTTTTTTTTCAATAATAACATGCATGACTCGGGAACCGAAGGAGCTGATTTAGAAGCATGAGTCACACCAGGCCATGGTGGTTCATGCCTTTAGTCCTTGCACTCGGGAGGCAGAGACAAGTGGATCTCTATGAGTTCGAGGCCAGCCTGGTCTACAAAGAGAGTCCCTGACAGCTAACTCGATATAGAGAAACTCTGTTTCAAAAAATAAACAAACAAACAAAAACAAAAGAAGCATGAGTCACTAGCAGGTTGTGTGGGACAGACAGGTAACCTCTACACCCCACTCATTTCCAGCTCCAACAGCTGGAAGTTATGGATTTTTATGGCTCTAGCATACTGTAGTCTGAATAAAACCTGAACTTCAGACACTCGGCAATCCTTGGACCCCAGCATTCTGTTGGTCTCTAATTACCTGGTTGCAATAACCTCGCTCTCTGGTCTCATAGCATTCCAACATTCCAGCATTTTTTTTTCAATTGCTCTTGGAGACTTGGAAGTAATATGGAGCCTTCCAGAACCTGGACATGTCTTCATGGGCAGCCACCAACTACCACAAAGGAAGCAAATTCCAGGCAGAAGGCAGGCAGAATCAGAGACACAGATCTGTCACTCTGAGTGCTGGGACATGCAGGACTCTCAGCCTTTAAGCTGCTGATCGGCTTTCAGAACCACACTTACGGGCCTGGGACAGGAATACATTAGTAGTAAAGATTTAAACTTGATAGAAAGGAGAGATATAAACCCACCACACTGAGCCATAAACATGCTTTAGCTAACGGAAAAAGGGTGTTGGCTGAGCTATATCTCAAAGATAAATCATGTGTCTAACATTAATCCCACACCACCAAAAATTAGTGAATGAATGAATGAATGAATGAATGAGGAAGCAACTGCTTCCTGTAGAAGGTACGCTGTCCTGTTTGACAATCCACTCATACAAACCCCATGCTCAGGGCCTCCTGTTAAGGGCAGGATATCCCTTCTGTTCCATGGATGAATGAATGAATGAATGAATGAATGAATGAATGATGAATGCAATGATCCTGAGGTATGCAAGTGCCACCCACTCCTATGTTACCCCAAGAAAATTTGATCTAGAACCTAAGTCTCTGTCCCCATGGTAGGAATTAGGAGCTCTGGGAACATTCTATCTTCCTTTTGGGAGATGAGACTATTGTGATAAATAGAAGGACAGAAAACTCACTAGAAAGAGACTTCTAGGCCCCAGTGAGCAAGCCACACAGGCTGAGGCAGGAGGCAGAGGCTAAGGAGGGTTTCTTGGGGGAGGAGGCAGCAGATGGTGAGAAAGCCAGTGCAAGAGTTAAGTCAGGGCCATGAGGGCGAGGAAGGGAAACAGCTTGGTGTCATGGAAACACTTGCCTTCTGAGATGTTCCCACTCCATCTGCACAGCAAGGGACCCACAAGAGGCGAGATGTTAGGTTCCCTCCAGGCCCTGCATACTACATTGCAGGCTTGTTGGCAAAGGCTGACTCAGAGAAGGCCTCCTGGAGAAGATGGGAGCGGCTGAAATGTCCCTTATGCAAGTCCGGAGGCTTCTCCAGTTCTTCGTATCCTCCTCACAGTTCTCCAGGCAAGACCCATCCTTCCCTGCACTTGCACTTGCTTCCCCACTTGCTACCTTTGGAACAGAAGCCCCTCAGAGCTTGCAGACGGCCAAAGGACAGCCAGAGTCTGGAATGGAGGCCACACTCCCAATAGTCTCTTTCCCTGCCCGACAACACCGATGTCTGCCCTGCTTCCCAAGCACAAACATGAGATTAAACCTTCCAGACGTACTTCAGAATTCCCAACAGTGCTAAAAAAAAAAAAAAAAAAAAGCGTCCTGTCACCACAGCACACACACACACACACACACACACACATCTAGGGGCTGGCATATTTGCAATAGATACACCAAAACCATTCATATTCAATCTAGAGCATCACAACAGACAGAGGGATGCCCTCTTCTGGATGGTGCCTGGGTAGCCTTCTCTTGGACAGGACAAGTCAATAGGAACTATGTGCCGTGTCCCACAACTTGTCTCCAGGGCTGTGCTGTCGGTGGAAGATTTGAGAATCCCAGCTCTGGGCTCAGCAATCTTGCTGGGCAGTGCCAGGAAAGCAGCAGGAGAAAATGACAGACCAGAGCGTGGCCTTTGAAGCTACGGTGTGGGAGATCCTAGATTTTTTTTCTGAGAAGTAGCTCTGGGCTAGCCAGTGCTTTCACTCCTCCCAGCCTCAGAGTCCCCTCTGTGCTGGCTCAGTGCCAGACACAGCGTAAATGACCTGTCAGCGTAACCTTGTGCAGCTACTACAGAGTTCTGGTTTCTCAGAGTCTGCAGTCCTCCGTTGTCACCCCAGATGAGGAGCTAGAGGAATTCTGTGGTACTGCGTAGAAATCTCAAGAGCCAAGATTGGTGTTACACAACAGTGAAGCTCAGGATGGTGTCTTAGTTAGGGTTTTGTTGCTGTGACGAGGCACCATGAGATAAAGGAAAATATCTAACTGGGGCTGGCTTACAGTGTGGGGGGTTTAATACATTATCATCATGGGGGAAGCACTGGCATCAGAGTGCAGCAGGCTTGGTGCTGGAGAAGAAGCCGACAGTTCCACACCTTGATCCACATGCAGCAGAAAGAAACAGTGTCATTGGACTTTGCTTGAGCATAGGAGACCTTAAAGCCCGCCCCCACAATGACACACCTCCTCCAACAAGACCACACCTCCTAATAGTGCCACTCCCTATGGGCCAAGCATTCAAGCACATAAGTCTATTCAAACTACCACAGACAGGAGGAGCCTCAGTTCTTAAATGGGTCTCTAGCCAACAGGGGGTTCCTAGACTCTGGGATACTGAACCTCAGGAAAATCTAATATATATTAGATGACCACAAAGGCTATTAGATAAAGTACGGTGGTCACCAAGTCCTCAGGATGAACTAGCCACAACCTCCAGGGCTTCTAACTCACCCGAGTTACTCTCAGTCACCCTGGAAATGACTCAGGTGCCAGCAGAGGCCTGGCCTCCTGACCTAAGAGAGCATCTGAACCAAATGACCTAAAAGCTTTGAACTCAGAGGTTTAGATCCAAGTGGGTGATGGCTTGGTGAAGGGAGAGGTGCTTTCTAAACCCACTTAATGGCTGTCAGATAGTGTCAGAGGCCCCAGGGCCCAGGCTGCTCAGAACAGGAGCCTCCCCAGAGCCCAGAGGCTGAGTATTGTCTGGGCAGCTGCCTCCACAAGTGCCTCGCTATGGACACACCTGAGCCATGCCTGGACGTAGACCCAGCTCTGCCTTTAGTCCCTGTATGGCACAGGCAAGCTAGACTGTTGGGAAATGGAATGAGAAAATGAATCCAAATATTTGGCATGTTTCCCCCTACCAGAAATGTAGCAGGCAGACTCTGCCACCCCTGGTGTTTGTGTCCACCTTTGCCACTTTGGTGGCGGAGCAGGCTAGGCTTTCATCCATCACTACCTCCTTTTTGATGCCTGGCATCCCAGAAGCTGCCACACCAGAGCACAGAGCAAAGGATACCAAAGGCTGTGGTTCCACCCAGGCACCACCAACTCCTGTGGGTATCTTTGTTTCCCTTGCCACACCTCAGGATGTGAAGAGCTCTCTCTGGGGCACTCAGACGGTTGCTGGGGAGACTATTTTCTGGTCCCATCTAAAGTCTGCCCTCTTCTTGTCCTGCAGCAGTCAGAATTCCACAGCTTGTCCCTCCTGCCCCAACCCTCGAAGGACCCACCTCCTCTTTCACGTTATACTCAACCGCAGGACTACTCACCATTCGCACCAACACACACTGATGTCTCTCCTCTCTGCCTGCACTCCCTGGTGCCATGCCCTGGCAGCTTCCCTCTCCAGCCTCCCTCTGTCTTCATTCCCTGATCCCTGTACCCCCCCCCCCACCCTTTATCATTGGCCTGTATGTGCCTATCTCTCTCTTCATAGGTAGAGACCATAGTGTGTCTCAGATCCTGGCGTAAGGCTGCCTACACAGGCGGTGTCGAGTTAGTGGCCGATGCGCTGAGAAGGCTCAGCCTTGTGCTGGGCGACTGCAGAGCAGGAGGGGGCGGGGCCCAGGTCAGCCAGTTCCCCTGCACACTGCTCTGAATAGACTAGAAGCCCTGGTGCCCCTCATTATCCATCTCTCCCGTCACACTTCCTAGGGAAAACAAACATGACTCTGGCTTGATATCCGGCCGGAGGCCCTGGCAGTGAGATTCGCGTTTGAAAGTTTCCCTTGCATTAATTTCAGACGGAACATAAATACGGACTTGGGATGCCTCTTCCAGGAGGAGAAAACTGGAAACCCGCGTGCTCACTGGAGAGAAAACATGTGTGCTGGCCGAAGGCACCCGCGTTACTCTGGAGCCCGTGCGGGGGAACATCTGGTTCTCTCTCTCCTCCTCCGCCACCCAGCCCCCACTGCAGTCTTGAAATTGCCCTGTTAATTGGCGCATTGTTCATGCTGAGCACTTGACACACTTTCCTCTCCAATCTGCTGAACCTTGGAAGGTACACACGTTTCTGACCATTTCCTGCCCCCAACCATGATCTTGGCATCTCTGCAGCTGCCAAGTACTTCAGAGTGGGCGTGACGGAGCTTGCCGTGAACTGGGACAGTTCTGGGAAGAAGCCCAAAATGCCTTGCCTCTAACTATCTGTGTGACCTTGGGCAAGTCCTGCTCCCCTCACTGAGCCTCAGTTTCCCCATCTATAAAGTGGGAGCACCTTCAAGGGCTACTTCAAGAATGAAATGGAACAGCATGTCTGGAGGCTTGCTAAATTATTCAGGTCACCACCTGGTAAAACCTTACAGGTGTGAGGACCCAGGAGGCCAGGGACCCGTATGGGGAAGCTTAGACAAAGAGGGAAAGGAAACTACCCAAGGCCACAGGGTCCGTAGGTGGGTTGAGTCTTGTGTGCAGGCTCTGCCCTGCCCTAGCTGCCTGTGCCAGAGGGCATGCTGTCTGTCCTCCATGCCTTGTGCCCTGGTACAGCCCACCATGTACCCAGAAGAAAGGAACCTTTCCTCATCTCATAGTCCCTTTCCTGTTTGTATTATAGAGGTCTGTAAGTGGCCCCTGGCTTGTCTCACGGAGGCAAGGCTAGCCCTGCCCACAGTGATGAAGCCCTGACATTATGTGTGTGTATATATATATATATATATATGTGTGTGTGTGTGTGTGTGTGTGTGTGTGTGTGTGTGTGTGTGTGTGTATTCTCTCTCTCTCTCTCTCTCTCTCTCTCTCTCTCTCTCTCTCTCTCTCTCTCTCTCCCCCTTTCTCCCTCCCTCCCTCCCTCACCCCAAATCTGGCCATATCTCCTCTTTCCTCTTCTCTCCCTGCAATTGTCACTGCATCTCTCACAGCTGGTCTCTGGCTCCTCTTCTCTGTCTAACTCTTTTGTGTCCCACGTTCTGAAGTTCTCACCTCTCCTTGCCCCCACCTGCACCCTGTGACAGTCCCTCTGCTTTTCTTCCTACTTCCTTCTTTATGTCTCCGAGGCTCCCTGTGCCCCGCCCTCTCTTTCCTCTTCTGTTGTCTTCTCTGGACTCAGCAAGCACAATGGAGCGTGTCTTCCTGCAGAGAGCTGGCCAGAGAACAGCTGGAAGCCAATGCTGGAGGGAGATGCTGAGTGGTGGCCAGGAGCCCCAGGGAGGCTGGGCAAGCCAAGCAGCCTGAGCCCCAACATTGTGGGGCCCCTTTGGAAACCTTCCACCACCTTGCTTGCAGGTCCCAGCATGGGGGTGGTGCCTTGTTGAGAATTTCCAACTTTGGAGACAAGCCTAAGCCCTGCCTGCCAACCCCCGGGGACAGCATACGCTGGACCCTGACTCTAGGCTGCACAGGGGCCAAGCTCCTAGGATTGGTGGGATCTTGGGGAGACTCACCAAGGGCCAGGGCTGGGCTACAAAGAATGGGGGGAAACTTGGGTCTCCTGGGGACAGGATGAGATCATGGAAAGGATGTGGAGTAAAAGGCTGTGTCACTCATTCATTCAACAAACATTCATGGAGCCGTGGTGGTGCGCCAGATTTGGGCTTAACTCTGGGGACAAAGATGAATCAGGCACGGCCCCGCCCTCAAAGAGCTTATATCCCATCCCCACCCCCATCAGGTGGCTCTGCGTGAGCACATCCTGTCCCGACAGAGTCAGCTCAGGGCTATGGGCAGGTCAGGTTAGCTGCAGTGGGAAGAGACTAAAGAACAGTGCAGTGTGGCTGCAGGTGATGGCGGCTGGGTGGTTGAATGTACTTGAATTGACTGTTGAGTGTAGGAGCATGAGGACCAAGGTAGCTTGGTTAGCAATGTCCAGTAGAGACACAGTGATGGCATGGAGAGATGGTAAGCAAGGTTGATGTGCACCATGGAGGGTTGGGCGAAGATGTCCCTAGGCCACTGAGTGCCACTGTGTCTGAGGGAGTCATCGCTGCTCTGGGTCACCAAGGTTGGTAGCTGAGATATAAGTAGAATGAAGAGGAAAGAGGACAAGGGCAGGTTTTCACAGCTCCTGTTTGGACATGGCAGAAGAAAGCCCAGCAAGGGTGCCGCCAGATGAGTAAGGGCACAGTGGCAAATGCCCAAGCCAGAGGGAGGCTTGGGCACTAAGAAGTTGCAACTATGGGTCTCATGAGACCAAGCACCAGTCAGGATGAATATCAGGAATGCTGGCTGGGCATCCAGGATTACATCACTGAATTCTGGGCACAGATCATATAGAAGGGTCCTGCTTTGGGTTGTACCAGGAAAGTGAGGGACCAGTACTGTTTTCCCATCCTGGGAGGAAGGATGAAACAGAGAGAGCATAGTGGGCTCAGAAGAGAAGGTGGAAATTTGAACTTGACCTGCTTGCTTTCCCCAAGTATCCTTGGACTAAGGAAAGCAATTCAGTTCAGAAAGCCTTAAGGCTGAAGGGGTGCCAGGGCTCTTCCAACAGATCTGGGAGACACCCAGAGCTCAGGGCCCAGCTACATCTTTTGAGGGCTGCACCACAGAGGCCGCATAGGGCTAGGCCAAGCCTGATGCCTCTGACCATCCACAGTACATCCGCAGGACAGTCCGTGGGTGTTATCTGCTTCTCCTGGACTATTTGGAGTTTTCTCTGGTAGCTCTTGAGGACTTCTGGGCAGATGTGGGGACTACAGTTGGATCATCAGAGCTTGCATTTATTTATTTATTTATTTATTTATTTATTTATTTATTTAGATTTAGGGTTTCTCTGTGTTAGTCTTGGCTGTCCTGGACTCACTTTATAGACCAGGCTAGCCTCAAACTCAGTGGTCCACCTGCCTCTGCCTCCCAAGTTCTGGGATTAAAGGCGTGCACCACCATGCCCAGCCCAGAGCTTGTCTTTAAACCCACAGAAGCAGAGGAGGATTTATCACACTGTCTAGAGCAGAGGCCAAGAGCTCCTGGCAGAATCCTTCCTCCTGGGCACTGAAGGTTGCCACCCACTGCTCTCTTCCAGCGTAGCAGAAGAGAGCCAAGTAGGCAGGATGGCTCCCACTTAGTCAGGATGGCTCCCACTTAGTCAGGAACAGTTTCATCTCCCTTAATATGGCATTCTACGCAAGAGGCCCTGCCACTCTAGGGCTTCAAGCTGTCCCTAGAGCAAGCCAAGGAGCCATAGGTTATTTGACTTTGA
Source organism: Acomys minous (assembly GCF_964271855.1). Taxonomy (NCBI): domain Eukaryota; kingdom Metazoa; phylum Chordata; class Mammalia; order Rodentia; family Muridae; genus Acomys; species Acomys minous. The sequence goes on from NC_140487.1 coordinate 92,251,903, forward strand.
GGGGAAGACACTGGTGACAGGAAAGCCTAGGATCAAAGTCCTTTAGTTGGTTTCTGTTTCTGTAATACAACATTCTGACCAAAAGCAACTTAGGAGAAGAAACAGTTTATCTTACATTTCCAGGTAACAGCTCATCACCCAGGAAGGGTAGGGAAGGAAGTGGAGACAGAAACCTGGAGACAGGAACTGAAGTAGAGACCATGGAGGAATGCTGCTTCCTGGCTTGCTCAGCTTGCTTTCTTAGAAAACCCACAACCACCTGCCTAGGGTTGGTACCACCCATAGTGGGCTGAGCCCTCCTACATCCATCATTAATCAAAATAAACAATGGCCCACAGACATGCCCACAGGCCAGTCTGGTGGAGGTCATTCCTCATTTGAGGTTCTCTCTTCCAAGATGACTCTGGTCTGTGTCGAGTTACCAGAAACTAACCGGGACACAGGCTGAGGGAGAGACATGGGGCTTGTCCTTGCAGGCCAGGTCAAAGTCAGATTCTGGGGGCTGGGGTGGGGGGCTGTTCACACCTGTGCTTTTGTCTCTTCTATATAGAGATTCTCATCTCCTCACCCCCTCATACTTTGCACACACTGCCCTCTGTGTGGGGCCGCTCATCCTATCTCCAGCCCACTCCTATCTGCACCTAGTAGCACTGCCTCCTCCTCCAGGAAGTCTTCCCTGTCACCACTCTAATGTGTCTCACGTGCCTACACAGCTTCCTGTGACGTCATATGCACTGTAGGTAGTGCCCTGATCCGCAGAGCCAGATTCTGAGACACAGAGGAGCCAGAACGGGACTCAGACTGTCAATCACCGTCCAGCAGGAGCTATGTAATAGTCAACGTCCACTATACCAATGACACAAGTATATGAGAAGAGGGAGGGAGTCAAAGGGAGAAAAGGAAAGAAAGAAAACAAGTAAAAGAAAGAAGAAAGGAAAGGGGAAAGAAGGGAAGGAGGGAGAAACACAGGAGCATCTTTTTATGGGGATCTTGAATGAACCAAACGAACCCTCATGGACCATTTGCTATGTAAGCCCTTGTCTACCATGCACTCCAATCCCTCCCTCTGACATAGAGGAAACTGAGATACTGGGAGGTAGCCTACGCACCCAAGGGTTCAGAGGAAGCAGAGCACAGGCTGGGATAGACCTCTTAGCATCCTCCCCTGTGTGCTCACATTTTGAGTGATCTCCAGGTGGAACTACAGGAACTCTGACTGGCCAGCTAGCAAACTATGGCTGTGTGTCAAGCCAGCGTGCCAGAGGGCTGAGGAAGGCCCCTCTGCTCCAACCACTGGCCAGGTTCTGTAGCCCTCCCTCTGAATCAGGAGCTTGGCCTGTTCCTACCAGCTTGTCCACTGTGTTCTCTACCTCGCCTGAGGCTGTCAGCATGCCGGCCTTCCTGCTTCTCACCTGTCACCACTCGTCACAGGCAATCAGAGTCAGAGGACAGTGATTAGCCCGCCTGCTTCCCACGCCCAGGTTCTGCGCTAATGGGAGCAGGAAGGCAATGTTCAGACAGACTCAGAATGCGGAGATCCTGGAACACTCCAGAAGCACAGGACAACCCAAAGTGCTCATGAGGCAGGAGGCGGGGAGAGGACAGGGCCTGACTCAGGCAGTTCCTACGTCCACAGTCATTTGGTTTCCCGGGACTCTCCCTAACCAGAGCCTGAGAGTACAGACCTCTTGCCTGTACCCCGGTGAGGGAGGCCACTCCCTTCTTCGGGGCCCTGAACTGAATTATCCACCTGTATATCTATAGTACCTCATCCAAAGCAGATACATCATAAATGCTTGTAGAGAGAATGAATAATGGCTGGGAAGTAAGATGGACAACACGTGCACACACACACACACACACACACACACACACACACACTCTTCTGAAGGTCACCTCAGGTGTCATTTTGTTTGCAGCTCCTCTAGGTCGCTGTCACTGTCTGCTGGGTCCTGCATTTGGGGGAGGGTTTTATGGCTTTTCTGCTACCTGGGTCACCATGGGTAGAAGGTAAAGAAATGAATCTAAATGCTTAGATTCTGCCAGCACATGGTGAGCATGTGTGAGACCCTGGCCACATGCAAGGCTGTGCCAAAGTGGTCTCTGCCCCCTGGAGGGCTCTCAGGGAACTGAGGAAAGGAGGCATGAGTTGCTGGTGGAGTTTACAAAGAGAAGCAAACCATAAACCTGCTAGGGGCTGTGAGGCATCTTGGAGCTAGGACTTTCATGACTGTTGGAGCCTAGCCACTCCAGGTGAGCAGGCACTAGGGTCAGCTTAGTGGCATTGGACTCAGTAATGTAACAGGTAGCCCTGGCTGCACACCAGCCCCTGTTCTCTGGCGTCCTCACAGACTAGAGAAGGTGATGATGACCACTCCCGCTTTACAGGAGAGGAAACTGGAGCATGCAGAGATACGGCCTGTGAGCAGCAGAGCTGGGCTGTGAATACAAGCAGGGTGGGACCAGGTGTGCATCATCCCACTGGGACACAATACCTAGATTTGAAAAATAAACTTATTGCTACAGTACGGGCATTCCCTATGCCAATACCCATCTAGGAGACCATTGGGGGACCCCCCCCCCACTGTTATAATTCACTGGCCCAGAACCAAACCCAAGGGATGGCCCTCTATCTGCTGGGTGACAGCCTGACATGTGGCTGAGGCCATGCCGCATCTTATGTTCCAGGTCATTTTCTGGGGAACAACACTGTCATTGACGTCCTAAGACAGGCTGGGCTGGAGGTGGACCACACACCTGCTGGGCAAGCAATCCACAGGTAAGCAATAGGGTATATGGTGTCATTTTGGAGCTGGCTCGGCGACTGCTGCCTGAACGTACGTACATCGTGGCCACTGCCCCTGATGACCTGCTCAGGCCTAAGTGTAGAGCTGTGAAACACACTGCCATGAGATGGGGTCTTATGGGAACAGGCTGGCCGGACATTGTAACTAGTGGCTGCTGGACAGGGTGAAGAGGCTGGTATGTAGCCTTTTTGTGATCTCCTGGTGCCGTGGGAATGGGAGCAGAATAAGGTCTTATAAGATTCTTGAGGCTCAAATACAAATAGATTGAGCAACAGCATAAGTGACCTCAGTTATTCCCCAGAAAGTCAGCAGACATCCAGACCCTGAATGAAGATGGGACCACGGGAAGAAGAGGCTACAGTTTGGTTTCTTTCCTATGTCCATCCCCACTGCATGACTCTTTTGCTGCCCCGTCCATTCATGGTCCTCTGCTTCCTGCTGTACCTGCTCCATTGCCTCCTCTGGCTGTGCCCCTAGCTTCCAACTTCCCTGCCAGGACGTTGCCAACTCTTCCCACAGAGCCACTCTCCCAAACCTCTTCCTCTTTGGGTTCCTATGCTGCCCCACCCCACCTGTCCCCACCCTTGAACGTCCCCCAAGGATGGGGATCAGCTCTGCCTATGTGAACATCTGCAGCACCAGCATCGGGCAATAACCAGGCTGGAGATCTCAGATCTCCTGAGTCTTTCAGCTCAGGGTCAGGCTTCTCAAACTCATGGGCCCAGCCTTTAGGTAGGAACCTTCTCACCAGTCCACAAGGACCGCCCGGGTTGTGATTTCAGCCCGTTCATATGATGTCATGACCCAAAGTCTGATGCAGCCGTGCAGACAAGTGGTGCTGGCTGCTCACTCTGCGTGGGGCTCTAGGTGCTCCTAACTCATTGTCATCGTCTGGCAAGGCAGCAGCTATGAATATCCCTGCCTATCATGAACTCACTTGCAGAAGGACATTATTTGTGTGACAATCTGGTTCTGCGGTCTCCCTCATCTCCTAGCCATTTCTTGTTCCCACTCTGGTCACCGGGGACTCAAGAATGACTGAAACCTTGACCCTCACAGGAAGCTTCCTTGGGTCCCCAGAGCACAGGCCACTCCATACCATACCCGCCCCCCAGTTCCATGTGACGTCTATAGGACCTTGTGAGCCTCAGGGTTGGGACTCCATCCCAGCCTCCCATCACTCCCCAGGAGCTCAGCCAGAAGTTCAGGGCAGGTGTATGTAAGGAATGAGGGATACAAGGTATCAAGGCATTCCTCTAGTTCCCTCCTGTTCCTCGCACATCACCCTTCTCCCCACACCCCCTCCCTAGGACCTTTTCTCTTGAAGCGCAGTGTGTGTGGCCAGGCAGGGCAGGGGAGCAGGCATTAGAGGAGGAGATCCCCTCCACTGCCCACACAGGCTCTGCTGGAAGATTCTCAGCTTTAGTCTCCTGTACAAGGGAATGAAGAAACTGGCAGGGCGGAGGAGGGGGGGGTGGGGATGCTGAGGAGGCAACAACAATAAAAGCCATCCTTGGCCACAGGTGCTTCCTGTAGCTATCTTTTTGTCTGACTGTTTTGAATTATCTCCTCAACAGCTGCAGCATCTCCAATAGCCTGGACCCTGGTAGTCTGGAGTTGCCATGGGGGTTGGGAGAGGATGAGCTGAGCCTTTTTCTCTTCAAAGAGAGAGAGAGAGAAGCCCCTCACCCACTCACTGTTGGGAGTGTGAGGGTGGAATGGGAGGACTGCCTTCAGTCCCGGGTGCCACCTCCCTCGCAAGCTGTTTGCCTGGACACAGTTCCTAAAAGCACTCCTAACCCTCCAGGGACGATGTGCCCCCAAGGAATTCCTTTCTGGAGGCCCACAGAAAGTAAAGAATAAAAGCCAGAGTGTCTGCAGGCTGAGAGGCATAGCCTTCTTTGAGCACGAATTCCACCAACATGACTAAATGACCCTTGAGTGCCTGCGTAGTCGGGTCATTTCGCTTGGTGGCCCATATCAGAGAGGTTTGGTTAGGCACCAGGCACTGTACGGGGGTCCTCACCTCACTTGCGCCCATCTCATTCTGATGAAGCAGGTAGCAATATTCCTCCATCCCCTTTCTCTCCAAGAGCTACTCATCATCCGTAATCTGGGCCACGAGTTATAACTCGTGGGATGCAGCTTGTATCTTATCAGCTTTCAGGTAGAGCTCTAGTGACTTAGCCCTGTCCCACCTCCACTCAAAAGATGATCAATGGATGTCCGACGCACAGACAGCCGGATGAATTGATAACACAAGCAGCCTGAATAGCATCAACTATTCAAAGCCCTGGGCTGCCTGCTACTGCCAGACACTATTCTAAGCCCTTCAACTCTGTTTATCTATAACCTCACAATGTCCCAGTTGTGGGGGACGGGGGCGGGGGTGCAGACCATCCAACCCCTGTCGTTCTATGTCCAGCAAGAGCCTGGGTTTTGTCGGGTACTCTCCCGGAAAGCTTGGGCCCCATCAAGCACAAAACCAGAAGTGCATGCTAGGGCAGAAAAGGGTGAAGCATGGGATCAAAGGAGCTCAGGGTTCCAAACTGCACCGCCCCCCCCCCAGTCAAGCCAACCGGCAACAAAGTCCCAGCCTGGCTGTGTCGGTGGCTGCAGTCACAGAGGCTTGCTCACTCAGAGCTCCCAAACTGAGAGAGGCAGAGACTGGAGCCCAGTTTTGTCGGATTTGGTGGACAAAATGGCTGTGGCAGCTCTAGGTAGCCCAGCATCACATGGCTGACTAACCAGTAGCCAAGCTTCGGGGAGTCCAGCAATAAATTATTTAGGGAGAAGGGAACCCTGCTTTCCCCAGAATAAATGACGAATATCAAACAGATGATGCCGGACCATATATTTTGTGTGAAACAGAGACTTATAAACCTTGGGCAGTGGGAGGGGTTTTGAGGGTGAATGAATTTGATTCGCTGGGGTTAGGGGAGCCAGGGATAACTTCATTTACATGTAGCAACACAACCTGTCATAAGAGGGAGAAAGCAGTACTTAATTATCCTATGGGTGGGGGAAGAACTCCAGGTATGGTCAAAGGTCATTGGTTGAAAGGCAAGATACCAAGACATCTCCTTAGCATAGGATGGGTGCTTTCAAGAATCCCCAGATGCACACTGAATGGGTATCTTATCAGAAAATACAGGTCGGGCCTATAATTTTCCCTGAGGGCTATGATGCTTCTTAGAGGATCTAAGGGTCCCCAGATCAGGCAGAGAGGGAGCCCAGCTAAGAAAGGGAGTCTGTCACCTTGCACCAAGCTCAGAGGCTAACTGGAAATGCCAGACTTTGACCTTAGTAGCAGAGTCCCACATACCCCCACTTTACAGAAGAGACTGAGGCACAGCATAATTAGATGACTCGCCTGGGGTCCCTATGCCAGGGGTCCTGCTGAATGAAACGTTGATCGAGATCAGGGATGTGCATAGACCTCCTTTTCCAGCCAGCCCCTCCCTCCCTGTGCTCTCTCACACCTGACTCCTCCATATGCTCACGTTGTCCTCCTCAGCAGTGTGGCCACCTGGTGCTCCATGTGTTTTACTCTGTCTTCCACTTTAGGGCATAAGCCGTAGTGGGGCATCTGTTTGGGTCATTGCGGATACTTAATGTCTAGAGGAATACTAGCCATGGACTAAAAGATGAAAGGATGAATCAATGTTCTGCATCTCTGTAACAGAAAATGGTTGCCCTGGGCCCCTCCAGCCCAGCCTAGCAGGGGCCCTCTGGCATTTCCCTTGCCTTGAAGGCATCCCCTCTGCATCCCCTTCACACACACGGCACACTCACATGCTGTTCTTCTTTGCAGTCCTGCTGCTGAGAGCCCAACTCTCGCTCCTGAGGGCACCTCTCCTGCCAGCCCAGCTCCAGCAACCCCAGCAGCGGCAGTACCAGAAGCAACCTCGGCGACCCCCACAACCCCTCCTGAGGAGGAGGATCCAGTCCTGTCCCCACATCTCCTGCTCCCAGACAGTCTCAGCCAGCTGGAGGAGTTCGGAAGGCAGAAGTGGCGCAAGAGACTAAACAAACACCAGAGGCCAAGGCAGTTCAATGACCTGTGGGTCCGGATTGAGGACAGGTGAGCAAGGAAGAGACAGGCTGTGTAGGAGCTGACCACCGTCGCCTCCACTAGAGCTTAGTGCACTGCCACAGTCTCTGCTCTGAACAAGGAATCGTGGGGGGACAGAAGTGTCAGAGTGGAAACTTAGAGGCAGGCTCTTCCCTGGCTCCCAAGGATCTACGTAAGCATCTTTTGGGATATATAGAGCATATTCACATCTCAGTCTGGAGGTTTACCCTCAACATAAAAACAAGTAGCAAGCAGTTTAAAAGTGCCACGAGCCTGGAATGCTGACGCATGAAGATAAGTTCAAAGCCAGCCTGGGCGATGAATGAGAGTCTACCTTAAAATAAAAAGTAGAAAGAAGTCTGAGGATGTAGCATCATGATCGAGTGCCTGCCTAGCGTGCCCGGGGCCCGGGCCTCAACCTCCAGCAATTAGCTAATAGATTAAAATTAAAACAAAGAAGTGGGCCCTTCCTCTGCTGCCACTAATGAGTCAGCCATGCCTGGCCTGCACCTGGTTCATGTGTCCCACAGACTAGAAGGAAGGCAGGAGCAAACACAACAGGCTGGATATGTCAGAAAGTGTAGAATCCCTGTGCTGGAAAAGTTTGAGCAGTGTCACTGTAGCAGGAGGCTCTGGAGGGGTCCCTACCCTGTGAGAGAAACGGGCACCAGGCAAAGGGTGCTGAGGCTTAGAAGTGTTACTGTGGGCATGCTATAAGCAGGCAGGTTCAGGACACATTCTAAGGTGCTTGAGACACCTCTCTCTCTCTCTCTCTGTCTCTCTCTCTCTCTCTCTGTCTCTCTCTCTCTCTCTTTGTCTCTCTCTCTCTGTGTCTCTCTGTCTCTTTCTGTCTCTCTCTGTCTCTCTCTCTGTCTCGCTGTCTCTTTCTGTCTCTCTGTCTCTCTCTCTGTCTCTCTCTCTCTCTGTCTCTCCCTCTGTCTGTCTCTCTGTCTCTCTCTCTCTCTGTCTCTCTCTGTCTCTCTCTCTCTCTTTGTCTCTCTCTCTGTCTCTCTGTCTCTTTCTGTCTCTCTCTCTGTCTCTCTCTCTGTCTCGCTGTCTCTCTCTCTCTGTCTCTCTCTGTCTCACTGTCTCTCTCTCTCTCTCTGTCTCTCTCTGTCTCTCCCTCTGTCTGTCTCTCTGTCTCTCTGTCTGTCTCTCTGTCTGTCTGTCTCTGTCTGTCTGTCTGTCTGTCTGTCTGTCTGTCTGTCTCTGTCTCTCTGTCTCTGTCTGTCTGTCTGTCTGTCTGTCTGTCTCTCTCTCTCTCTCTCTCTCTCTCTCTCTCTCTCTCTCTCTCTCTTCCTCCTCCTCCTTCTCCTCCTTCTCCTCTTCCTCCTGTCACATGCTGCTCAGGTTATCACCAAGGCTCTCATTACTCCAGTATTCTGTTTACCCTCCCCCTCCCCTCAGTTTCTCTCTGGAGCGCTCTCCCTAAGTCAGTCAAGTGGCAAAAATCTTTACATACTGTGAATAGTGTCACTAGGGAATGTCTCAGGAAGGGACCAGAGTCTGCCCCACTGTGGTAGGGAATCCTGGGTCTGATGTTTAGACAGTGAGACCTCGGAACCGAGACTCCCAGTCTGGATCGTAATGCCATCCATAATTTTCCTCCATCCTAGACAAAATCAACTTGGGTACTTGTTAAATAAGCAAGCCTTCAGCCCCGCATAGACCTCATGCATGGTAGTGGGCAGGGCCGAGGCCTGAGAAGGTGTTTGCTCCAGAAAGTTCTAAGCAGCTCTGGGGAGCTCTGGCCCAACTGTACATTTATGAATCTGAACCAATGTCTGAAACTAAAGGGCTTGTCCCAGGCCACCCAGAGAACCAGAAACTGACTGCTGCCTTCCACTCCTTGACTCTTCTTACAGCCAGATGGCCGAGTTAGTGACAAAAGATTGATGTAGCCCTGGTCCCATCACAAAGAGCATGGCGTGCACTATCATAAAAAGACCACTAATGAGTAGGCATCAAAGCCACGGAGACTTCAAGTGTCAGTGTCAGAGCGCCTCCCGTGGACCACTAGGAAATGTACTTCGGCAGCGTCTCATCGGCCCTGCCTCCCACTGCAGAGGCATCACTGTAGCTATATTGCCTGAGACACACACTAAGACCAGATGCCCAGCATGGGCTTACCATGCCTAACTGGCTGCAGGCACCTAGAGTTTTAGAGAGCTTCATCTTTCAGTTGTGGGCAAGCTTGCAGGACACCAGCAGTCCACTAGAAGCTCCAAGTAGTCTGGTTACTCAAAGACCTGGTCAGTGGAGGAGTCCAAGTCATGGGCAACAGGAAGCTAGGCTGTCAGCTCCGGCAATGAGCCCCCCAGCCCCTAACTGTGTCTGAAAGGGGAACGCAGACAAACGACACTGGACAGTTTCCTTTTCACAACACGGGACCTGGAATACAGTCCCTGGCTTCAGGGGAAGAAAGCAGCTTTTCTTTGGCAGAGGGGAGCCTCCTCCACCCCATCAGGTAAAACTGTGGTTGGCTGACGCACCTCCGCCTGCTCAGGCTGGAAAAGAAGGCTCCACCAAAGAGCAGCTTGTTGAAATTTCTCACTACTTCTTGGGAAGGCACAGGCTCTGTGGTCCCCAGAAAGCCCAAGCCCAAGGCACAGGCTCCCACACTCAAAAGGACTCACTCCACCTTCCCAGAGTCCCCAAGTCTCCAGTACTCTGAGAGAGAGAGAGCAAGGGACAGGATGGGTCTCATTTACAGCCCCGAACCATCTTTCTTAGAGTCTTGCTTTTATACTGCTCCTTACTTTGTTCCTGAGTCCAGCTGAAGCTAGCCCTCCACCCCTGCTCTTTTCGCCCATCTTCTGCCTCCACTCTCACAGCAGGACCCCTGAGGCTCCTCCAGCCTCTGGTCTTGCCTTGCACATCTCATTGATCGGTGGCAATCCTGCAGCGGTCCCTGTACCCGCAGGGAGGCTTGCCTGCCTCAGGGCTCTCACCTCCACTGGGTCCTTACCAAGCTACGTGCAGCCACAGGCTGTCCCCTGCATCAAATTATCCTTCTTCTCTCTGCTTAGGGTGGCATGCCAGCGGGCCTTTGTGAAGCTCCCACATGGCACTTAGCATCTATCATGGTGTAGTCTTATCAAGAGTCACAGAAAGCAGGCCTGTTCTGCAAGGGTGGAATTCCAGTCATCAAGATCAGTAAACTTGCTGAGGTGCAGACTCAGGACTGGCATTCGAGCCTAACTCTACGGTTCATATTTGCCCATCACCACCTAAGTGTTCTTCTCATTGTCACCTGACCAAGCTCTCCTACCTGCCCTAGCCACTCATGGGAGGCCTGTTCTTGTCACCAATGCCCACAGGACATTTCTTTGACTATGTTTCTAGTCTGAAGAATCGTGGGCACAGACATGATTTGAACCCCTCCAGGTCACCCCAGGCCTCACTATCAGGGGAAGAGTCTTTGAGCCTAAGGAGGAGGGAACCAAGGATGCAGACTGTGAGTGACTGGCTAGGACACCACCTGGAACCTACTTGGCCTCCCTTCGCCCCTCGTTACCCCAGGGGGATGTAAACACAGCGGAGGAAGTTTAGAGTAGCAGCAGCCTGTGGCAGGATGATTTATGGGGGCCCGTGGAAAGGGCTGAGTGTGTCCACAGAGGGATGCGTGGCAGCGGAGTATTCTCAGGAATCCCTTACCTCCGAGCACCAGTTAGAGGTAGGCAATGTGGAGAGGTGTGATGGGGGCAAGCCAGGACAGAGACCATTCTTGTAAAATACAGGCCTGTGGCAATCCTAGAGTGACTCCTTCTGCTCCATTAGGGCCTTGGCTAGTTTCTGGAGGTTATGCCTCCATGTGCTCACGTCTTTAAGCACACAGGGGTGTGTGTGTGTGTGTGTGTGTGTGTGTGTGTGTGTGTGTGTGTGTGTGTGTGTGTGAAAGAGAGGAGGGAGGTTAAGGAAGAAGGAGCAATAAGGAGGCACAGTGACAGTGCCTGGCACATTTGAGTTGGAAGCATGTTGAGCATGCATGGGTGTAGAAAAGACAGTACCTTCAGACTGCTGGGCATTGGCCAAAGCCAGACGCAGAGGTGAGCATCATCAGTCTGTGACAGTCACAGGACCTTTGCAGGTGCCACTAGGCAAGGACAGGCCATCCAAGGTGCACATGTCAAAGCCCCCAAAGATGGGAAGGGACATGGTACTCCTCCAGAAGGGCTCTGTGTACTTCCTGTCCACTTCCCTTCCTGATCAAGTTACTCCTCTCTCTTTCTTCACAATGTGGGGTGGTCCAGGGTAGCTAAAGTGTCCTTGCGAGGCCAGAATCCCCACCTGAAGTGGGTGGTGCCCCTTGAGGATTGGAAAATTAAGTCATTCAATTATTTTTTTTAAATATTCTGAAAGAATCAGGCAGGGTAGTGTTGCATTCCCACCCCACAGCTTTACAGAAGATGCCTGTAAAGCTGACATCAGCTCTACAGTGACCCTGGGGTGGCTGCTGCTAATGTTGTTACTTCCAGAGTCTCTGGTCTGAGGTGTCTCAGGCTCAATAGTCCCAAAAGGCTGCTACTCGAGGCCGTCAGCCATCAATGAGCCATTGACGGGGGGCTGTGAAACACTACCCCCAATTTAGCAAACACATGTTAGTTACCCACATGCCCCCCATTACTGTGGATTAGTACTAGTGGGGGACAGTGACAGGTATCCCCAAAAATTGTGTTACTGAAAAAGCCCTGGAGCCTCAGCTTTATAAAACCCTGGCAATTCCCATCTATGGGCCCATTTTTCACCTCAGGATGGAAAGTTCCTTCTACTTCTGGCCCACTATGAAGCTCTTAGCAAGCATCAGATGGCTAGCCCACAATCTGCAAGGTTGAGGGAAGAGCGAAGGCGCTCCTGAAGAAGGAGATCATGGCACAAGATGCGAAGGCCAACAGGCCTCAGGTACTAGGTGGAGGCAGGGAAGAAGCAGCAGACAAGCTGGGCTAGATGGGTCTTTGCCTACATCTAATTTCTTGGCCCAAAGTCACCAAAGTCCAGTTGAGAATCACAAGTTCTCCTCCAACTGATGGCATGGAGGAGCCTATCATACAAGCCCGGCATTCTCCAAGGCTGGTGCCCCTGCATCTCTCTGAGGACCACTAAGGAAGTAACCAGAGGCTGGACCTCTTCACTAACCACCCTCCATCACTTCCCGAAACTCTATTTATGCCATACAAAGGTCCAGGCTTTGGTAAGGAGCCTTTCATCTTTGGTTGTCAACGAGTAAAAAGTATACTTGTGCTCCTAGTTAGCCACTGGCTCCTCGTATTACAAGAAAATCAACATCCGTGATGCCCAGTGTCAAGCCCTGGAGGGCTCCTGCAGACCCCTAGTGCCAGAATTCATCCCTGCTCTAGGCAACCCCCAGGAAGAGGTGGCCACTGACAGTGCCTGCTGGGCACTAGCCTCCTGGGTCTGTGCTTTCCCTCGGGTTCTTGCCTGTGATCTTACCTCTGGCCTTTGCTGCTGGGAAGGAGTTCAAAGTCCCTGAGTCCATTCTTGCCCCTTTGCTGTATAGATTGGGGAAACTGAGGCCTAGAAAACTGTACTGGCCCAAAATCACAGATCAAGCCAAGGACGCAGCCCAGAACTCTGCCTTCCAGCCAGCCAGAGGGGCCTTCCCGCACTTGGGGTCCTGTCGTCTCAGAGCAGACTTGCCCCCCCCCCGCCCCCGCCCCAGTGCCAGCCATCTGCAGAGCCTGGGAATATGCAGTGTGTTTAGTTTGGCCTCTAGGCCGTTGTGCCATGAGACGGTTTTCCCCAACATGAGCCTGAAAGGGGGTGGGGACCTGGACTAGGCCAACTTTGTGAGCAGAGTAAGCTAGGGAAGAAGGGGGGAGGTTGCAGTCAGGGGGGCTCGTCCCCCTCCCCAGTCCCTACTTCATTTTCCTGGGACTCTTTCCAAGCAATATAAAACCCCACTTGGGCTCCAAGGAAGAGTTTTTGTATTTAGTTTTCAAAGTGTAAAAGAAAATGCCTATAGGTGCCTTGTGAGACACAATTCCCATTTGGTCTCCCCGACCCCCACCCCCACCCCAGGGAAGGGCAGGGAAGGGCAGCCTGAGCCCTCACAGGGCACCCAGCCCAATTCCTCGAGGTCAACTCAGAACCTCTCAACTACCCAGGCTGGGCACACAACTGCACCTAGGTGTGGTCGGGTGGTGGTGGAGGGATGTGTGTGTGTGTGTGTGTGTGTGTGTGTGTGTGTGTGTGTGTGGTGTTGGAGGCTGAGGTAAAGACCTCTACTAGGCAGTAACTGAAACCAAGAAGGCCTCGGTCTAATGCTGGAAGCTCCACATCAGTGTTCAAGGTCTTACCAAGAAACAGTGTGCTTCACTAATGCTCACAGTTCTTGCCTCAGAAGCAGGTGGCCCCAGTGCCTCTCACCTTGTTAAGAATGCTCTTCTCCTTCAAGCTCAGTAGAAACAGAAATATGGCATAGGCATAGCACTGAGCATGATGACTGCCTGTGCTCATAAATATATCATAAATGAGGCACATTATTAGTCAAAGAAGCAGAGACATAAAAATAATAGTACTACTAGTAGTAGTAGCAGTAATAATAATAATAATAATAATAATAATAATAATAATAATAATAATAATAAAGCCTTCTCATACCTCCCAGGGCCAGGCACTGTTCTAAGACTCCTCAGAGAGAAAGCTGATCTTCAGCTCTCATAGAGCATCTGCCCACTACAAATGACAGTGAGGCTAGTGGGAAGTGGGTAGTATTTTATGTGAGCCTTGACTCTTCAAGGTAACAGGGCAGATCATAGGCCTTGAGGGGAGAAAGAGTGAGGCAAGTCTCTAGAGGTGAGACAACCAGAGCAAGACAGTGGGTGTGATGGGAAGGAGATTAGTAAACCAGGCCAGTATAGTGAGCTCATGACAAGCATGACAGATCCCATGTGGTTGAAGGCCAGCATGGCAGGAAACAAAGCCCACTGGGTTCTGTGAGCTAAACTGTGCTGTGGAAGTCCCCTGCCTCACCCCTGTTTTGCATACATACTCTATAGGAGTGCCTGCATCTCTCAGAGAGACAACAGTCTTTTGGCTTCTGCCCCAAGGGTGTACAAACCGACTTTGCCCCAGAACCTGGATACCTGGTAGCCTCTTTGAGGCCCCCTTGGTGAAAGGGGATAAGCCCCATTGTGAAGGTTTATTGGGAGGATGGAAATCCCATTTGAACAGCTGGCGTGGGAGACAGCAGACAGGGTGATGTGGTGATAATTAAGGTGTGCGTGTGTATATTCGGCCACCTTCAGCAACCTTGGAGGGGACAACAGGGGGTAGAGCACCTGTAGGCAGGGGGAAGCTATGCTCTCAGGGCTCCAGAACTGTCTACTCCATGGCTTCGCAATTGTTCCTGCCTGGGACCTGCCCTCAGGATTGGTGACAGGTGAGTCCAGCCTGTCCTTGGAGTTATGCTGAGCTGGCTGTGGGGTTCTAGACTGTTCCCCTTTCCAAAGCTATCTGCTAAAGACAGAGCTGAACCCCAAGATCTTCTTCCTAGGAGGAGGCTGCTGACGACTGCTGTGTTTCCTCTTTCCAGCACCACTATCTCCCCACCTCCGCTGCCCCTCCAGCCTACCCCCAGCTCCGGGACCACCAAGCCCTTGGTCAAGCCCTCACACCAACTCCAGCAACAGGACCCTGAGGGATCTACCAGCAGCTCAGCGCCTACACTGGGACTGCTCCCTGCCTTCGCTGCCACCATTGTCGCCCCTTTCCTACTACACACCCTTGGGCCTTCCTGACCTCTGCCGTCCTTGCAGAAAAGCCAGAGAGAAACCACAGGAGTCTGTGGCCATGCTCACCATCTGACACCACCTCAGAGGGTGCTGACACCTCAAGGCAGTTCACAGAGGACAGGGACCTTAGAACACTAGAGCTTTACTGTACCCAAGTTACATCTTCTTTTTTGTAGAAGGTCTTAATTTCCCATAGTGCTATGGGACTCTTTTGTAAAAATATGTGTCCATATTAAAAGAGAAAATGTATTTATTCTATCGATAAAACTATTTTTATGTAGCCTATGTTATAGTCCCTAAATTAGCCCCAACACCAACCCAGGGAAGGAGACCAGGTTCCCATGACCTCTGTGACCTGTGTGGACTGTGGCTTTGAATTGGCCTCAAGCCTCTTAGTCAGGCTTGGGTCTCCTGCTATAAGGTACTTCTGAGGGCAGGCGGAAAGGCAGCCCCGACTGGATTTCAGAGCCAGAGGCATGGTGGCCAACCACCAACCCCATCCCTGGATGGCTCCAGGCCCCAGAGGGACAATTTAAGAAAAAAAGAAAAAGAAAAAGAAAAGAATGCTGCTATTTTGAAGTCATGAGTGTCTGTGGACTGGCCCTCCAGAGCTCCCGGTGAGTTTTTCCATCAAAGTGGGAAATTGTTGCTGAGAGAGGTAAACTGAGTCCCATGGTCAGATGGCAACACTGAGACCCAAGAAGTGAACGGGGCTACCCAAGGTCACAAAGCAAGTGGGTGATCTATGTTCCGGTGGCACTGGTCCAGCTTTTATTCAACAAGGGCTGGTACACCACAGTGAAGTGAAATGAGCTGGGCATGAGGACAGGAGTGGGCACAGGACATTTTAGGGGTGCAGGAGCCACCAATTGTGGTTAAAAAAAACAGTGGCAAAGAGGGCTGCAGAAGCCTGCAGCAGGGTGCCCTCTGTGAGATGTGAGGAAACCCCATTTCAATGATAAGACTGAACGCCCAAAAGAGTGAAAAGAATCCACCCAAGGTTTAGCACCACCACCCCATCAGTGTGATACAAAAACTATCCTTGTCTCATCGACTGTGTTGTACTCCTGTTCTTTCTGTTTGGCAAAGCACCAAGGGACACAGGTTTCCCAAACTGGAACCTTCCCAGGCTTCCTTTGGCTGACAAGGAGGCCGGTTCACCAGCTCCCCCTGCTGGTTCCTACAGCCAGGGGGCTCTGTCAGGATGATCATGCCAGTGTGGGCAGGCAGGGAGTTGAGGCATAGAGAGACTTAGCCTTTTGTCCCCAGGTGCTGACTGGGGACACAGTGGGCCAAAGTGGGCCGAATCTCAGCCCTAAGCTCAAAACTAGACTTGTGCCTCATTAATTATTTAAGGAGCCCTACATCCTGAGAGCAGGAAAGAGCCCTCACCTGACAACAAGAGTAAAGAGTAAGGCTAAGATCCAGAAAGAGGAGAGACTTCGCCAAGGTGGCACAGCTGGGGCGGGCATGTTGACTCCGGTCCTGTTCTCTCACCTCACTGCACATGGGTTTCCCTGGCAGGCTTGATGGCGCCTGGTTGGCTGCAGCACCGCCATGCTTAGGTTGGCAAGCGTCTCCCTTCTGAGATGGCAGGGTTCTGGGCAGCTCACTGGATAGTCAGGGGTCCCACAGGCATCCTGGCAGGCAGCAGAATTCTTTCCATCTCTGCCCCCACTGGACAGGTTTAAGCCTGAGACCTGGCAAGATTCTAGAACTGTGTCTCACAGGGTCCCGCCAGCCCCGTGGGCACCACATTGTAAACTGAACTTGACCTCAACCAAGACTGGAGTCAGTTTATCCTTGGCAAAAAAAAAAAAATGTGACTTCCTATTGCAGAGTGGGAAGGGGCTTAACTGGCTTTTAAAGCAGGCTCAGAAGTTAGACATCAAACAGATCGCGCAGAGCGCTATTGGGATGAGATAAGTGTAAAGGAATTGGAAACACACAGGCCAGCTTCCCCTATTTGGGGCATGAGATGTATGGAGATCAAGCTTGAGGTTAATTAAAGATGAAGCATTTGGGGAAACAGTCCAGGCACCTGACCGTGTGCCCAGACCTGTGCCAGGCGTGGGGCCAAGATGGTGAATTAATGCAGCATGTAATCACTGTGAAAGCACAGTGCCAGGGTTACACACATGGGATGGATTGTACCCACCCTTCTGAGCCCAGAAGAGTTCACTATTAAGATGGGACAAGTGGGGCCATCCTGAATTACTGCTGTCCCGGCCCCAACTCCAGGCCACGTGTCTTTCCAGGCCCCTTCTTAAGGAAGATTGGAAGAGAAGAAAGTGTTCCAAACTCTCTTCCTCAGCCACACTTTAAAGTCTTCAAAGACAGTGTGCCAGGCTTAGTAGCATATGCCTGTAATGCCTCTACTTGGGAGCCTGAGGCAAAAGCATCATAAGTTTGTGGCCCAGACTGGAATACATAGTGGGTCCTAGAACAGCTTGAGCTACATAGACAGGCCCTATATGAAAAAATGGTGGAAGGAAGGAAGGAAGGAAGGAAGGAAGGAAGGAAGGAAGGAAGGAAGGAAAGGCTAGGCCAACAGATCAACAAATTTCCAGCTTGTTGTGGGCATTGAAAAGAGAGCCATTGTTGGTCAGACATCTAAGGCCGAAGTCTTTTGGCCCCTGGAGATCTCTATCAATCTAGGGTTTGAGCAAGTAACAAACTCAACCTGCTGGCCTACATCTTAGGAGACCTTGGGCACAAAAAATAAAATGTATGTCTATGCCACTTAAACGTCTCGCCCCTAGCCTATCAGCAGTTCCTCAGACTTCATATTCTGTCTAGCTGGACTCATAAAACATAGAGCCCTGTTCCCTTGAGAGTCCCACCAGTATTTTTAGGACTTTTCATTTTGACTCTGAGGCAGACAGAAAGATGGAAGGCCTGAGGCCCAGCAGATTAAGTGACCAGAACATGGTGAGGGTGAAAGAAAAAAAAAGGAGGTGCTATTACCAATCCCCAGGGTCAAAGCTACAGAGTCTGCAATGTGTGCACTGAGAATGACTCAAAACACTCATCTCGCACCGGAAAAAAAACCCTAGCACACCCTCCTCACATGGTGTGTGGTGACCTGCTGTTTCTTGCCCTCATCTAGACTTGGGTAAGCCTGGGAGCTCAGGTACTTTGTGCCACCGCTCAGCCCAGTGCCACTGTCGCAGCAGATCCCAAATAAGAGAACTGCTACCCAAAGGGAGCTCTTTTAAAAAGATAATATTCTATGCAACACTTGTAGCTTCAATGACATCCTAGGTGGAAAACAAAAACAAAACCAGAGCTGGGGGTAGTGAGAACCATGAGCTAAGGACCAGGCCCTCTACTTAGCATTTCAGACAGTCCATGACCAGGCTCAGCTGACCTTGCTGGTCATGCCTCATCCCTCTCACCCTGGGCCTGACAGATGGAATCCTATCTGTTATTTCTAGGATAGACACAGTGTTATATACATGCTGCTCTCTCGCTGAAGCTCCCCTTCCTGTTCCCCAGCCATTTAGTCCCGTGAGGATAACGCAGGTGGCACTTGCTCCAGGATGCCCCCATGGGGCGGGCCCTTTGTGCATTCCCAGTACCCATTACCACACCCACATTCCAGCATTAGGGCTGTTTAGATATGAACTTCTTCCTTATTGGGAATACAAGCAACTCGATGGGGTGGGTCCTATGTTGTCGGGTTTTTATGTCCTTCAGCACAAAGGTGATCCTCTGTAGCTGCCTGAGAGGGACAAGGCAGGAAAAAGACGGTGGAGCTCGGAAGGGTGAAAGACAGCCTTGGTTCTCTATTTGGGGACAGCTTCCACCTCCCCTGGCTGGTAAAGGACGGCATCTGAGGGCAGAGCTCTCCCTGGGTGGGGACAGAGACTTAGCGTAAAGGCCCCAACATTCAGTGGCTAAAGATGAGGTAGCCAGCTGGAAGTCTTGGCAAAGGGCTGGTGTAAATGACATGAAGGTCCCCCGCACCCCCCCCGCACCCCCCCCCCGCACCCTCCCCAGCTCTATAAGGCTCGAGTTCTTTAAACATTGTTCTTTTTCCAAAAATTCATCTAGGCGGCCAAAAATATCACCCTGGCTGGCCGTCTAAGCCTGTAGATTCAGTACTCAGTCAAGCTGGTCGATACCCCTCCCCCACTCCTCCACAGCCCAGCCAGGCCTGCCATGAACTGGCAGAAATTTCTGCTGCCTTCGGGCAAGGGACCTCTTGGGGAGGAGATGGCTGGGTTGAAAGCCTGCCCATGGCTCCAACTCAGAGCCACTTCTTTGTCTCTGCCCAGCCCTGGGGGAGGAACGACAGAGCTTATAAGGGCCCTTGGGACCATTTCTGGCCCTTTCGAGGGAATGTCAGCTCCTCACCTCCTGTCTCCAAAGGCATTCTGGGATCTTCCCCTCTAGAGGTGCCTGAGTTTTCTCTTTGCTTCCTGACCTTGGATGAGCCCCTGCCCATCTTTGAGCCTCTGTTTCCTCACAGAGAGAGTTTCCTGGGGCTAGGAAGGGAATTTTGTGTATAGTCTTGGGTATCCTTGAAGGTGAGCTTCCCCAGGCCAGTTTTCCATATAGGCCCCTCACAGGCCTCCGTGATTGGAGCACGTGACAGACAAGAAAGCATAACTTAGAGGTTCTCCCCTGCCTAAGACCTGTCTCGGGGAAATGTGATTCTGAGTGGGATCCAAGTCGCAGGTGCCTGGTGTGAGAGATCAAGGACTCTCAGCTTGGAGTCTTTCTGGTTGCCAAGCTGGGAGGGCATGGCTCTCAGCTAAAGATGTGGGAGGGGGTCCAGTTCTAAGCCTCAGATTTGTTGCATATTCCACTGTGCCTCACTGTACCCCAAGCTGGCTTCAGCTCTCGCCATACTTGTGGTGTTCTTTATCACCTCTTCCCCCACCCCGCCCCCTTGAATTGTCATGAAGAGTTCTTTAAGAATATAATAGAGGACAAAGAAAGATGCTATTAATGTTATTTTGCCAAAAAAATATTTTTGTAGCATAATATATTAATAAAAGATATTATGAACTTGACCCTGACTTGAACTTCTCCACTGACTTTCTGCAGGGAACGTTTGGGGAGTTCCCTGCCTCGTGAGGGCCAGGGCCTATGACCAGGTGGCACAGAGAATGTGAATGACCCCATTTTTCATGCACAGATTCAAGTGTGGGCTGAACGGGTGGCATGAGCAAGGACCGTGTAGGTGCAGAGGACGGGCACCAAGGGAGACGCGTACAAGCAGAGGGAGCGGCCTACGGCTTGGGGCAAGAGTTATGCAGCTGTGTCTTACACCGCTGGGACCTGGGCTCTGTTAATTCTTTCTCTCACCAGGGTTGTTATTGCTTCTTATCACTTTCCATACTTCTCTGCTTCTCCTTGGCTCAGGCCTACTGGGAAGTTGCTGCCAGCCACACCCATGTCCTCTTATTCTACTCTCTCCTTTACAGCCAAAGTGAGCTCTGCAAACCACAAGAGTGACCATGTCTCTCCCTGCTTTGAACACTTTGCAATGCCTCCCCCAGCAGCCCCTGCTTATGTTTCCAGCTAGAAAACCATTTCTCTGTGGTCCCTCTCCCAGGATGCAGTGCCCCCACAGTCATCGCCTATGCCTTCTGCTTATTGGCACTGTCCACCTTGTCTTAGCACGTGTGTTGCCAGTGATGCCAGGCTCCCTGCGTCTCCATGTCTCACCCGTTGATCCTTGGGCTCATGTGCATTCTGAATGCCTCAGCTCCAGCAGTATCTGTCCCAAGAAACCTCCCAACCCCTCCCACCTTGCTGGTTATTTGTTCTCACCACTCTCTACCTCACAGACTGCTAAGATGGGATTGTTGGCATGTTCTATCTTCTTGGCATCTCTGTGTAGTCACCTCCAAGCCCAGCGGCTGGTAGCTGCCACATAGACAGACACTGTCTGTAGTGGGGGCTTGAGGAAGAATGATGGAGTCTGTGAAAAGGAAAGAAAGAAGAGAGAGGCGGGTGGGTACCAATCAAGGCGCATTGAACTTTTTTTCTGCCACATCACATGGCAGCATCAAGTGTCATCTCCTCAAGTTTTACCATGGAAAGTCCCCCAGAACTTAGGGACAAAGAAGACATCCACTAAAAAGTTGGAAGTCATGGGCTGGAGAGATGGCTCAGTCAGTAAAGTGCTTGACATGTAAGTATGAGAACCTAAGTTCAAACCCTAGAGCCCTTGTTTTGTCTTGTTTTGTTTTGTTTTGTTTTTTAAAAGCCAGGCACAGTGGCACACATCTGTAGTCCCAGTGCTGAGGGCAGACAGGTTCCCAGGCTCACTGGCCAACCAGCACAGCCTACTTGCTGAGCCCTGGACCAATAGCTGCTGAAGGGGTGGGCCTCTGTCTAAGGCATGGATATTAATGTGACAACTGGTATACCAGGCAATGTGCGATGCATGTGACTCTAGAACATTTTATCCACAGAACTTCCACACCTTAGCACCATCATAAAGATGAAATAACTGAGCTACTCAACTGATGACACAGTGTGTTATACCCAGAACCCACAGTCAGGCCCCAAGCCAATCTCTTACTCTCATTCTGCTATTCTGGGGGATAAGGGACCATTGCTGAAAAATGGGAAGGGTGAGTGTTGGCACCCATACTCTACAGACCAAGTGGGTGAAGTCAGGATCCCATGAGGCTAAACATGTCCTGGAATCCACCCAGAATTTTGTTGTGTCTAACAACTGGGTGTAGACACTCCAAGGGAGAAGCCCTGCCCTGTTCCCAGTCCCTCCGGAGTCTTCTGGGGGTGACATCAGTGGTGTGGGAATTCTGATTCCTCTTTGGACCCAACCCTATGCTCTGTGCTCTCTCTCTCTCCCTCCCTCCCTCTCTTCCTCCCTCTCTCCCTCCTCCTCCTCCCTCCCTCTCTCTCTCTCTCTCTCTCTCTCTCTCTCTCTCTCTTACACACACACACACACACACACACACACACACATACACACACGAGCCTTGCTCAGTTCAAGTACTCCCTGAAGAAAGCTGTGACCCAGAAATACTACATGATGGAAAACCTAGGAAGAAAAAGGACTCCTTCAGGCACCAGCCATACTGCTCTCCATATGGCAACAGGTAACAAGTGGGGGCAACCAGTGCTTGTACCTAATATGCTGTACGCTTTGCTCTCCCCACCAGGAAACCCTGCCCAAACCCTCCTGTCCTGAGCTAATAACTGTTAGAGTAGAGGACACCACCATCTCATTAATGCAGCCCCAGGCAGGAGACCTTTCTATTCTGCTATTAACAAGTTCGTGATTGACCCATGGAGGAAGCTCGGGAGTGAAGGGGAGACCTTCCTAGGACCCATGCCCACTGGGAAATAGTCTTCCAGCAGAGAAAGTGTGTGAATCAGGGCTAGGGTCTCTCCATGGAGAAGGAAGCTCTACTTCAGGCTAACTAGTCTCTTCTCCTTCCCTCCTGATGTCTATCCCCTGCCTCCTGACATCTCATGCCTGTGTCCTCGCTCCTTGCCCACCATGTCAAGTCCTGTGGGGCCCCTCCCCCTCACTCAGAACATCTGCGGTTTGACAGTCTATCCTAGCACCACCATCACATAGTGTCCTAAAGCAAGCCACTTCCTGGGATGAAGTCCTCAGACCCTGACTTTCAGTCCTAGCTGGGCCTTGGTCTGCTTTATGGCCTCAGACAAGCTCTGGTCATCTCTGGGTAGGTCAAATCATATTCACAAAATATTTTTCATAAAGGATACCTTCTCTGGAAGACTGTCTCCATTAGGATTTGGGTTGGAAGAAAAAACAGTTTCTCCCATCTCTAAGGAGGTGGAAAGAAGACATTTTGTACGACCAGCAAAATAATCCTGTTTCTCTCCTGACAAAGAGGAAACTAGATTGAAGAGGCAAAAGGAAGAGTATTGTGATATTCAGTTTTCTGTTGCCATAACAAACACCTGAGATTAATCAATTTATAAAGCAAAAAGGTTTGGAGGCTTCAGTCCATTCTGCTGCTTTGAGCCTGTGGCATGATGGCCGTCACAGCAGAAGCACAGAACTGCTCACCTCATGGCTGAGAAGCAAAATGAGGAGAATAAAGCCAGGCCTAATGGCTGTCCCTTAAAGGGCCCAAACATCTCCTGCAAGGCCCTACCTCTTAAATTCCCACTACCTCCCAACACAGCTAGGGATCAAGTCTTTAACGTGTGGTATAGAACTGAGGTATAGAAAAGCTCAAGGAGCAAAGAAGATAAAGACCTCAGAAAGACAAAGAACCTCTCTTTCATACTGAGAAACTCTGCAAGTATTTCCATATCTGAGCCGCACAGCCCTGCCCTTTCCAGAAGGTCTCCACTGCGAATGAAGAATCAGTGGGACAAGGGACTTATTTGGGTGACCAAATAAAGTGTGGGGAGGCTCTGGGACAGGATGGGTAGGGAAGGGTTAGGGATGCAAGAGAGCCTTTGCCAGTGGAAAGGGGGGGTGGGAAGAAACAGTGGAAGCAGCCTGGGTTGGGAAAACAGAGAAATGAAGCCAAGGGATGCTCAAATAAGGAGACTGGACCACTGCAGTGTGAAGGAAGGAGCAGCATATGGCAGGGTCTCCGTGTCAGGAGGAATGTCAACACAGACTCAGCAAACCCAGAGTCGACCGGTGCTGGACCAGAGGTTGACATGGACCTGGAGACAGCGCTCCAGAGACAGAAGGCCCCTCTGGCCAGGGAGATTTGAAATAAACCACTTCCAGGACCAGCCAGGCTTTCCAAACGTTGCCAGGACAGCCACTCCCTTCATCCTCGACTAAGATCCTCTAGGTTCAGTCAGTCTTGGGCTTGGCATCAGAGTCCTTGGGTCCTGGGCTTGGCCTTGGACCAGGCCTCAACTTCCCTTCTCTCAGCCTCATTTTCCCTAGTTCTATAATGGGGTAATAAAAGGACCTCACCAGTAAGTAATAGTGAGATGGCAGATGGGAAAACACCTTAGAAACAGGCTCGCTGGACCAGTTAGCTGTTGTTGCTCCCCATGTGGCTACCACACACCTGCAGCATAGATCAGGAAGCAACTGCAGCTGAGACTTCTGGAATATTCTGCATACAGAGCGCAGGGTTGCCAGTAGCAACCGAGGACCTTTGCTAGTGCTGCTGAGTTAGGGCTTTGGGACACTACTCTGTGAGCAGCCAGGGGCCACAGCAGCTTTAGAACAGAGAAGTGGCAGGTACAAAGTAAAGCTCATGCCCTGGGACCAGTCTCATGCCTCTACTGAGCATCAGTGCTCACACCCTTACAATGGGAAAATACAACCAGAGCCCAGAGTTACCCAGAGAGTAAAGTAGGTGCCCCAGGCTTTGGAGAGGTGAGAAATGAAGCTCACTGCTGCTAGTATCAGGAAAAGGGGGAGAAAGGAGGAGAAATTTTTTTATTGGGCTTCCTGCCTTAGGCCTGGTCACAGAAACAAAATGACCCATACATCCCAGAGACCCTTCCGGTGCCCCACTGGGGTCCCCAAGAGGAATGGATCTGCCAAGGCCTTTCAGCTCCTTTCTTCTCTGGATCACCCCACATGAGACAGACCCCCACAGGTTTCTGAGGGTGCTTAGGCTTAGAAGGTGGCATTGGCTTCCCTATGTTCAGAAGCTGCCACCAGAGAGCAACACTACTTAGGCTGTGACCTTGAGCTCTAAACAGGTGACCTGAGAAGCAAGGCTAAAAAGTTGGGTGTGGAGAGGCAGGCTGTCCCCACTACCTCATTGTCCAGATAATGGCCAGTGAAGAGGAAGTCTACCTGTGGCTCTACACATTTACAGTGTGGGCAGGAATTCCAAGGCCCTTAGGCTCCTCTTCCAGCCTTGGCACACTGTGGCTTACCTAAATACAGAGCAGTGGGTCAAGTTCTCCTGAGCATCACAAACCTTCTGCCCTTCAGAACCTGAGGCAAGTGCTCAAGAGGCAGAGGCAGGGGGATCGCTGTAAGTTTGAGGCCAGCCTGGTCTACAAAGCGAGTCCAGGATAGCCAAGGCTACACAAAGAGACTCTGCCTCAGAAAACAAAAAAACAAAAACAGAACCTGAGGCAAAGGAGCACCAAGCCCCACGCTCCACGGGAGCTGAGGGTTGGGAGCACATAGCTATGCTCAGAGGTGGCCACTCTGCTGTGCTCTCAGACAAAGAAATGCCGCCTGTGTTTCCAGAGACTGCAGCCGCTGCTTGGAGCAGACAGTGCTGAATGCACCTCCCGCCTCGAGGGCCAGAGGGTCCTCAGGGAGCAGGGACACTGTGGAGTGTGCGCATGCATCCTCTGCCTCCTTGCTGTCCGTCTCCTCCTGGATCCCTCCCTGGGCCTCTAAAGCCTCCCAGGTAATATCACCAATCACATGTTCCACCTCTTCCTATAAACCAGGCTCCAGACACACACAGCTACGGGCACTCCCTGAACACACTTCTGCTGTCCCGGCTCCATCTTCCAGTCCCACCGTCCCCTCTAGCGTTGCTACCCATTCTCCCTATTTTCAAACTGAATGTTTTCTTCCTGCTGCTCAAGGCCTAGCTAAATTTCTACCTCCTTGCTAGAAGTCTATATTAGGGCTTTGCTTCAGTCTGCCTACCTGTGATGTCATTGCTTACCTGCCATGGGGACGTGGCCCTGCCCAGGGCCATATAAAGAATAGCCCCTCCTCCTGGCCTCTCTTTACTTGCTCTCTCTTCTTCTCACTCTTCTTCTCTCTGTCTCTGTCTCTTTCTCTGTCTGTCTGTCTCTCTCTCTCTCTCTGGGGTGCCCCTCCCCCTTTCCTTCTCTCCCCATGCTCACTGTTTCCTGGCATTTTATTATCTTATCATCTTGTTTTCTTATATATTTTCAAAAATCATAACAATCTGCCTGGCCCCACCCTCACACTTAGCATGTCTTCTGAAGTCGCAGAATGCTCTGCACAACCAGTCTCAGGATATAGTTTTCTGTATATCTACCCATTAAAATGTTGATTTTTTTTTTAAGGCAATGCCTGGGCCTTATTCATATGTGTATTCCCTCAGTGACCAGTGAGTCTTTAGAACAGTAAACATGTTTATTTTATCCATTTTAAACCTGAGATGAAGCACCATCCAGTATGAGTGCTAAATTATGGGCATCGGAAGAAAAGCAGTGGCTGGAGTTGTAGATCAGTGGTAAAGCACTTAGCATGTCTAAGATCCTGGGTTCCATATCCCCAAAAAGAAGCAAATAAAGAAATAGCAATACAAAAAAAAATGGAGGCAGCCACCCATTTTTATCTGTAAGCTAGCTTCTAAGTGTGTTCTTCCTCAGGGATTATATCTCCACCCACAGGTACCAAGGGGGTACAGGGATTGGGACATACAGTTGTTGGGGGCACAGAGGTTGTGTCTGTGGATCAGAGATGTTTAGTAACTTATAGAGAGACTCCTACAAAGAACTGCCACACCACCACCACCACCACCACCACCATCACCACCACCACCACCACATCACCACCACCACCACCACCACCACCACCACCACCACCACATCACCACCACCACCACCACCACCACCACCACCACCACCACCACATCACCACCACCATCACCACCACCACCACCACCACCACCACATCACCACCACCACCACCACCACCACCACCACCATCACCACCACCACCACCACCACCACCACACACCACCACCACCACCACCACCACCACATCACCACCACCACCACCACCACATCACCACCACCACCACCACCACCACCACCACCACCACCACATCACCACCACCACCACCACCACCACCACCACCACCACCATCACCACCACCATCACCACCACCACCACCACCACCACCACCACCACCACCACCACCACCACCACATCACCACCACCACCACCACCACCACCACCACCACATCACCACCACCACCACCATCACCACCACCACCACCACCACCACCACCACCACCACCACATCACCACCATCACCACCACCACCACCACCACCACCACCACCACCACCACCACTCACCACCACCACCACCACCATCACCACCACCATCACCACCACCACCACCACCACCACCACCACCACCACCACCACATCACCACCACCACCACCATTACCACCACCACCACCATCACCACCACCACCACCACCACCACATCACCACCACCACCACCACCATCACCACCACCACCACCACCACATCATCACCACCACCACCACCACCACCACCACCACCACCACCACCACATCACCACCACCACCATCACCACCACCACCACCATCACCACCACCACCACCATCACCACCACCACCACCACCACCACCACCACTACCACCATCACCACCACCACCACATCACCACCACCACCACCACCACCATCACCACCACCACCACATCACCACCACCACATCACCACCACCACATCACCACCACATCACCACCACCACATCACCACCACATCACCACCACCACCACCACCACCACCACCACCACCACCATCACCACCACCACCACCACCACCACCACCACCACCATCACCACCACCACCACCACCACCACATCACCACCACCACCACCACCACCACCACCACCACCACCACCACCACATCACCACCACCACATCACCACCACCACATCACCACCACATCACCACCACCACATCACCACCACCACCACCACCACCACCACCACCACCACCACCATCACCACCACCACCACCACCACCACCACCACCACCATCACCACCACCACCACCACCACCACATCACCACCACCACCACCACCACCACCACCATCACCACCACCACCACCACCACCACCACCACCACCACCACCATCACCACCACCACCACCACCACCACCACCACACCACCATCACCACCACCACCACCACCACCATACCATCACCACCACCACCACCACCACCACCACCACTACCACCCCAACCCCACCATCCAGCCTTGACAAGCATTCTTAGGAAAGTCCACTAGTAATTTTCTAGCATAGACCCTAAATCCACTTCATATAAACACAAAGCGTGTGCTTGCTAAGTCTTAAAGCTCACTGGTACTTACAGGAATGCAATCCCATAATCCCCGTCCATATTAGAAGGAGGCTGTTCTGAGGCCTTGTTCCAAACTTTACCGAGAGTGGCCTCATTTACAAATGCCAGTGCTTCCAACACTGCCCTACAGAGGTTATGACAATACAAGAGCCACTGTACCTGCCCCTGACTCTCCTTCCCTTATATTCTACCTGTCACAATGGTGACAGACAGGTACAAACCTTTGTTTACTTTGTGAGCTCCACAAGTGGTGTTGGCCACCGGCATTAACAAACCAAATCACATTTTAGTTTATTTCAAACCACTTTCCTTTTCTTTCTTTTTCCTTACAGCTAAGGCATTCAGTTTGGTTTTGCTTTACAGTCACTGCGTTAGTGTTTCCCATAAGTTTTATGTCTTCAATACAGAGAAACATTCTAAAATGTTTGCACTGACGTAAGTGCAAAGTCTGAAGAAACAGCCATGGCTCAGCACATCTCAGCTTTCAGAAATGACCTCCCAAGTGTTAGTACCTAGGACCAATGTGTGTTTGTCCTGTTCCCCTGTGGCTGTCACTGCATGGTCACCCTAAAGAAAACAGCACTTTGTGCCCAGAGAGGGAGGCAGATTGGTGGAACACTACAAAGGACAGCTGGCCTGGGTCCCAAGGTCGGTCGTGGCTGCTGGCTGTTTGTCCTTGAACATGTCCCTGAAGCCTCAGTCTGGGAAGCCAGAAAAATGAAGGCTGCCCTTACACAACCAGGATGCCAGTCAACCAAGGCAGCACCCTGGCGAGCTTCGTACCCGCAAAAGTGACAGCAGTGTGTGTTCTGGTGGCCCTTGAAAGAGACAAAGCAGGTGCCCTGCACTACCACAAGCCTTGCAACTTGACTCAAAGACTCCAGGGGGCTAGTTCAGTTCCCAGCCATGTTTCCAGCTCTGCTTTGCCAGCAACTTCGTAAATAACATCAGGACTGAGACACGGTTTCTACCCTGGAAAAAATGCAGGATTGGAGCAGATATCTGCAAAATGTTGTCTCCTTTCCCTGGGCTGGAATTCTTTCTCTACTTCCTCTACTCTCTACTTTTAACTCAACTGTCAGATTTTGAAATCATCTCTTCTTTAAAAAAAAAAAAAATATCTGTATCAAAGGTTAAATCCTACCCGCATACTGCCACCTGTGTGAGCATCTGGCCTGGGCAGTTTGACTCTGATAATCTTCTCCAGGGAGCCCCAGAGATATATGAGAGGTGCTTTAAGCATCCCTGGACAGAGACACAAGGTCAGCATCCATCATAGAGCACAGATCAGGCTTGAAGTATGTGGAACTGCAGGCAGGAAAGGTAGCCATGGAAGTGTGGGTGGAGTACAGGAAGGCAGGTAGGAAGGAATCACCCAGGATCTGTGCTGTGTGGATGACATTGTAGAGATGTCTAGAGTTCCACCAAGGTCCTCATCTGGGAAGTGATGAGCAGTACGTGGAGGTCCAGACTGTAGACCTTGGATTTGATCAACTGCTGACTTTTACCAAAGGAAAAAGTCTTTCCTCTGTGTGATGCCCATGCTCCGAAGGCATGCGGGGATGGCAAATATGCCAGGGAAATCAGGAGATAAAGAAGGCTGGGCCAGCTCTCCCAGCAGGCTCAGGCCAGTTTGCCAGAACAGGGAAAAATGATAAACACTGACCAGAGGGAGCCAGATCAGGCACCAAAGATCCTGCTGAAGGCCCCTTGGTCTCCACCTTTGCCTACACACTGATGTCCCAGGACTGACTGGCTCAGCCCAACTAGAAGTTCCATCCGAGCTCACCCCCACCACTCCTAGTCCCTACTGCCTGGGGACTCCGTCCCATAAGAAGTGTTCTGCCTGTAAGTGAGTTTTGTTCCATGAGGCACTCCTTCCTTCCTGGAGAAATCTGCCCATCCTGCTGTTCTGGCTCCAATATCACACTTCCCTTTCAGCTTTTGAATTTCAAAGCAGATCTGAGACTGACTGCAAACAGATGGATGGGGTCATAAAAATCCCCAAGCAGGGAGCAAAGAGGCTCAGCGCTATAAAGGAGACTCCCTGGAAGAATGCATGCACCCACGCTGGGTCGCCCCCTCTCTGCCCCTGCAAGCTCTCTGCAGCAAAAGCGCTGTGCATATATCTTTCTCACCTTCCCCTCTCCAAACTCTCTACTGGCCTTCAAACCTCAATCCCATTCTATATTTCCCAGGAAGCTTTTTGTGGTTTCCTCTCTCAGGCTATAACCTTCCCCACCCAACCAGCCACCAAGCTCTCCCTGGAGCATAGCGCTTTTAACTTCCTGGACTCATGGCATCTATCAATCATATGCATCTTGCTATATTACTGGCAAGGATTTTACGTGTCTTACCTCTCCAAATAAATTCTACGCTTAAGATTGAAAAAAAAAACCCTCTCTCTTTTTTTTTTGCTAATCCAATATTGGACAAATTGACACCAAGTAGGTACTTTCTAAAGGTTAAATGACAATGGCCGGAAGTGAATGGAGTCGCCACGACATGAGGATCTGTTAGAAAGCCACTCGGGAAATGTCCTTCGACTGGAGGGGGTTGGGGCACTATCAGAGTGCTTGGCTGCTCCCAAGAGTGACTTGAACGATCTCAGATGGGATTTCAGAAGGGACACTGAAATGGATTGTTGGGGGTATGGAGTCTGTTAGAAGAGGTACTTAGTGCCGTGGGCAGGCAGAAAATAACAGCCTAGCTGAGGCTCTGAAGAGAGTCCAGACCCCAGCACCAGAGACAGACAGCAGGCAGGAGCTCTGAAGGGAAGACTGGGGTCGGGGGCAGAGGGGAGCAGAAGTGGAGGCCTCTTCTTAAACATTTCTGAGGATGAGGATGGTTTCACGCTGCCAGCCAGCAGCCAGGCTCTATGATTCCGATGCAGAAGGCATGATGGAAAGCAGAATGTATGGCTGCGGCTAGGGGCTTTCTTGTCATCTCCCTTCTCCAGGTGAGAGATCCCACACCTGGAAGTCTGGTTCGCTAGGAGTTCCAGTGCCAGGGACAATGTCTCAATAGGGTGCCTGCCAGTATCTGTGAAAGAAGAAAGCTGCTGCTTGTGCTATGGCCTGAGCAGCAGCTGGAGTCTAACATTACACTCTTACAGTGACTTCATTCAAAAGGATGCCCTATTGTGTCCGCAGAGTGAAGAACACTTCCTCTTGGCAGAGAGAACAAAGAGACTGAACGCAGGGGCAAGCTGGGTAAGGAGGTAAAGTGAGTTGGACACCACAGGACTTAGGCTCTAATGGACCTGGCCTCAAACCCTCATTCTATTCTTTGTGAGTTCAATCCTGTGCAGTAACTCACGTTCTCAGAGTCTTGGGTTTTGGGGGGGGGTTTTTTTGTTTGTTTTTTTTATCTGTAAATAAGAGTTACAGTCAAATCTATTCCCTGGGCTTTCTAAGGACGGACATGTGTCACGTGACACCTAAAGAGCAAAGCCTTCTTCCCAGTATCCTTGAGAGTGAAGACCTCACCCCTGCTTTATAAAGAAGAAGAACCAAGTCTCCATGACTGTGGTCACTCAGGAAATGTCAAATTCCACAACCTTCAGACTTAACCACTCTCTAGGCTTCAGATGTAAATGGAATACTTGAGATGAAGGAAGCAATGTCATATGCAAGAAAATGTTGCTTGGAATTTTTCCTTGTATCTACAAGATAGAGCTGAAGCTCCAAAATCAAATATGATGCATCTCTAATGAAGAAAGGAGTCAGTCAGTCCCTGTGGGTCTTGCCAAGGTAGAGCAAAACTGATTCAGAAGTTCCCACAGCTGCCCAGTAACAACAACCGATGGAGGCTCTTAGAATAACTGGTACTGGTGGATAAACACTATTGGATCCTATGTGCGTGGCCTTACAGGGGTGACTGTAGCTCACTGAAGGAGTGGCTGGGAAAATATGAGTCATTTCCTCTTTTACCCCACCAAGCCAGATCAATAAGCAAGTTACATTTGAAAGCCAAGCCACTGAAGTGGGCCACACAAGCAGAAGGAAAGAGCGATCCAAATCAGACTGTCATGAGGTTCTGCCCTCAGATATTCTGGGTAATCATTCTTCTTGGGTCACTTGGAAGGGACATGGGCAACCCATCTCAGAAATTAGCAATGTGGCACTTCAGACCGATTAAACGTAATTATGATTGCGTTAACTACATAGCGAGTTGTATATAATTTTCATTCCAAGGCATGAATGAAAGAAACTCAAACACTCCCAAAATGACAGCCCAAGTGACTTTAAAACAACAACAACAATAACAACAAAATGCCCTGCAGGCTTTGTGGTGTAGACAACATCTTAGCTGGTTTTGGATTCTGGAGTCAAGAATGAATGCAGTCGGCATTTGATAGGAGTTCATTTCAATAATGAGTTCCTCAGAAGAGACCCTGGGAGACAGTTTCTCTCCAGCTCAAAGCAAGATTTTTCATTCATTCACTTAGCTCTTAAGGCCATGTTCACATGGGGAATGCCAGTGCCAAACTGCATGCATTGAGAGCTGCATGTGCATAGTCCCAGCCAGGCTCAGGAAGGGAAAGCAGGAGGATCTTCTTGAGTTCAAGACCAGTCTGGGCAACATAGGAAGACTCTGTCTTAGAACAACAAATGCACACACACACACACACACACACACACACACACACACACACACACACACACACTTCTATCTTAGGCCCTCCATTATCCCACCAAGATGCTGGATTTAAATTCTCCCTTGCATTGCACCAATGATCCTGAGGAGCCAGTGCTCCTGGCCCCAACTTTCAGACATGGATACTAATGTTTTGAGAAATGAGAAGTGACTGAAGAGCATCCTGGGCCTAAGTTTTCACACCATCCCCATTCGGCCACTTCCTAGCTCTAAAATCTGGGGAGAGGTTGTTATCTTTCAAAAGCTCAGCATCCATGTCCACCACTTCTCCTGGCTCACCTATGCTACCATATCACATGTTCTCCTGGCCCTGGTACCTTCCTGTGCTGGGGCCCTGCCCTCCCCTCCTCTGTGCGTGGTATTCATCCTCTTCCCAATATTTGCCGCATTCCTCCTGCCCTCTTCATGCTGTATGCAACAGCTGCATCTCAGAGACATCTCTGGCACCCCATATGATATGCTGCCCCTAGATTCTGTCCTCATCCTAGATTAGGGTTTTTTTTTTTACCGACAGTCACCTTGGTAGTACATTGTAAATCTCTTTTTGAGCCTGGTGTTCACACACACACACACACACACACCAGAACACACAGTCCCTGTGACTGACACCCTTCCTGCCTCTCCTCCACTGCCCTACCTCCCTGATCTGACTCTTAGTTGCCTCTCAGACCTCTGTGGTGTCACTTGAAAGCTCTGATGCAATGAAGTTGGACTTCTCTATTTTAATGAGGTGTGAATAATTATAGGCAGAGCCCAGCCAAGACTCCCATTTAGGAACTCATCCACTAGACAGATCTCAGATGTGTATTCTGTGTGAGTCCCCAGACCAGCTCTGAGGAGGCACAGACTAATAAAACACCCTCCTTAGAGTGCAACCAGAACATTGCACTACAGAACTTTCTGGCTTCCCATGGGGCGGGGGACCCACCAGCTAACAGCAAGCTTTCTTGACCGTGGACTGTACCACCTTTGGCTATAGGTCATGACTCTGGGTTATAGGCACAGAAACCAGCCAAGACAATACTAATGACATGAAAAGTAGATTGAGTCTGTCTGCACAGCCCGTGATAGATAACAGAAACACATGGAGAGTGAGTCACGGATCCTCAAGGATCTTCTGTCCCATTTAGTCAAGAGAATAACGCGTGATAATCAGGCTTTGGGCTTTGGGTAAATGTATTAAGTCTATAGTAAGCAGATTTGAAAGGATAAGTAGCAAGTAGCAGAAAGAAAGAAGTGGCAGGTAGCAAAACAACATAAGATCAGAGACTCACCCAGGGGAGTCAGCTTCTGTGGTCTGTCATCATCAACTCAGGCTTATAAGCATCCAGCAGAGAACACCTGGGGAAGTTGAGGCAGGTATCTGGAGTTCCCAGTTGAGCTGCTCTCCACAGATGAGTTTCCCATGGCTACATTTCTATTTCTTTCTTTTTATATCATGGGATAAACAGTAACCTCTGTTGGAAATGCTTTTCCGTCTAGATGTTCCCCAGGACACAGTTTCTCTATTCTCTTCCTGTCACAGAGTGGGACAAGGCCATCCCATCCTTTGACAAAGGGTCTTGGAGGACTCATTGAGACTACCATGCTTGGCTCTGAGATGAGGCATCCACCTGCTTCCAGAGCCAGCTTCTCACTGGACTCAAACAGCACGGGGCCACTCACAAATATAACATACTGTACAGCTTCACAGCTGTGAGTGGGTTGCTGAGGGTGGTGATTTGCAGGCAGAAAAACTTACAGGAAACTGAAGGGAAAGGAACTGACATGCAAGCTAGTGATGGAGCAGAGAGCAGCGCTTCACTAAACAGGGAGATGGGATGGGACCAAGCAGGGGAAAGTGGGGCCTATGCCTATGTGTGGGGCTTCCTGCTGTGTGCTCCATTCTATGGCCCTCCCTCAAAGCCTTAGGCTGGACGTAGTGTACTGCATCACTCCATGAGGACAGAATCACAGAAGGAAGTCCAAAGCACAAAGGCTGGACAGTGAAAGTAAAGGTGGGGGCGGGCAGGAGGAGGAGGAGGAGGAGGAGGCCTGAGCTACCCAGGAAGGCAGGTCGCTTTTCTCAAGTTGTCTGACTGCCCGAAGGGCGTGCATGCCATGTCTGCCAACCTACCTGGACCAGCCTAACCCAAGATTGGTCGTATCCACGTCCTGCACAGACCGTAGGCACAGAGGTTGGAAAAGCACTGCCGGAAGCAAACGTTCAGCTTGCAAAGCACCCGCAGCAGCCTGGAGAACTACAGTGCCGTATAGGAGTGCAATCAGGGAAGGGCCTTCCAACAAAGACACTGCAGCAGCTGCGTCATCCCTGAGAGATGAAGGCACTCAGCTGACAGACAGGAACTCAGGAGGCGGCTGGTTTTACCGGGACACATACTCCTCCCATCTTGTGCTTCCTCAGCCCTGACAGCCCCTTCCCGCCTGGTTCGGCTGCCACTCTGTTTATAGTTCTTTCTCACTACTGTGGGCCCCATTCACAAGGAAAAGTCTGCATACTATTTCACTGAGCCCTTTAGTTTGAGTTTCCTCAGCTCTGCCCCACCCCAGGCCCCTGGTCCCGGACACACTAAGCACTCTCACACACACACACGCTCGCATCAGTCAGGAGAGGACCCTTCCTACTCTCATGGCTCCTCCTCCTACTCGCACATAGGACAACAGTCTTCTCCTTCTACCTGGCCCAGGACGTTGTGCCATGCTTTCGCCCTCAGCCTCCCTACCCTCACTTCTTTAGTGCCTTCTTTCAATATCAAATGCCCCTCAGTGCCAAGGGTATGAAAAACACAGCTGGTCCCTAAGGTCAGAAACTGTGACCAGTGTCTTCTTTGGAGTTCTCTAAGAAGCAGCTCTGCTCCTGCAGCCAGTTAGGACTTAGGATGGAGTTTACTCAAGGAGATAAAGAAAAAGGAAAATCAGGTATTTTTGCACTTGACTAAATTCGATCATTCAGGCTAAAAGCAATCATTCATGCAGCTCCAGGAAGGTGCATTGTCACCAGGAAGCTGGTCACAAAGGTAAAGCCATTGGTCATGCTTTGCTCACTCAGCCAGAGGTCCACCCAGGCACTGAAGCCCATATCAGATCTCATGCTTGCTTGAAAGCTGTGCAGACCACTAAATGACATGTCCTCACCAGCCTCATTATTACCCATGGAGAGAAAAGTAATCGCATGGTCAAGTCACTCAGGTACGTCATCTCTAGGCTAGGGATTCAAGTTAAGCCTAAAGCCAACTGCTGGCAATCAAGTGTAATGCTTAATTAGGTATCCTTCAGCAAAGGCCCCTCACAGCTTGCAGCTTGGTTCTCTCTCTCTCTCTCTCTCTCTCTCTCTCTCTCTCTCTCTCTCTCTCTCTCACACACACACACACACACACACACACACACACACACAGAGAGAGAGAGAGAGAGAGAGAGAGAGAGAGAGAGAGAGAGAGAGAGAGAGAGAGAGATTCAGAGAGTCTCTTCAGCCACATTTGCCTCCCCAAGAAGCTATGTGAACTTTCCATTTGCCTCTTAGATTTTGATGTGAATTTTAGAATTGGAACATGATTTTTAAACATTGTTTATTATAAATAAATAAATGAATGAATGAATGAATGAATGTCACAGGATGCTAGCTGTACCTCTGCTAAACCAAACTCCTTAGACTGGAGCCAGTGTTGGTGACCACAGCTGCACTTGACAGAGGGGGCCTGTCCTGTATCATTTATACTGTGTAACAAACCACCCACATTGTAGTAGCTTCCATTACAAGCATTTCTCTGCTCACAGGTTGCCAGTGGCTACCCCTCCACCAGCTTAGCTGCTACAGTGTAGATTCTGCAGAGTCCCAGTGTGTCCACAATGCAGAGTGGCTGATTTGGTTGCTGTATGCTCTTTCTCCGGCAGGCTGAGGGGGTGGGGACTTTCTTTAGCAATCACCAAAACACAAAGTCCTTTAGGTTCACAAAAATCACCTGAGAAGATCAAGTCATTCGACTGAGCAAAGATCAATGGAAAGAGCCGCCGCTCCCCTGGCTTACACCATGAGTCTGAGGTGGGGGCAGGATCAGAGGGCACACCTCTGGCCATTCCGTCCATAATGATCTTGCAGTCCCAGAAAGAGCACTTGGACTTGAAGTCATGTGCCCTCTCCACACTCACTTATTCACTCGGCAGATACCTAACCTGCCGCGGGGGCTCTGCAGGGTTGTCATTGAATCTGCCAGTCTCTTCAGAAAGTCGTCATCCTCCGTGCCCTCCTCAGGCCTGCCTCTGAGCACTGGGCTCCTGATGGGACCTCTCAGACCTTAGCCTCAGCTGGACTTCAGTGGCCAGCAGCCCCACTTCCTCCTTCTAGTCTGTCTTCTTGCCCTCCTTACAGTGTCAACTGTATACCTTATTCCTCTCCACGGGCTCTGACTCCGGGCCTCCTCTCTCAGTCTGGTTTGCAATCTTGCCTCCTACTTCACAGTAAAAGAAGAAACCCTCCCATGAAAACCTCCACGCTCCTCTACACACACACACACACACACACACACACACACACACACACACACACACACACACCCTCTGCTTCTGCCTCCCCTACCACATATCCCTTCCAGGTGAGTGAGGACTCTCTCCCCTCACTCCTTTGCCGACTTCACATTATCCGTTTTCCCTTTCCTTAACTGATCCCTGCCAAGCAGATCATGGGCAGCAATGTCTAGGAAAAGCCTAAGCCTTTTACACCTTAAAAATAAATCCTTTCCCGGACCTCCCAGCCACCGTCAATTCTCCCTTTTCTCCCTCTGTTGCTGTGAGGTCCCTTTGCTATGATTTGAACAAAAACAAAAACCGATGATGCTGAAACACATCACAGAGAGTTCTGCACAAAAATGCTTAAAGCTGCCTTGGTCAGAGGAGCCAAACACTGGTCATGACTTTATCTCATAGTGAGTAGAGAAATGTGTTGTAAAATATATTGAGTGTGCCTCAAAGAGGGACCGAATTGCTACAGTAAGCCCAATACACTTTCTGCAGGGAACAGCCATTTCCATGTGGAATATCATAGCTCCAAACGGAGGGAAAGAAGTCAGATATAATACACTGAGTTTGTATAAAACCCTCAAACAGGGAAACTAACAGATAACATCTATCTAGCAAGGAACTCCCTGGGGCTTGGGGTTTGGAGAGAAACTGGCTACAAAGAGGTTCAAAGTAACTTTCTAGGACTGATGGGCACACACCAGCTGATTGGAAAAGGGAGCCCATTGCTGTGGTCATTTCTCAAAACTCATTGGATGGCACCACATTCAAGGCACAACATTAGAGGTGCACCCAGGTGATAGGTAGGTGGGTAGATTGCCTTGCTTACAAAATTGCCAGCAGAACAGAGACCCTAGATTAGGTCTTTCAGTGTCCGTGTCACTTCTCTTGGTGTCATGGCAACACTCTCCATCCCTTTCGCCCACTGTCATTCCCCAGCCTTGTGGCCTTGCTAGCCTGGACCCCTTCCTCAGCCATCATCACTATTCCCCCAGGTCTTTCCTCTCCTGCTTCACAAGACCCAGTGTTCCAGTCTGGGCTGACACTGGAGCTCTTCCCTGGGCTCTTCACAGCTCTAAGTGCAGAGATGAAGACAAGGCCTTGGTACCTGCTTTATACTGTGTGTGATGTAGGCCTGCTTCCCAGAAATACTTGAAGTATTTCTCCAAAGTAGGGAGTTCCCCAAACATAGGAGAATGAAACTACGGGCAGCTGAAATGAATAGAAGGCAGGTATTTCCCCCCCCAAAAAAAATCTCAAAGCAGTTGTCTCTCCTGAACCCCTCAGTCCCACCCCCTGAGCACTTGTACTCTCCCACTAAAAGCTGGCTCATGCAGCCTCCATCACCCTTCCTAATTCAGCTTGCTAAAGTCACCAGGAGCCACCCCCCCACCCCCCACCCCGTCACTTAATCTAACAGAAAAAATCATGTGCTAGCCACTCCCCCCGAAGCCCTCACCTCTTACAGGTTTCTGAGGCTCCACCTCATCCTCAGTTCACCCCTTCCTTTTTGTTCAGTTTACTTCATGAGAACACCTTCATCTGCCCCCCCCCCAAAACACTAAGCTCCACAAGTGCTGTCTTTCCTACTCCACATTTGTTACTGGTGACTCACGGTGATTTCTCTGGGCCAGGCCCTCTCCTCCAAGCCCCAGACCTGCTCAGTATCTGCACTTAGAAGACTCTAAAGCAATATACTACTTTCTTCTCTTCCTTCTAGGACCACACAAGGAAAGGCGTTATGGATCCTACAAAGGGAGAGAAACATCTCCGCTTTAGCCCCAGTGAATCCAGATTTGAAAACTGCTTGGGTATCTGGCAACAAGCCTGCTTTATAAAACTCACCCTGGGGAAATACAAGTCCTAGGGAACTGCACCCTGGTAAGCATTTGGGTCAAAATATCAAACATAATCTTTCTGAATTCCAGCCACAGACCCATAGCCACCAGAGCTAAGTCCCAGCTTGAGGAAAGTGCCACTAGGCTAACGGTCTCTGACCTCAACATGCTCTCCACAGAGTGGACACAGCATCCTGTATCAGGCAGGCTGAGAATAATCCAGTGTAATGGCCACACCTGCTGAGCAGAGGCCGCTTCTTTGCATGGCCTTGTCTGCTCCTAAGTCAAGGAAGGCATAATGGGTCAAGAATATGGCTGTCCCTACAAAGGTGTCAAAAGTCAAGTGACTGGTCTCCTCGCCCAATCCTGATCATTGTCCAAAGGCTACTGCCCCCCATAATGACACCAATATCAATCCTTCCAGGAGCCAGTGTCAGGTGCCCACCCACAGGAAGAGCTCTCGGTCACAAGCTGTGATCTGTTCACTTCCTTCCTCTGCTTGGGGCTCCCCTGTCCTGTCCAGTTGCATAGTCCCTTGACTGAAATAACTGTGCAGTCTCCTCGCTGGTTAGGCCCTAGGCCATTTCCATCCTTAGACCAAGTGGTCTTCCCCATGAACAACTCTGTACTCAGCTCCCACCTTGCATAAAGCCCTCGACAACTTTCCATACTCTCAGGACAAAGGCCAAAATCTCTGGTCTGAGTGAAGGGCTGTTCTGCCACGTGTCCAGCTGGTTCCTCTCAGCACAAGCCTCATTTGTAGCTAGGCTTCCTCCTTCATCTCTCTCTCTCTTCCTACTCACTCCCATCCACTTCAACCCTCACCTCCACTATACTCAGCTACGCTCTCACCCAGACTAGCTCAACTTCTTCATCCCAGGCTTCTTGTCTCAAGCACACCAGTGCTTACTCACGCAGGGGTCAGCTAATGTTGGCCATTCTTGTTTCCCACACACCACATGCTTTCGGGGATGCAGATGCTCAGCCCACCACTTTATCTGCACCACACCATGACAGGTGGGACTCAGTAAACACTCACTGAGTGAGTGAATGGATGGATAAATGTGACCTCAGTCTAGTTCACCTCTCCCGGAACAAGCACAGCCTGTGGCCTCCTTCCCTCTCCCCCTTCTTTCCTTCTCCCTCTCCTTCTTCTGCTAAACCCCATTCTCTTCTTCTCTTTATTTCTTTCTCTCTCAAGTTCACAGTAGCTTTGCCCAAACACCTCAACCCAAAACTTTTGCAGCCACAGTGCCACCTAGAGTCCACCCATGAGACGGGCCATTAGCCAGAAAGTCCAGCCCGGTTCTGCCTTGTCCTGCTCTGTACTATATTTCAGATATTATCTCTGCATCTTGACACTCCATTTTGCTGGCTTTGAGACCCCACTGTTCCTTCAGACCCCTTAAGTGCCCATGGAGACTTTAAACAGAAAATTGCTGCAGGGCAAGGGAGGCGGGGCTCCCACTGGCATCTTCCTCAGGCATCCCGTCTTCTCACCCTTTCCTGCTGCTCTGCAGTTCTCCCCTCCACTCACCTTTAGCCAATCATTTCAACTGATACTAACATGCCACAACTGTTCTGTGCGAAGCAGTAGTGCATAAGGGCCCATGCAAGGTCTTCAGCTTAACTTGTTGTCACCAAGGAAACCATTCGAGAAGAGACAGGTACTTCTCTTATCCTAAACTGCCAGTTCTCCAATAAAATCACCATCCTTATTGGGCAATTTAGATCAAGTATCTTAAAAGTTGGTGTAGTGATGCCATCACTGAACGTCCGTGCATAAGGTTGCATGGAACATCAAGGCATACAATAGTAAGCAGGCAGAAACAACCAACCTGCCCCACAACTGAAGGCTGGGGAAGCAATTGTGGGATGTGCAGTCTCTAAAAGTAATTCACAGGAGTGCTTTACCATAACACGGAAGCCGCTTTGTAAGCTAAATTGGGGTCAGAAAAAAAAGGATACAACACTTACGCTTGTGTGCAAAGTGTTATCCCCATCGTATGAAATAACAATAGATGTGGGGCAATCTAGTACATCCAGACGTTCTTAGTAGGTATTGGGGGGGGACAATCTAGTACAGTCAGACGTTCTTAGTAGTTATTCTGGGGGATATGAGGGGCTTGTTTTCTAATTTGTTTTTCTCTGTTTCCTAAAATCTCCATGATGAGCTTATTTGGACTCACAATGAAATGTTAGAATAAATCTGAAAGAAAATTTAAAATGAACTATACACAATATATTTACATAGTTTTCAGAGACTCAAACTGAGACATCTCCAGACATTTCTTCTCCACAGGGCTCTGAGGTCCTCTGAGATTGACAAGACTCAAGGTCAAGAAACCTAAGTGCCTGTGCATCATCAAGGCCTCAGCCAGCATCTTCTGGGTGCTTAATGATATGGTTGGCCCCCCACTGATAGGGAAGATACCTCACCTGGTGGGCTGCCAAGGACATATCAGTCTTGCTTGATTGCTTCTCCTCCCTCCCGTTGTTTTGAGAGTCAATGCAGTGACGCCTTGTGTTATGGTCATATAATTACAAAGCATGCTGTGTCTCTGTAGGAACAGGTAAGAAAACTTTTAAAAAATGTGCTGAATCTGAATCCTTCAGTAATGGTGCTTACACTTATCCTGCTTTGTTTAAGCTTCACCCAATGAGGAGGAGGATAGCATTATTATACCCATTTAGAGAGGAGAGGAGAGGAGAGGAGAAGAGAGGAGAGGAGAAGAGAAGAGAAGAGAAGAGAAGAGAAGAGAAGAGGAGGAGAGAGGTGGGGAGGGGAGGGGAAAGCGGAGGGAGGGGAAAGTGGAAGAGAGGGGAGGGGAGAAGTGAGGGGAGAGGAAAGGGTAGGGGGAGGGGAGGAGACAGAGGAGAAGAAAAAAGGGGAGAGAGTAGAGGAATGGAGAGGTGTGGTACTTGGTGATCTGTTCTAGACAGTAGCTGAGACGGCATCTCAGGACCTGTCTGTTCCAAGCTCTGCATTCTCTGTCTTGATAGCAGCTGCGTGAAAGGATGAGAAGGCTAAACCAAGATTTGACTTCGCATTTGGCTAGATCTTGAATCATCCTTCTCCCGTACTAATTCATCATGCGACTCTAGAAAAGAAAGTGCTTCGAGCTCTACTTTCCACGTCTTTGTAAGGCAGCTAACGGCAGTTTTAAACAACGATATTAATTCCTTTCATTAGACGCATGTTCTGCCTCACATGTGCAAAGCAAAGCCTGAGAAGCGAGGGCTCACGATGGCCAGAGCACTGCCAGAGATCAGGCAGGTGCTGATGTCCAGGCGGGTCTCTGGTCACCTTCTCAAGAGTGGCTCACTTTCGCTTGAGATGCTCATAGAGTGAAGCCACCTGAGCAGGGAAAGGCAGCGGGAAGGATGGGGGGATTATAACCAGCAAGGGAACAGCTCTCATTTGTCTGTGTGGTTTATTTGCTTACAAGAACAAGAAACATTGGACATTGGAGGATGTGGGTGTTTGTTTGTTTGTTTGTTTGTTTGTTTGTTTGTTGGAGGTGTGTATTACAGAGGCAGGGGTGTGGAACTATCTCTTCTCTACTCCTTACATTTCCTTCCTCTCAAAAAGAACCCAACGCAGTAACATTCCTGGCTTCCTCCTCCATCCACTCTGGGGGAAATAGGTGAGTTTAAGAGCCTTCTTCTTGGGGAAGATGACACATTCATACCACACACACCTAGCTTTTAACCTTACAGGGCCAGCTGCTGCCACCTCACCACATGAGGGAACTAACCTCTATTCCCACATAGCCCTGGATTCAGTGGACCAGTCAGTATTAAGAAAGCAACCCTTGCCTAGAGGGGCTCTAGGGAAACACAGGTGATTTGAAAGCAGAAAGGAAGAAACTGGTGGTAAAAGGTTTCAGTGGGGGATGGGGTTGAGAAGATGAGGAAGACAAGGTAACAGGGAGGGAGAGTTAACCAAAGGAAGGATGTTTGAAAGAGCCATATAGAAACCTGTCGCTTTGTAAGCCCTTTAAAATATGTAAATTAAAAAAGGAGAGAGAGATCGAGACCCTGCATGGCTGGATAATGCTGCCTCTAGACATCATTTTTTTTTTTAATCTGAATGCTACATATGGAATACTTTCTTTTGAACTGTTTGTCAGAGAAGCCCCCAGGGTCCCCAAAACAATGCAGGTTCTTGCATTCTTCATAGTTGTCCATCAGAACTAAATAAGACCCTATGGTTGAATTCACCACATTCCTGGATTGCCAAATACAGAGAAATCAAGCTAAAACTGAGTTTGAAGCCTTCTCCCCAACAGCTAGCTTTTGTATTGCTGGAAGGTGCTACGTAGAGTGCTGCGGGAGGCATGTCACCTGAAATCTTACCTACCTATGGACTCTATGAACGCCCCATTAACCTCCCTGGAAGGATATGCCAACTGATACAGTAGTAACAAAACAATCCTCTGGTTGGGTTTGAGACACGCTTCATGGCAGATGATCCCTGCATGGAATTGTAAACTTGATTATAAACTCATAGCTGGAGAGGTCATAGGCCTAGGTGGGTACTCACTAGAATTTCCTAAGTTGATATGGCACCAAGCTGTGTTCTAAATATTTACATTTATACTCATGGGCATCCCCAGTCTCAGCCTTAACCAGAGAGGTCTTTCTCTGTGGTAAATGCTAGTGGCCATAATGAACTCAGAGACCCGTGGCTGCACAAGGTGCGGAAAATAAGTGACAGCTGAATACTCAGCCCAAAACAAGAGATAGATACTCCCTCTCTAAGGCTTGAGGAAGGTCACAGAAGATGGAGCAGAAAGAATATAAGAGGAACCAGGAGCAATGATGAAAATGTTACCTTCAGATGCAGCCATTGCAAACTCAGGGCATCTGCTGTTCTCTGCTCTAAACCTGCACCAGACGGGGCCAAGCCTGCACTGAGGAGGAGCTCACGAGGCGCTGCCCTTGCCTGCTGAACTACTGAGTCTAAGGGAGGAACATGTATTGTTTTCCTCTGTGTACCCACTGGTGAACCCATCAGGACCCAGGGGATATTCCTGGCTAAAGCCAGTTGATCACAAAACAAAACAGAAAGACAGAGATGCAGGGAGGAAAACTTAGAGAGAAAGAGAGGGAAATACAAATTCAAGAGGGGAGGAGAGACATGAGAGAGGGTAAGGATGAGGACAAACAGAATGTTTTATAGGCATACATGCAAGTGTCAAAGAGCAAGCTTAATCAAGGATAACTTAATAAGCAACTAAGAAAATCTTCTTGTCTCACACATATGAGCTACACTCTCCACCAGTAACACTGGTGATAGCTAGCCCTCTTAGACTTCTCAATCTTGTGTGCATCAGTTCTTAATATGAGCAGGAGGGAGGCAGTTGTTGTTGGATCCCCGAGACACCACAGCAGTATTAACCAATGCAACTGAAGTTATAAAAGCCAAAAGACCGGTGTTTTATGTTTTTAAAGGAAAAGAAGCCAGGCCATGGTGGCACACGCCTTTAATCCCAGCACTTGGGAGGCAGAGGCAGGTGGATCCCTATGAGTTCGAGGTCTACAATCTGAGTCCAGGAGAGCCAAGGCTACATGGAGAAACCATGTCTCAAAAAACAACAAAAAAAAAAAGAAAGAAAGAAAGAAAGAAAGAAAAAGAAAAAAGAAAAAAAGAAGAAGAAAGAAAAAAGAAAAGGAGGTCGTGATAGCATACACTTCTCAGTGGGGAGAAAGAAAGATCTGGAGTTCTTAGGGTATCTAGGTGCTGGAGAGAGGGGGGAGGGGGAGAGGGAGAGGGAGAAGGGAGGGTCAATAGGCATTCATTTTGAAGATGCTATGTAATGGAGGAAACTTACAAAGCCAACACTAAAGATAAAATATCTAGGAATAATCTTAACTGGAAATGCTCAAGATCCATGTGAAGAAAACTTTAAGGCACTCCTGAGAGACATAAACACATGCTTGAACAAAGAGGAAGGCAGAGCTCATTTCTGACTGAAAAGACGTAACATCATAAATATGTCAATTCTTTCCAGTTCAATATCATGTGTCACATCATCCCAATGGAAATATCAACAGTATTTTTCAAAGGAATCAGTCAG
Organism: Acomys minous; assembly: GCF_964271855.1. NCBI lineage: Eukaryota > Metazoa > Chordata > Mammalia > Rodentia > Muridae > Acomys > Acomys minous. The sequence continues at coordinate 92,296,649 of NC_140487.1, forward strand.
TTCTAATGCTCAAATTCCAAAAATATAAATGCTATAATATTTCAGAAAGGCCTAAGAGAGAAGAGTGCTGAGGAGTGACTGACCCTGCATCTCAGGCCGTACTCACAAAGCCACATTTATTAAAAACAACTTGTCCCTGGCACACAGACCAACAGAGAACCTAGAAAGCTCCGGACAAGGCTGGAAGACATATGGAATTGTGTATTGTAAAGCTGGCCTCTGAAATCAGTAGAGAAAAGATGAATTATTCACTAGCTGATATGGAACCAGCTAGGTAGCCTTCTGCAATAAACAAGTTGAGTTCAGCCTCACACCTTACCTCGAAGGGCTCAAAGATTTGAATCCAAAAGATGAAAGTTCACATGAAGTAAAGGAGGATGGTTTTATAATTTGAGATAGAATAGCCTTTCTATATATGATAAGACAAGACATTTCAAGTGGGAAAAAAGATAAATTTGCCTGTTAAAAAACTATAAAGTTTTTTCAAAGTGTTTGATGGTAAGAACACTCAATAAAAATATCAACAGTATTTTTTCAACTTCACAAACTCTAAAGTTCATATGGAAATGTTAAAGTGTAACAATTACTCCTAAGGAGTTACAGGCCAGATACTGGACTAGGAAAATACTTTTTCTTCTCAGTCACAGGCGAAAGTCAGTTTCCTGTCTCTTGTAAGCTGTAAAGATCAATTGAAAACATGAAAAGTATGACTGAGAAATAGGGCTTCCTCAAGCCCCAGCTATTCCACTCCTTGGAATATACACAAAAGATGCTCCTCCACACAACAAGGACATTTGCTCAGCCATGTTCATAGCAGCCTTATGCATAATAGCCAGAACCTGGAAACAGCCTAAGTGTCCCTCAGTTGAAGAATGGATAGAGAAACTGTGGTACATTTGCACTATGGAATACTACTCAGCTATTAAAAACAAGGAAATCGTAAAATTTGTGGACAAATGGATGGAACTAGAAATAATCATACTGAGTGAGTTAACCCAGAAGCAGAAAGACTCACATGCTATATACTCACTTATATCTGGACACTAGTCCAAAAGGCATGTCCCATGAAAGTCTTCACTTACCAGGAGATTGGGATAGATGTGAAGACATCCTACTGGGACTCTAGGTAGAGAAATATAGGAGAATGGGAAAATAGAAGGATCCAAAGGGTCCTAGAAACCTACAAGAAGAACATCATGACAGGTGGATCTGGGCCCAGGGGGTCTGCTCAAACTACTGCACCAACCAAGGACACTACAAGCATTAAACATCAAACCCCTACTCTGATCTAGCCAATGGACAGGACATTCTCCACAGTTATGTCGGGAGCAGGGACTGACTCTGACATGAACTCTGGTGGCACTCTAAGAAAGAATAAGCAGGCTACCAAGATGAGACTGGATAGCCTATGACCATATAGTGGGGGAGGAGGTCCCCCTCGGTCATAGACCTAGGGGGGAGGGGAATAGGGTGAAAGCAGGAGGGAGGGAGGAACGGGAGGATACAGTTATAGGTAACAATTGAGATGTAATTTGAATAAATTAATAAAAAATGAAAAAACATGAAAAGTACACCCAGACAAACTATAATATTCATAGTTAGAGGAAAAACTGCTCTGAGGTCTCCGGAAAAATGCTCGTGGTCACAGTAACCAGTGAAATGAAAATTAAGATTTCACTAAAATCTATTTTATACCTACTCTGGATGTCATAAAAAAAAAAAAAAAAGCTTGACACTATTCTCTGTTGACAGGTTGTGTGGGAAGCCACCTGCCTCACATTGTAAAGGTGTCCTGCCAAGGTGGCTTGCTCCCCTTGGGCAGTTTTGCAACACTTGACAAGTACATAGTATATCATAGGAGCCCTGCAGCCGTATCCAAGGACTTATCCTGCTGATGTAGTTACACTCAGGCAACATGATGCTTGTGCAAAAGTTGTTTTTCGGAAGCACCTCTTACAATTGTACATCATCAGAGGCAAGCGACTGGTGGTCCTGTGGGAAGGTATAGTATGGTGAGGCATATCTGCTGATGCTATTTTTTGTAAAAAAAAAAAAAAATCTGATGGAGTGAGCTGCAAGATACATTGTTGAGTGAGAAGGTGAACTGGGAATGCAATGTACGGCGAGCTGCCCTTTGTAACATGCAAGAAGCAGAAAAAAAAACCCATACATTCACATTCACTTTCAAGTGCATGAAATAGCTCTTGGGAAGTGTCCCGAGAGACTCATGGTGCTGGATCTTCAGGAGACGATGGCAGCAGGCAGCTGGAGCTAGCCGAAAGCCCTGTGATACAAGGGTTATGTCTCTTCCTCTCTGCAAGTAAGAATGCTTGAAAGCAATTGTAAGGATGGATTCCGACGGAAGAATTTCAGGTACAGATGTTATGAGCGCCCCCTCCTCTATCTCTAAGTCCTCCCCCCTAAATACAGAGGCCGTCTCTACTGCTGTGTGGGAAATGAAGGGGACGGAGTGGTGGAGGGGAGAATGTCACCCGAGGCCAGCAGTGGGAGAAATGGTGTATGACTTTAGCAGGGCTTCATTGCTGTACTGAAACACCGTGATCAAAAGCAACCTGGCATGGAAAGGGCTTGTTTTGTTTCCACTAGTCAGAGCAGGAACCTGAAAGCAGACAGAGGCCGTGGAGGAAGTCTGCCTACAGGCTTGCTCCTTGTGTCTTGATCAGGCTTTTTCTTACAGAACCCAGGACCACCAGGCCAAATGTATCCCCACTTACAATGGGCTGGGGCCTTCTTTATCAGTCTCTAATAAAAAAAAAAATACCCAACAGGCTTGTCTACAGCCCAAACTTACAGAGGCATTTTTCTTAACAAAGTTTCCCTCAGCTCAAATGACTTTGTCAAGCTGACATAAAACTAGCCAGGACATATATCCTAGCGGATCCCCAGAGATCTGAAGCCACTCTCTCTGTCCCAAGTGGCATGATACAGAAGGTGGAACCAGAGCAAAGGAGCTGGGGTCACAGCACTAAGCCTTCACTTGCTGGCACTCTCGCCACCACTCTCTGTTACAAAGACTGGCGGCTTCTTAGAGGCGGGTGGTTCCATGGCTTGCAGACAAACTAGAGCATCACAACAGCTACAGAAACTCCTCGTCGTCCTAGAAAGCAGGACTGCCTTAGAGGAGATCAGTGAAGTATTTTTCCACAAGGATCCAGCTTGCAGTGCCTGCCAGTGGCAAAGTGGTGGACATCAGACAAGCACAGAGAAAAGAAGGGCAGGAGAGGTATGGCTTATTATTACACTAAGGTAAGTTCACAAAAAGCCGTGAATTCTTGACAGCACAAAAATTAATTTTAAAAAAGCACACAGAAGGGTGGTTATGGTGAAAAAGTAAACATAATAATATCGAGTCATTTTTATTACTTCTGTAAGTTGGATGATGTTTACCAGTGGGCATTTTACTTTTTCTAGTAAATGCCTTCCTTTGTAAAGCATTGTTTGCTTTATGTTTCTTGCTGTGGAAAGAGGAGGGGAAAGTCACAGGGAACGGTGAAGGCAAGAAAGAGGGGGAAAAAACCATTAGGTGGAAGATGAGCCCCCACTGAGCCAGCCAAGCACGCTGTCTCTGCATAGCAGTGCGCCAGTGCGCCAGAGCAGCCAGGTGTTCCACCGTGATGAATTAGCTGCGTTCTTAGGGAGGAGAAGAGACATGCAGACTCAATCCCTCATCTCCTAGGAAACCTCCAGATGACCCCACTAATTATAAGATAATAAAAGGATCTAGAAGCCCTAAACAATTCTCACAGACTGGATCCATCTGTCACAATGACAGGACAATGGGTTGTGTAACTCCGGCCAAGTGAGACTTGCAATGTTAAAATTTTGGAGAGAGAGAGAGAGAGAGAGAGAGACACCAGGTTGCAGTAAAAGTAGAGCTTGTGAGAAAGGCTCAGATTTACAAATTTTACTGATGGAGCAAGTGAAGATTAAAAAGGAGAAAAAAAGTTGCCCAGCCTGTGTGCCAGGGCCTCTTTTTTTCCCCCCACTCTTAGAAGATGAAACAATGTCCGATGCTCAAATGAAGATGGAATTGGCTGCTACTGTATCCTGGCCTAGGTCAGTAGTGCTTTTTGGTCTGGAAAATAACTCACACTGAGTAAGTATAAAAACCAAATATCTAAAAAGTTAAGAGAGTTTAATATTGAGTGTAGAAATAATAAAGGCGTAAGCTAACTCACAAAACTGATGCTTTTAGGATAAATGTAAGTGGAAGCATAGTCATAAATTTGAGGGATTGTTTGCTTTGCTTTGCTTTGCTTTGCTTTGCTTTGCTTTGCTTTGCTTTGCTTTGCTTTGCTTTGCTAATGAGATCAGGGTCTTATGTATTCAGTCTTGCTTCCAGCTCACTATATTGCCAAGGATGATCTTGACCTTCTGGTCCTCCTGCCTCCACCTTCTGTGTGCTGAGAGGACATGCGCTCTAGTCTGTCCAGCATATGTAGTGTTAGGGGTTGCGCCCATACTAGGCAAGCATAGCATCCACCAACTGGCTACAACCTCAGTCTTCTCGAGGTTTTTTCTTTTTAATGATGTGTGCATGTGTAGGCAGGCATGTATGCACATGTGAGTGCATGTCTGTAGAGGCCAGAGGTCAGGCTCAGATGTCCTTCCTCAGGTGCCATCTACCTTGATTTGGCTTTTTAGACAAAGTCTCTCACTGACCTAAAGCTTACTAAGTCTGGCTAGCCAACATGCCCCAAGGATCCACCTTTCTCTGCCTTCCCAGGGCTAGAGTTTCAAGTGTTAGCCACCACATTTGGCTTTTTTTTTTTTTTCAAATGATGGTTCTAGGGAAGCGAACTCAGGGCCGTGCTTTCACGGCAAGCACTTTGCCAGCTGAGCTCTCCCCTAGCCCACATTAACTTACTTTAAGGTACATTTTACATGGCAACAGCAGTGGGTCTTTCTCTGCAAGGCCAGGCACCCCTCTCTCCTTGTTTCAGCTGTCTATGTCTACGTGCGAGCAATCCTAATTTCAGCAGCTTACAATAGCAATTTTAGTCCGTCTCTCCATCTCAGAGGCCAGGAGTCAGGCACAATGTCACTTTGGCCATAGTCTAATGGCCATAGGTAACCATAGGCCAAACCATATTCAAGGGATCAAGACAGACTACATATGTATGCATCTTTAAAGTGAGATCAAATCATCTTGAGTCTTTCTCTATCCTTGAACACTTTGAAGACTGGTCAAAGAGTTTGGCTTGGGACTAGCTGTTAGTCAGTTAGAAGCTGACAATGACGGAGGTAGTTAACCCTGAGGACTTTATTGAGTGTTTACTAGGTGCCTGGCAATGCTATAAATACGTCGTGTGTTTGTGTTATTGAATCCTTGCAGCACTTCTGTGAAGACTCTGTTACCATCCTGGTGTGTAGATTAGCAGGCTGACTCATCTGACCATGATCGCTCACCCTACAGCCACACCTTACAAAAGGGGGGGGGACCCTGAAGCTACCCATAGGTGTGAGTGGAGCCAGGGAGTCCTGGGGTCTGAGCGGAGCAAGGCCCGCATTGTGGGCGGGGAATCAAATAGAGGGGAGGGAAAACAGGGAGGACATTGAGAAAACTCACACTGTTGTCGATGAGAGAAGTAAGCCATAAAACTCAGGCATGAGAAAAAGGGGGAGGGAACGGGGGCAAAACTAAAACAGAAGACGGTGGGAGCTGGGACGTTAGGGACAGAGTGGACCCAGGAAGGGTTTCAGAGGCAGAGTCCCTGTAGTTGTATTCCAAGCCTAATCTAGACACTGTGGGGATGTAAATAACAGAGCTCGCCCCATCTGTAGTCCCAGCTCTGAAGAAAGGACAAGAGCCCTCTAGGAATCCTCACATACTTTTGTGCACCTTGAGGAAAGTGTGGTATTGGTGGGCAAGATGGGAGCCGGAAGGAAGGGTCCTCCGATGAGCAAATAACAGTGAGCACTAGGAAAGGGTACATTCCCCTGTGAGGTGACTCTAGGGAGCTTGAGTTGTCTAGGGTAGCTTGTCCCAGCCCCATCCCTACACAGTCTAAATATGGAGCTGACTTCTGGGTCGCTGGGCATAGAAGAAGACCTGGATTTTTTCAACGTGGAGGCACATAGGTTCTGAATATTAGAGTGAACAGGGTAAGCATGCACGAGCCAGGTGCAGGTTTCAGACAGAGCCTTTTTGCCTGTGTATTGCAGACACCCTGTGGCCTGCATCTGTAAGCCACTCCCATCACTGAAGACCACCCCCCCAAAGCAGTGTGACACAGAAGCTTCCACATCGAGTAAAAATCAGTCTGAATGGCAGTTCTGGGGTTGCTGACTATGCGAGCTTAGGTGAGCAGCTAGCCTCCCCAAGCTTATGTTTTGCCCACCAAAGGGCATGGCAAGGATGCCGTAGAGTAAGATACATCACCTACCTAGCATAGGACCTAGGGCACAGTCATTACTGAGCAGCTAACAGCAATCACAATAATAATAAGAACAGTAAACCCCGCCCTCATTGCTTTCCCGGCATGCACTGGCGTCTTCCTTCTCCCGACCCCACTGTGCCGCTGACCATGGATGGGACAAAGATGATGTCTCCTGTGTCCTTTCTGGCTCTTGGATCAACTCTACATCTCAGCACTCCTTTTCAAAAGAAAGTTAGACAGCTCAGAAACTGGAACTGGGGTTTCCGCTCCCCTCCCCCCCCCGCCAGGTTGTCCTGGTCAGGCACCCATAGGAGCACAATAAAGGCTGATTGGGCTAAATGGGCAATTTATGGCTTCTCTTTGAACCGGCCTTAGATGATTACCTTTTATGAGGCTTACACTTTAGACTTAAGACGTAAAACAGAAGCTCAGGCTAGGAGGCAAATAATGGGATATTTTATGTGCTGTTCTGGAACAAAAGTCCACAGCTTTATTGCAATAGCTGTAAAAAAAAAAAAAAAAAAGAGCGTGATTGGAGAAGCCTTGATTGAGAAACCCACATGGAAAGAACCCCAGGTCAGGACCCCAGAGGCTCCCCTGAGTTTCCCACCCTGGAGCACCACCTAGCCAGGCCCTACGCTCTCTGTCTTTATATACAGAACCAGGGACCACCTTCTACATCATCCCCACAGCAAGACCTTCTCTACCTTAATTGTCCACGGTTCCTGGGTCCCCACAGCTAAGACACCTTCTTTTCAGGGTTCAGTGATCCCAAAATATTGATTCTCCAGACATGGCTGATCTAGGATGCTGAAATCACAGACGCTGTCTAAGCCGTTTCCAGATTTTAAGTAGAAAGGGCAGTGATGGTTGCAGGCATAGTCCCAAGGTTGGGAGGCCTGGATTCAAGTTTCCACCCACTGCCCATCGCAGTGTGACTCAGGAAAAAACCACAGCGTACAATGAAAATAGAGACGAACACCGTGGGATGAGGTATTGGAGAGAATGAAAAGAAAATAGCTCGCGGGCTGGGCAGTGGTGGCACACGCCTTTAATCCCAGCACTCGGGAGGCAGAGGCAAGTGGATCCCTGTGAGTTCGAGGCCAGCCTGGTCTACAAAACGAGCCTGGGACAGCCAAGGCTACACAGAGAAACTCTGTCTTGAAAAACGAAAGAAAGAAAGAAAGAAAGAAAGAAAGAAAGAAAGAAAGAAAGAAGAAAACAGCTCGCAAAGGTTTTGCTGTTGTGTCTGACACAAAGGAAACTCTCTGAGGACGGTGGGTACTGATAATTTTCCAACGTTCAACGAACATAACACCTCGAAAAAGAAAATCTAAAATGCTCAGCTACACAGGAGTGCCTGAGATTTTAACTATGACTCTTGTCACCTTAACGCTGCTAGTCCAACCATCCAGGAGCAGGGCTGTCAGCATAGCCATGGCCACCGGAGGGCAGGCGCGGGTTACTAGTCGGCCAGGCCTGCGTGCCAGGCATTGCTCTGGGGCCAAGCCTCCTCCCCTCCTGCTCTCTTAGCACTTTCTTCTTATGGGAACTGAGAGCTGGGACACAGGAAGAGACGCTTGCAGTTACTATGGTTTTTCTAAAATCTCGAAACGAAACTGGCGATGCAAAATGAAAGGAGATCCGAAGAGGTGGATGGGTTTGTTACGTGAAAGGAGCTCCATGTTTGCAGTTTTAATACCGGGCTCCTGGCTGAGACCTGGAGAAGCCTGGGCCTTGGCATCAGCACTGTGTAAGGCTTCCTGGGCAGGTGAACCATTTCCCAGCTTCCCCTACCTCCATGTTACACTGCGCTTAGATGGGGTTGAGGGTCACCCCCGCAGGTTGTTCGGTGCAAAGGCCAAGATTCAGGTGTGAACCTTCCAGAGACAGTGTTGTGTCCTGTCTTTGATAAGCTGAACCTAGCAGAGGCTAGCCCAGCAGTGACCTAAAGGAAACAAAGTAAGAAAGAGCGGGAATCTGTTTTAGGTACCTTCCTGTTCTATCTCTAAAGCCACGCTTCAACAATCCTTGGGGAAAGGATTTTAAAATGACACCCTGGGGACCCTGAAGAGAAAGGATCTGGCCCATTACAGAGCCGAATCCTGAGGTCAATGCAGGTGTACCCAAATCAGACCTAGCTACAGCACCAAGTAGGAAAAGAGGTGGGTGACTGGTAGTTCTTCGCTACCTCGGCGAAGGCCTGTTGATATCTGGCCTTTGGGTGCCTCTTCAGGACCAGGGTCGGTTGGGATGGCAGGAGGGGGCCTTGGGCTGGGGCGCCCAGTGGGGCTCCTCCATGCCCGGGCAGCACTGTGGCCAATATTGACTTTGGTAAACACCATTTTGCACCGAGCTCTGGGCTAGGGCGGGAGCGCCCTGACCTGGGGGCGGAGGCAGCAGCGAGCGGCTCCGCATTTAGACGAGGCCATTAGCAGCAATCGATGGCTGCTGCGCCAAGCGCTCTGGCCGCTGGGCGCTCCCAAATGAAGGTTAAGTTTGCTCTGTGCCCCTGCGAGGCAGGCCATGCGCCCGCATAATGGCCTGGCCGGGCCGGCCTGGAGGCCTACCCGCCCAGGTTAAGCTCAAGCGGCCTTGGTAGGGAGAATGGGGAGAAAACGAAGCTTGGCCCGGCAGATCCAGGCAGGGATGGTTGGGCGGATGTGCTTTAGACCCCAGTGTGCGCGCCCTATTCTGGCTCCCTGTGAGTCACTTGCCGGGCTCTCTTGGCTTTGGTCTGGTTGTTTAGTGTGTGCTATATGCCTCTGCCTTGGCACTCATTGAAACGAACGCATGGTCTGCAGTTGGTGTGAGTGTGTCTGATCTGCAGCCTGGTCCTAATCATCGGAAGGGGGTGCCCGGCACATTGGAACTAGCCTGTGTGGAAACCAAGAGGCCTGGGTGCTATTCTGACTACCACTCCCTTCTACCCAGCCTAGATCTCATTCCTTGGAACCCGGCGAGCCTGCAGTAGACAGAGGGAAGTGTTCACACCTGTCCTTGTGAGTGCCTGGGCTGTGCAAATGTAGATAGAGGCTGTGTATGACCAAGGGTGTGGTTGTGCCGAACTGAGTCTGCTTCTGCAGCCGCAGGTTGAGTAGCCCCAGGCTGGAAAGTACTCCCTGGGCCCTGTTGAGTGTTTTCTCTGTAGCCCAGGTGGCTTTGTGCTACAAATCGACAGCAGTGGGCCAAATCTCCTGGCTGTTTCATCTGTCAGCTCTACCTCAGACTGAGGACAGTTGCCCCTTTGCATATTTAATGAATGCCCCCAAAGTGCCCAGTGCTACAAAGCTATCTCATTAGCTGTCATACTCACTCTACCCTCTGCCTTGTGCAAATGAAGAAACAGAAACCTGGAGAGAGGGAACAAGTTGCCAAAGCAATGAAAGCCAACCAACAGAGAAAGCGGAGCCAAACCGTCTAGGCCTCCTGCACCTTGCTGGGTCACGGCGGCAACACTGGGGGGGACTGGCAACTTGAAATGCCAGTCCCTTGGCAAGCAGGGGGATAAGAAGAATGCTGGATGAAGCGGCCTAGATGTTCCTGATGTCTTTTGCAGCCCTGCCTATCCTCCTGTCAGAGCTGAGCAGGAGGCAAGACTCAAGGGAAGGGGGTTGCCTCAACTTGCACAGCAACTTAGTGTCAGAGCTGGAGCGAAGTGCGGCTGGCCCCGGTCTAGGTTTCCGTGCCAGGTGCTACAGGAGGCCACATTCTAGAAGGCAGTCATCGGAATGTGACAGAGAGAGGGGAAAGGGAACCAGCCAGTCTCTGTACTAGGAGCTAAGTGCCTTGTTAGCTACTTAAAGTCCTTGCTCTCTCCTACCCCAGACCCCCATCAGCAGAAGTCTAGCTGACCATTGAGCTCTAAGCAAAAGAGGGGTCAGGTTGAGTAGAAAGGGTTGTATACTAACTCCCAGGGGCACTAAAGCATACCTGTAGACATAATATCATAGCAAGCACCCTATCCGTTTAGCTGTCCTCTGCAGTGGTTTCCCTGGGAGCGGAGGAGAAGGGATGTCAGCAGAGCTGAGAGGCTCACTGTCTTTGGATAGGCTGCTGGCTAGACGCCCTGGAGCTGGATTGTGTTCTGCGGCCTGATAACACATCATGTCTTCTCTTTAAGACACAGAGTTAAAGACAGCAGGTAAGCCGTGGAGTGAGTCTTAGCTTAGCGTAGATGGGCTTTACTGTAGCTGACAGCTGAAGCCAAAGTGTGGTGCAGAAAGAGACGCCACGGGCTGGACTCAGAGTAAAAGGGACATAAGAACAAGGCAGCAGAGGACGAAGATGCTGCAGACAGAACACAGGGCAGGACCCAGGAGAAAGGGCTGGTGATGAGCGCCCAGGTTTAGCACAAATCCTTCTTTGGCTCATGCCTGCTTGGTGGTTCACAGTGAGGGCAGTCAGCTCCAAGAGGCCTTCTAGCCACACCTCCCTCCCTCTGTGCTCCAGGCTTCTCGGATCATTTCTCTCTCTCTCTCTCTCTCTCTCTCTCTCTCTCTCTCTCTCTCTCTCTCTCTCATCTCTGGAGAAAAACAGGTGGTAGAAAGTATAAGGCCTTAGAGCCGCCAGGCTGGCTTATTGCAAGCAGGTGCCCTCTGAGTGCCCTATAGCTCTTTCGCTGACAAATGGCATAGGAGCTACTGGCAGGCTTTGTGTACACTGTGACGGTCAAGTGACGTCATGCGTCTCAATCTGTGGCTCATAGGGAACACTGGTTAAACACAAGCTCTCACTCTCTAAGCTTGGATCCAGCTGGACCAGCATGGTTTGCTCTGTCTTTTTCTTTCATGCAGTCTGTGAGCTCTTATCCACCTCAGCTTCACCAGAGCCTGACCTTCAGAAAGGCTCGGTGAGATGAGAGCTGGGGACTGTTCAGGGAACTTGTTGCACGAACATGGGCCAAGTGAGACCCAGAAGAAGCCTATCCCTGTCCAAAAGTGCAAGAAGGAGCCAGGGGAGGGGAAGGAAAGATAGGACCAACCCCCAGGAGGCACAACAGCTTGAACACATTCTTCCCAGTTGAGGAGGCTAGAGAGTGACTTCTCTACTGAACTTTGACCTCAGAGTCACATATCTTCTTTGAACTGTCGGGCAGCCCCTAGCCCTGTCACTCTCCATCTCAGCTAGGCCAAAAGTGAAACTCCAGCCCTGCCCTGGAGCAGTTCCCATGAGCTCTATGCCTGGATTTATGGTGTGTGTGTGTGTGTGTGTGTGTGTGTGTGTGTGTGTGTGTGTGTGTACGCACGCGCACATGCCATACCTTCTAGCCAAGACCCACTGCACATCCCTGGCCCAAGCTCCTGAGTTAACTCTAATGGCCTGAGGTCCATGGTGGCTTCTCTCCTACCTATAAAGGGAAAATCAAGTCACAGTCCAGAACTGGGCAGGCATCCTGCTCTACCACACGTACAGGACCTGAGGAACCTAGGGAGCTTTCCAAACAGAATTCTGTGGCTACAGTTTGCCTCAAGAAAGGTACCCTTGGCAGGAGAATCAGGGAATGAAAGTGTTCAAGGATGAAAGTGCATAGCTTGACACATTTGCTTCCTTCCCTCACCTCAGACAATGGCCCGGGGCAGGGAGGCATGCGCTCTTGTCTCCCGTGGACAACCAGTACCTCCTCTCACAGAAACTCAGGCACTGAAACAAGCCAGGCGTTCTACCCCAGTTTTACTTGTGAGGAAGCCAGGCCTTATAAAATCGAGAGAATCTGTCCAAGAACAACCGGCATGGCTCCAAAGTGGCAGAGCCAAGATTCTGATGTGACCGGCTCAGCATGCCTGGCTGCAGTGAGAATAGAGCAAGAGCTAAGAGTTGGATGGGCATCCCAGTGTCTCAACCCCATACTATCTGCTCCAGCAGCAAGCACAGAACCGGCTGGCCCCTCTGAGGCCATCTCCTTGCAAGAAGTTGGAAGGGCCCATGGCTGTATACCAGCTGAATCTAAAATTCCCTCTTAGTGTAAGCATCTGGCCACAGCCTTAGCATCCAGAGGTGCTCTGTATCTGTTGAATGATTGAGATACCAACTCTTTCTAGAACATTCATGAAAGCAATAATGTGATAGGTATGGGAAAGTGGACATGTGAGATGGAGGTAGATTAATGTGAAGGATTCACTGAGTTATTAATCTCAATGTTTTCTTCTTTTTTAAATCTATTATTGTCCCGTTACTATACATAAACCCTGATGGTTTGAATGAGAAATTCAAACCATAGGCTTATGGTTCCCCCATAGGCTTATGGTCCCCTATAGGCTTATGTATTTGAACACTTGGTTTCCAGTTGATGGTGCTGTTTGGGGCAGTCGTGGAACCTTTAAGAGGCGAAGCTTTGCTGGAGAAACCATATCACTGAGGGAGGGCTGTTAAGAGTTTATATCAGTGGTTCTCAACCTGTGGGTAGTGACCCCAGGGGTCACATATCAGATATCCTGTATCTCATATATTTACATTAAGATTCATAACAGTAGCAAAATTACAGTTATGAGGTAGCAATTAAATAATTTTATGCTTGGGGGTAGCCGCAACATGTGGAACTGTATTAAAGGGCTCCAGCATTAGGAAGGTGGAGAACCACTGTTTTATAGCCCTGCCTTACATCCTGTTCTTTCTGTGCTGCTTCCTGTCTGCAGATGAGATGTGATCAGCCTGTGTTCTGCTTCTGCTACTAAGAAGTAAGAACTGTTCTTATCCCAATTATCAGCTCTGAAGACAGGCCAAGAAATTAAGTAGCCTTTTCAAAGTAAGTTAGTGGTGGGGCTGAGCCTCCAATACGGTTAAGTGTGTGAAGAAGCTTGCTGCCAAGCTTGAAGACTTGAGTTCAATCCCCAGCACTCACGTAGTAGAAAGAGACCGCTAACTCCCGCAAGTTGTCCTCTGACCCCCCCACACATGTTCTTTGCTGACACCTGCATACACAATACATATGATAATTTAAAAAGAAAGTGGTGGGGCCCTGACTTACATATGGCAGTCAAACTTCAGAAGAAAAGGAGAAAATGTTTTTTCAGCCTCAAATAGCTCACAGATGACAAGCTAAGATGTGTGTGAGGTTGAAGTCAGACAGGAAACAGACCTGAGAAACACACAGGGCTCTCTCTAATGTGGCCATTTGGAGCACTAATTTCATCCTCATTAACTACTGCTATCTGTGTTGCTGCTTCTCCGTCCCGTGGGATAGAATGAGCTATTTTTACAGGTCTATCCAAGGTCAGGCATGGTGGTGCGTGCCTTTGATCCCAGCACTTGGGAAGCAGATGCAGGCAGATGTCTGTGATTTTCAGGCTAGTCTGGTGGTTTGAGTGAAATGGTCCCCATAGGCTCATTGGGGGTGGCACAATTGGGAGGTGTCGCCTCGATGGAGGATGTCAGACCCAATGCTTCCTGCTTCCTGCTGGATCCAGATGTAGACCTGTCAGCTCCTTCTCCCACACCATGTCTACCTGCAGGCTGCCGTGCTTCCCACCATGATGACAATGGACTAAACTTCTGAACTGTAAGCAACACCCAATTAAGTGCTTTCTTTTATAGGAGCTATTAGTGGTGTCTCTTCACAGTAATAGAAACTCAACTAAGACATTTACCCTACTCTACATAGCCAATTCCAGGCTAGCCAGGTCTACATAGTAAGAGCCTGCCTGAAGAAAATTTAAAAAAAAAAAAAAAAAAAAAAGGCTCTACAGAACAGCATTGATAAAGGAGACAAAATTGCCTGTTACTTGAAATTGAGATATCATTGTACCCATCTGGTTCCACTAGCTTTGAGAAGCTGGAGAGAAGAAAACTGGAGAAGCCTTGCTCCTCTGGTCCTCTGGTCCACACAGAGAGACCTACGAGGCTGATCCCTACGGTCCTGTGCTGGCTTCTCCATTCAACCTCAGATTATTTTCACTGCTTGCTCTTGACTGAGCAAATAGCTAATTCAAGAGCTTGTCTCAGTGCTAAGTGATACGTGATGCCCCTCGCCCGACTTGAGGACTGCACAGCGTCCTCCTCAGCAGATTTTCCTATGTGCCCCTAGACCTCTCCTTCTGCACCCAGTCAATAAGCACTACTGTAGTTTTCCTGCAGTCAGAGGGGGCAGGAGGGATTACCAGAGCCTTGAAGGGGCAGGGAAAGGAGAGAGGCTGGTCAGTGGGTACAGGGACAGCTCAACGGGAGGAAGAGCTGGCTGCCTGTGGGCTACACATCTAGGTAACTATGGATACTCAAAATAGCTAGTCAGGAGGATCTTGAATGTCCTCATCAAAAGAAATGATGATTTCTGTGGTGGTAAACATGCCAATTATCTTGAGCTGATAACTGCATATCCAACACATATGCTACACTAATCCACAGTGTATGCAATTACTGTGTATCAATTAAAATGCATAATGACAGTTGTCTTGCTATTAGCATTGATGGTAATTAAAAACCAATATTGTCACACACTCAAATATCTTTGAGCGGCTTGACTGAAATCAGCTCATTGCTATCACAAATAAATGAAAAGAAATACTTAATTCCTACCGTAGGCCATTCATTAGATGTGTGGTGCTTTTCATATTTTAACCAAACAGACCAGGAAAGGTATCATCTTCAACGTTTTACTGATAAACAAAGCTCTGTTTGTTGAGATGATGTTGGGGTCAAATGCCTCATAGGTAACTGAACCGGGCTCTGAGGCCAGGTCTGTCTGCACTCAGCACTCTCTCTTCTCTCTACAACTCATCTTCCAGGTTTATTTGGGGGAGTTGGATCGAGATATTCTGAGAGAATAGACATAGACTAGACATTTTTAGTTTTCTATTGATGCATAATGAATTACCACAATCTTAGCTGTTTATAGAAAATGTACTGCCTCATGGTTCTGTAGCTCAGAAATCCAGGTGAGCACACCCCTGACTCCTCTACTCCAATCCTCACAAGGCCGAAATCAAAATGTCAGCTGCCTGTGGTCTTATTAGGAGACTGGTAAGATCCCAGATCAACAAGGCCGTTGATAAACTCTGTCTCCTCCCACCACTGCTGATGGAGGTCCCTGGTTCTTTCTGATTGGCAGCTTCCCGGGCCCATACATATCCCTTCTCTTGTGATCCCCTACATTTCAAGCCAGTGGGAGCTCAGCACGTTTTTTCCTTAGAGTAGGTGTCCCTAAGGTTTCCTCCAGCGGTCTCTTACTTGGAGTGAGCCTGTGCTTTCAAGGGCTTCTCTGATTGTGTTGGGACCACCCAGATGGCCAGTCTCCTGCAAGTGTGACGTAGGACATAAGGGAAGAAACCTCCACACGCAGATCTCTGAGCATATCTGGCACAGGCTTGGTGTGATGGGTATACAACGACTGTCATTCCCTTCTCCATCTGCCATCACAAAACACTCTTTGGAACACAAAGCGGAGAAGCCGATTCCATTTGGAAGCAAAGCTGGCCCTCCCAGGAGAGGATGAGAGCCAACCCAGGAAAAGGACCGCCCTTCACTCACATCAGCTCCTGGAGCTTGTTTCATCATATGCACAAGTCACAGCTATTGGGGCAGGATATCCTTCCCGGTGTGTTTTAGGAATCTCTCCCCTCAGCAGCACAGGAAGCTGGGGGCTGGGAACTCTTCCAGGTAGGCGGAGCTGGGATGGAAGGAGCATCCCCCTGAGGGTGTGGAATATCCACAAAGCACCATGGGGGACACTGGGTGCCCCAAATGGAAAGGGCAGAGACAAAGAGGGTCTGTGATGGAGAAGGAAAGGAAGAAATAAAGAGAAGTCAACCTTGTTATCTGCAGAGAAGTTCGAGTTCATGTGGCTCCTTCTCAGGGCTCCCAAATTATCCTCAGTTTAAAAAAAAACTGTGTACTAGAACAAGCTGCTTTGCTCAGTTTCCAAAGACACAGAGCTGGTAGAGAGTCCCTGGGTAGGTTGAGATAAAACGGAGCCTGGGGAGTTGTATACACAGGTTTGGTTACAAATGAAATGGCTTGTTTGAATTACAAGAGCTGGTCTGACATGGTACGTGATGCTTGCATATGAGAGAGTTGAGTTGGAATAACATTGATTCGAGCTAGGCACGGCTGGGCATGGCTGAGTGGGACTGACTTGGGGCACGCTGGATGGAACACACGAGGACGAGCTGGAGTGACCCAAGGGTGAGTTGGTTGAGATCCTGTTAAACTGAATGGAGGATAGGGCAGGTTGAGGATGCCTTAGCTTCTAATTTCAGAGACAGGATTCCCTCTGGGTCATTCAAGCAGGCATAAATGTAGTAATGGTATTGAATGGCTTACAGAAATATTTGGAAAGCTGGAGAAACAGACCCTGGGCTGCATCTTTGGGAGCAGCTCCTGAAGCCGGGCTGCAGAAGTGGACCACCAAGGCAGCTAGCTGCCCCTGGTGCGAGCATCAGGAAACCATCTGCCAAGCATGGAGGCTGCTGGCCCAGCTCTGCCTCCAGAAACAGGCTCTTCAGCCTGTCCACGCCAGCCAGACACGCACATCACTGTGAAAGCCCTGACAGTTTTTCACCTCCAGGAAAGGAAAAATGTGGGAAGGAAATTCGTTGGGTAGACACCAGAAAATCGTGGAGCTGCTCCTAATTGCTAAAGCTGGGTGGCGGGGACACAGGGGCATGCATGCTTTCCTCCAGAGAAGCATGCCTTTGCATCTACAACTGCCTTTTAAATGGATGCCTCCCTCCTGTGGCATCATTCTGTTAGCTCACATGTGAATTCAAGCCTGGCATCCCGCCTCACATTGATAACTCTATTGACAGGGCAGTATGGGAAATGCTGCTTTGGGCTTTTAGCCCACATGGGATCCAAAGCACATTAAAAGAAAATAAAAAGGAGGAGGAGGAGGAGGAAGGAGTGAGGTTGGACTGGGCAGGAGTGGGGACGGGAAGGCTCTGAATATGCATGGTTGGCTGGCTAAACTAGGTTGGGCATGGCAGCAGTGGGTTAGAGGTGTGCCATGTGGGAACCACCATGAGGCTGTCCCTTGGACACTGGTGCCAAGCCCTTTGAGTCAAATAGTGTCTCCTTCAGCTGGAGGTAGGGAGGCAGTGAAGGCACTGACACACCTCAAACTGGTTTTCTCTCGACTCCCTAATTCTAAGCCCATGAGCCGACCACTCAAGCCAGACCCATCTCTAGGCCTAGAACAGTTTCAGTGTGCAGCTCAGTTATCTCTGCCTTGCTTAAAAATGGAGTCTGGGTCAGCAAGAGGCTTGGGAAATAAACTCCAAGCAACAAAACTTACAGGATGTATTGTCTAAGGGCAAAACAAACTCAGCCAGGATATCAGAGCCAGATGCCAGATGCCCCCCTCTCCCCACCTCCGTGGGAGGGAGGGACGGAATTCAGGACCAATTCCGGAGTCCCACAGGTGCCATGTTCACTGAGCCAAGGAAAACGGGTGCTGGCAAGCGTGCGTGTTTACCCCCACCCAAAATACTGCACATACTGCCTGTAAGCTCAGGGCCTTCCAATCAACAAGGGATCTTCAGTGGATGCAGGTTTTCAGAAAAGCGCTGTATTCTGAATGTCTACTCTAACTGTATAAAGGTTCCTTGAGTTGTATAGTATTTGAGTCTAGATGATATGGGCATGTGATAATTTTTATTGGCAACATTTTTCATAATAAAGTTTTTTTTTAAAAGAAGAGTAAGGCAGGAGTCCCTATACAACGTGTTGAGAGAGACAGCGTGGCTTGCTCCACCACACACAGCCGACCTAGGATTAGCACTTGGTTACTGCTGTTTACATAAACATATATATGCCCTTGTCTGAACCTACTCCACAGGATGTGCGATTCTTGCCCTCTTATCTGTAGGGGTAGCCTAAGCATGTGGAAGCCGACGCCGTGGGCACTTACCGTATATTTACTCAAATAAATGTACTAAATTAAAGAACAGTGACATCCAAGCCTCAGAAACCTATACTCATATGGTGGTCACACACAAGGATGTACATAATCACACACACACACACAGAGAGAGAGAGAGAGAGAGAGAGAGAGAGAGAGAGAGAGAGAGAGAGAGAGAGAGAGAGGAAGATCCAAGATCTTGAAGTCTCGTATATCTGCTCCGAGCAGCCGGGACCAGATCATAGGTTCTTGCTTTGCCTAGCTCAGGGGCTCCAGTATCTAAGGGAGCCACCTCTAGACTAAAATCTTAGAGCGTGTCTGCCACAGGCTAGGTGTGGTGGAAGCATGTCTGTCACCCTCCTTTCCATCTGCTTTCATATAGACTTTCTTTGGGCATTGGATGGAGAAGCCAATTCCAGCTGTAAGCAAAGCTTGGTCTTCCAAGACAAGACGACAATTCAGGAGGACTGCCTTTTGCTCAGACCAACGCTCAGAACACAAAGGCAGTCCTGAGATGGCTCGTTATACCCATCTTGTTTCTAAGGAAACTAAGGCTTCTAAGGAAATTACTGAATTGCCCAGGGTCACGTGGCTAGTCAGCACAAAGCCTGAATCAGAACGAATCCAGGCCGTATGATTCCAAGGTCCATCCATGGGCATCAGTGACTCACAGCCCAGGGCGCCCAAGTGAAGTCATCTCTCTCCCTCGTTTCTGGGCTCTGTGCAGGACAGGGCTACGTGCTCTCTTCCTTCCATCCTGCTCCTTTTCTCAGGTGGAGTCAGCACATGGTGAGGGTGGGAGGACATCGCTAGCCGTCTCCAGCTGATATTGACAGATCAAGTGACTATTGTAAATGCTATGGTGTTGTGTAATCATTACGAAAATGTGACTGTGTCCCCAGAGATGCCAATGGCATTTTGGAGCAAATCCTATCCTTAGTTTTTTTGGGCCTGCTCAGTTGAAATGTCTAGGTGACAGGGATGGGCTGGGGACACAGGACCAGGGCAGGTCACTCACTGTTACACCCTTTATCTAGAAAAGTGAATGTTGGAAGAGTCCCTGGAGCCTGGGCATGGACAGAGGTGTGTGTGTGTGTGTGTGTGTGTGTGTGTGTGTGTGTGTGTGTGTGTGTGTGACAGAGACAGACTGACAGACAGACAGAGACAGACAGACAGAGACAGAGGAGGCAAGGCCTGGAAATTGATTTTATATGGGAATGGGATGGCACAAAGGCCAGAGCAGGCAGGAGCCCTCAAGTCACAAAGTGGGCTCTGCCTCAACCGTGAGTCTTTTTCTGTCTTAGTTAGGATTAACATTTCTTTGTGTGCCATGATAAAACACTTACTAAAAGGAACTTGAGAAAGAATGGGTTTATTTACCTTACACATCCTGAATCACAGTACATTGAGGGAAGTCAAGGCAGGAACTCAAACAGGCAGGAACCCAGACATGAGCTGATTCAGTGACCATGGAGGAGTACTGCTTACTGGCTTGCTCATCATGGCTTGCTCAACCCACTTTCTTATAGACCCCAAGATCACCAGGCCAGGGGTAGCACTACCCACCTTGGGATGGGCCCTCTTATGCCAATTATTGATTAAGAAAATGCCCTTACAGGCTTGCCAAAGCCCAATTTTATAGAGGCATTTTTTTCAATTGACGTTCCTTTTTCTCAGATGATGTTAGCTCTTGTTATGTTGACATAAAACCAGCCAGTATGCCCCGCAGCATCCCATTTCTTCTTCTGTTAGGAGGAAACAGTTCATGAGGAGAAGAAGCAGAGAGGGCAGTGGCCCTTGCCAGAGGGCCTGGCCCATGGCTGATGCACAGTAAACATGTGGTAAGTGAACATGGGCGAACAAATGAGTAAGTGTGTGCCAGTAGCAAGATGACAGCATTCAGAGTGAGGAGACCCAAATTGGAGCCATTTCTGTCACCCACTGGCTGAGTGACCTTAGGCAAGTCACTTAACCTTGCTGAGCCTCAGTTAATAATAGCAATAATCCCTGCCTCTCGGGTCGGCGTGAAGATTAAAGGAAAAGTGCGGGGTGGAACCACTCCGTGGCGGCAGGGCTCTGTGCAAATGTTAGCTCTAATTATTCTCTGCAATTATGATGGCTCCACAGGAGGCACGTGTGTGAGTGAGGTTCGCAGGGAACCTGGGTGTGTGGCCAGGCCGTGTGTGCGTGTGCATTAGGTGTGTGTGTGTTTGGAGAACCAGGGCCCATTAGAAAAACCATCATCCCTCTAAGTTGTTCTTCCTTTGGCTAAACTCAACCCACCAGGCTGACATCGGAAACAGGCATTAGCGGACGGGTCTGGGGGGACGGGATTAGCAGCTGAACTTTCTATTCCTGGAGACCCTCTTTTCTCAGGAGGTCAAGGCAATTTCCATATATTATCCTGCTGGCAGCTCGGGAAGGTCAGGGAAATGGCAAACACATGCCACAAATTCCTCGGCTGGAGAAATCAAGGCAGGAAGGGTAGCTGCTGCTGTAGCCACCCTGCTCTGCCTCTTCGCCATTGAAAGACCTTTGCAGCTGCCTGAGCCTAGCGCCATCAGGGCAGGGCGGGCCCTCCGAGTGACTGTTAGAGACACTCACCCCAGTCCCCAGCCCTGGACTGTGTATATCAGGAAAGGGGTTAAGGTGGAACCCCAAGACCCTGCTAAGAATGCTTACAACCCATTGAAGGGCCCATCTGGCCTCCGATCTCTACCTGTCATGCTGTATGTAACACTACCCACTCACCTCTGCCGCCAAGAAGTTGGCCTAACTAGAGATGGAGAAATCAGGCTCTAAGCCAGTGAGTGGTCCTCAGCCTGTGAGCCGCAACCCCTCAGGGTTATGTATCAGATGTTTACATTACTATTCATAACAGCAGCAAAATTACAGTTATAAAGTAGCAACGACAATCATTTTGTGATGGGGGGACGGGGTCACCACAACATGGGGAACTACATTAAAGGTCCCAGGGTTAGGAAGGTGAGAGCCACTGTCCTAAGGCAGTGGAGAGGAAGATGGGTTTGGAGACACAGCCCCAGTCCTTCTCCACTGCACCTGCTGGGGTCAAGGGCAAAGGCACAGAGCGCTCTGTAAAAGTGAAATGGATGAGGGTCACCACAGCCAGTCAGCGGGTTGAGGAGCCTCGGAGGGAGTCTTAGAAGAGTTAGAGGGGTGGCTCTCAAAGCAGGGTACCACAGATAGCTGAGGCGGCGGCGGCAGCAGCAGCCGCAGCATATAGAACATGTGAGAGTGCCTGCTCATCACTTCTGCTGAGTCAGCTACAGCAAGGGGTTCAGCAAGTACTGGCAAGGCTCACAGGGAATTCTGCTGCTTCAGATACGGGGGGGCCACAGGGCTTCTCCAGCCCCACGCTGCTGCCTTAAGCGAAGCAGGGTAGCCCCCTTTTCTTTTAAAACAGTTAATTGAAAATTATTGTACTATGGCTGAAGAGATGGCTTTTAATGATTAAGAGCACTGGCTGCTCCTCCGGAGGGACCTGGGTTCAATTCCCAGACCCCACAAGGCAGCTCTCAACTATGTGTAAACCCAAGTTCCAGAGCATCTGATACCCTCACACCAGTGCACATAAAATAAAATTAAATAAAAATGGAAAAACTGTTTTAAAAAAATACTGTATGTGCGTGTGCTTTGTATACATATGTGTGTAGATGCCCACATAGGCTGATCACCCGGTGGGTCTCAACCTCCCTAATGCTGTGACCCTTTAATACAGATCCTTATGTTGTAGTAACCCCCAACCATAAAATTGCTTTTGTTGCTACTTCATGACTGCATTTTTTTTTGCTGCTGTTATTAAGCATAATGTAAATATCTGATATGCAGCGTATCTGATATGCGATCCCAAAGGGGCTGCGACCCACAGAGTGAGAACCACGGCCCAAGCCCTAGAGTTGAGATAGTTATGAGCTGTTCGACATGGGTCCTGGGAACCAAACTCTGTTCTCTATAAACAGCTAATGCTCTTAACCACGGAGCCGCTGCTCTAGACCCCACCGTGTCACCACTAAAGGCCCTTGAGAGTCCTGCACCCTGCACCCTCCACGCCTGTTGGATCTCATCCCTCATAGAACAGGAACCTGCCACATCCTTTGCTGTCCTTGCTGCCCCATCAAGACTTGACCCTCCTCTGAGTGTCACCAGGCCTCCCCATCCAGGGGACATAGTCAAATATGGGGCACCAGAGTTCGTGTGAAAGTCAGTCCCCACTCTCCTCTCAACTGTGGAGAATGTCCTGTCCATTGGCTAGATCTGTGTAGGGGTTCGAAGTTTACTGCACGTATTGTCCTTGGCTGGTGCCGTAAGTTTGAGCAGGACCCCTGGGCCCAGATCTACCCATCATAATGTTCTTGTAGGTTTCTAGGACCCTCTGGATACCAAGAAGAGACTTGATACCCTATGAGCATATACAGGGGGAGGAGGTCCTCCTCAGTCACAGTCATAGGGGAGGGGAGTAAGGGGGAAATGGGAGGGAGGAATGGGAGGCTACAAGGGATAGGATAACAATTGAGATGTAATATGAATAAATTAATAAAATATATTTTTAAAAATACTTGACCCTCATTTCCTTAGTATCCTTGCTCTCTTTGTCTGTGAAAACCTCTGTGTGCATGCATGTGTATGTGTGTGTGTGTGTGTGTGTGTGTGTGTGTGTGTGTGTGTGTGTTTCTCTAGTGGCTACTGCCTTAGAACCCATGTGTCCCCACCTTCAGGAAGGACAAGGTTTCACAGGACTTGTTCAAGTCTCTCCTTAGCCAGCCCCTAACTGAAGCTGCATTGAGAAACCAAAAGCCAATTCTGCTCACAGAACAGCAGCTGCCCCACCCCTGAGGTTTCAGTCTACAAATAGCCACAGGAGGAACGTAACCCTTCATCCCTAACCCCGCCGCTAGCGAGTCCTCCCACCCAAGGCCTTCTGTCCTGGTTAAGGCATTTGCTTCCAGGAAGGTACCAGGATTTCGGTGGGTTCTCAGGAAGTCCTACCTAGGCTCACTAAACCTATCATCCCCCAGCAATCCTCGGGTGCCGTCACCCACCTTGACAGACTCAACATGGGGACCTCGAGAGGTTCTGGGGTTTACCTGAGATCTCACCACCAGTACCTGGCTGGACTCATCCCAGAATTTGATGTCCGATCCCAGCCCCAGTGATTGCAGCGTTGGAAGGGGCCACTGGTCAGACTGGTTCAAGGCCTCACTACTCACCAGTGGCTTGCCCCGCGGAGCCTCGGCTGCTCTGTCTATAGAGTGGGAATTCATGCCTGTTCTATCAGCCTCACTTGACACCTGTAAAACTCAAAGTCACAGGCAGAGGTATGGGAGAACAAAGTGGTACCCAGATTCCCTGACCCAGTGTGCACCATGCTACATAGTATGCTAAGTGTATATATTCCTGATACTCTCTTCTAATTAAATTGTCCTGTACCCATGAGGCAAGTTGAAGCACCAGTGTTGTGATGCCTTCCTCAACCAAGACAGACCAGACCTGGAGCTCCAGACCTGGAGCATGGTGCGGTGCGCCTCTTGCCACGAACGCAAGAGGGCGCCATGGCCCCGCAGCGAGCCGGCTCGACCAACTTGCAAGCGGGCTGGCCATTCCTGTCTGGCTCCCGATGCTGTGCCTCAGAAGGCAGTTTCCAGGCTTCTCCAAACCTCAGGTACCTGGAAACCTGGAGAATCCAGGAGGAATGGCAGAGGGGTAGGCAGAGTTTGGGCTGGAAATATTTAGTCCAAACAACACGCTGCTTCCTGAGCTGTGCAAATTCTGGTGAGACGTTTAACCTCTGTGACCATCTTCAACGGTGAAAATAAAATCTTTTTCCTGCCTCCTAGCCAACAACAGC
The DNA here is from genome assembly GCF_964271855.1 of Acomys minous. Taxonomy (NCBI): domain Eukaryota; kingdom Metazoa; phylum Chordata; class Mammalia; order Rodentia; family Muridae; genus Acomys; species Acomys minous. The sequence continues at coordinate 92,320,746 of NC_140487.1, forward strand.
CACCAAAGGCTACCCAGCCCACAAACGGAGAACTCAGTTCAGGCTTGCCTTACAAACTGTAAAAGTGAGGAGCTAGCAGGAAGCCCTTTCTGCGCCCCCCCCCCCGTACCCCTTTAACCATATCTGAAGCCACGTGTGTACCCATTTATACACATACAAACTAAAGTTCGAGAAGTTGCTCTTTCAGGGAGTCCAGTGGTTCATCAAGAAGGTTGGGCTGTTCTCTGCACTGTGCCTTCCTGTTCCAGCTGTTGCTGCTTGGGTGGTGCTCAGCCAATAACTCCCGGCCTGCTCAGGGAGCAAGCAGGGGTGTTCCGACCTCAGGTCTGCTTCCTGCCTCACCGGGATTCCTGGGCTGTCTCTGAGTCTGTGCTCCAAGGCACACTCCTGGAGTCTCTCATGCCCTTCCCCAGCCTTTGCTACAACAGCTGAGCCACTGTGGCAGGATGTTCAGGTCACGCCAGGCCCCAGTCCTCACCCTCGACTAAGACTGTTTGCACACATGTAATTAGCACTAATTACCCAGGGTTTTCAAAGCTCTCCCGACTCTCAGCTCCAGCTCGAGAGTGAGAGTGAGGCTGCCCTTGTGAGTCAGCCCTCTCCAAGCTTCCAGGGTCCAGCCTTGATCCCCAAGGCCAGCACTTCTCCTATGCCGGCTGTGTGCACCCCGGGGTTTACACTGCCACTTGTGTGCTGGCCAGCGAGCTTCTTTGTTTGTCCGCTGCAGTCTGGAGTGGCCTCTGGGGAAGCCACCCCCAGATGGGCAGAGGCAGGGCTCTGCTGCGAAGGAAGACAGCGCCAGCACCTAGGTCCCGCAGGAACCCTGAGGTTGCTGCTGCAGCTGCCCTGAACAACCGAGGTGTCGTACACTGTACCTCCAAGCAGTTCTGGGCCCGCAGGAACCGGCCACCAGAGCTTCTCTCCTACAGGTGGACTAACTGGACGCCGAGAGCTTATGAAAGGTTAAGATCAATGGCCATAGAGTGGGATTCAGACTCTGTGGGAAATTAGAGGGTCTGCCTGTCAGGGAGGGAGGCTTCGGCCTCATTGCTGCTTGGGCTTTCATTCTCTGATTTCAAATCTCTAACTGATCTGAGGCTTGCCACTTGCTTCCAGTCCTATTCGAGACCTGTTCAACCCATTGGACTTCGACCCCTAAAAAAGCCAGAGGAAAGTCACAGCAACCTCACAGGCCTTAGTCGAGATAGAAGTGTTGGATGCAGCTCCCTCCTTCCCTTGCCCTGGGGTCTTGAGCCCACCATGCTATTGGAGACTTTGCTTCTGGGTTCTGGGGTGTTTCTGTCCGTCCTTGCTGCTGTGTGTCCCTCTTTCCTCTGTCGCTGTCATATTTTACTCTGCCCCTGATAATCTGTTTTCCACTGTCTCACTGAATATTTGTCTATGGCTGCCATGTCAGATCTCTGCCATGCAGCAAACATCCACCACCATGGCCACCTCCGCCGCTGCCCCCACCACAACACACACACACACACACACACACACACACACACACACACACACACACACACACCGCAGCCCCAGCAAGGAACACACACCGGCCGAATACGCCTTTTCAAAAAAAAAAAAACCGACAACTGGGAAACAGAGTGAATTAAAAAGCATTAACTTAAAAACAATCCATGTGTCTGCAAATGCATTCCAAATGGCAGCCCTTGGGGGGGGGGTGTTGGAAGGGCAGCATGTCGCCATATTTCTGGAGTCCCAGATTTGCAGGGGTAAAGGGGGCTCAGAGCCTCACATTGCACCCCACACCTTAACCACCTAGGGCAGCAGGGTTTCAGACAAGGGAGCTTTTCTGTGATCATCCTGGGCACTCAGCAAGTTGCCTGGGTCCTCTTGGAGTTGCATTTCAGCATCTGCTAAATCTTTCTCCTTCCCCAAACCATCTTTACACTGACCTCAGCTCTCCAGGGGCATCAGCCCTCCCAGAACCCAGACCCAACACACACACACACACAGAGAGAGAGAGAGAGAGAGAGAGAGAGAGAGAGAGACGCGCACACACACACACACACACACACACACACACACACACACACACACACTGTTTCTCATGTGAGGCCTGGCCTGCCTTGCCTTGCCCTGCTCCACCCCCACCCACAGCTCCACGCTGCCCTTGTGCCCCCTAGACCACCCGGCAGCCCTAGCTCAGGAGGGAAAAGTGGTAGAGCCAAAGCTTGTGTTGGCCTAGAGAGCCTCTCCCAGGGAGCAGCCCAGAAAGGGGCTGCCAGTCCCCCACCTGCGGCTGTTGTTGAGCTTGTTCAAGCTGTCTGGGAGGTTGCTTCTCTAAGGTGACAACTCTATGGTCCTTTGAAGCCCCTTGCTGAGAGAGGATCTCTCCAAAGTCCACCACGCAGCTACCCTGACCACCCCCAACAACCTTTTCTCTGTAGGTGGGAGAATTAGAGTACATCAATTAGGTGTGTGTGTGTGTGTGTGTGTGTGTGTGTGTGTGTGTGTGTTTGCGCGCGCGCGCGCACACACACACACACACGCATGCCCTGGTTGTTGTTGTTGCTGTTGTTTGATTTGTGGCTCTGGGGATGAGCCCTGGTCCTTTTTCATGTTAGGAAGCAGTCTGCCACTGACTACTGCCAGCCCTCATCAATTAGGTCTTAATCAAAGACAACGGAACTGATGGAGGAGGGGATGTGTGTCCCAGATTTCTACTCTCCCCCTCAATGACTTCTCAGACAGAAAGGAAATTCTGAATCTATAACTCACTCGGAAGGAAGGAATTCTGGATTCTTAACCTTGTTCAGCTGATGCTAGTGACTTATAGCTATGATATTGACAATAAACACTATATGTAGCTCAGTGCTTACTGTATACTCTGCATGTATGTACACATACATACATACATACATACATACATACATACATACACACATACATACATAAAGTCATACATACATACATTACCCCAGACATGACAGGTACCCAGATGACTTTGAGCTCTGGCTTTCACTGTCCCGAGCTTCTGTTTCTCTATCCATAGTAGGAAGAGATGGGACCTTCTCAGCCCGGGTGGAAACACGTAGCTGAAGCAAAAATCTGCTGGGCAAGAATTGTTGTTATTGCTCCCACTGTTTAAAAACAACAAGGAAAGCAACTAAGAAAGCATTTGCTCTGGGTTATTTTGCTCTTGAAACAACAGCACAAAAAAGTCACCACTTACAAGAATTACAGCCGTTCTCACCAAATTACTGTGTTCTTCCTTTAAGTCATAAAAGATGAGTCATTTTATTCTTAATGACAAAAGTGTTCTGTGTTCACTATACAGGGAGCCTTTCAGAAGTCACTGGCTTCCACTCAACATGCCAGGCCCCACAGGAGCCCGATAGGTTCTGTCTACAAAGCTCACACTGCTAGTGCTGTGAGAATTCTGATTCCTATACAGTGTCTGCATGTGTGTTCGCATCTGATGACGCCCCTGCTATATAATTCTTCTGTATTCTCACTCTGATGCTGAAGGGAGTTCTGACTGAGGAGAATTTCTGTTTCCATAGAAATATTTATTCGAGAAGCTTCTGTCCATGTATGTATATGTTCCTGGGAGCTTGTGGAGATGTGTGTTCTGCGTGCATAAGTGCAAGGGTGTGGGAGTGTACCTGTGCAGGCAGCCATGTGCTTCTTTAAGGGTGTAATACACCTACAGGTGTGTTTTAGTTTGTTTATTTGTGGGTGTGTTAGGTGGAGCCTAGAAGACACCCTCCCTCATATGCGCGCGCGCGCACACACACACACGTATGGGGGGGGTGCTATGTTTCCAGGAACATTTCTGTAACTATGCCTTTGTGTCACGTTTATATATATGTGAAGGGCCATAAGTCCCTATGTGTGGGCATGCCACATGGCTTATACTACTGGTCTCACTATTTTCTGCAAAGATCTCTGTGGCGGGAGCTAGGTTCAGGTCCCTAGAGTGGCAGCTAAGACTTCTGGGGCCCCATTGTTCATGGAGGCCCACTCGTTTTTCCCTTTTTAAAAATATTTTTTTAATATGGAGGCCCACTCTTGATGAAGGAGAGAAACGGTAGATTTTGATCCTAAACACAGACATCTGCGCCGATCATGCTAATCCTGCAAGTCCAGGTGAGAGGGGAAGGGGGGAAGAGAAGGATGAGAAAGGGAGGGAGAGAGAGAGAGAGAGAGAGAGAGAGAGAGAGAGAGAGAGAGAGAGAGAGAGAGAGAGAGAGAGAGCTGGCAGCTGCCAGTTAATTAGCTACTCCAGAATGGGCATTGCGTGTTGGAATAAATACGTTTGACTGTTTCTGAGGGACCCTTGACTGTCTGAAGGCCTTCCCTGTAGCCCTCTCCCAGGTATCTGAGCCTCTACTTGCTCAGAAAAATAAGATGGTGTTAACAAACAAGCCTGGACACCAACACGTAAACTTCTCAAACAGACCAATTGCTAAGCAAGTGTCATTTAAACTGGAGCTTGGAAGGGATCAGTGAGACAAGTGACCCATCAGAATAGATGGGGATGGGTCTAGATGGAGATGAGATGATGAGGTTTCCATAGCACCAGGCAGGTTACAGGTCCCCACCCTGGGAAAACCGCTCCCCGGGCCAGGAGCCCTTCCACGCAGAGGACAAACCCCTGAGTACTTGCAGCAAGGCTCACAGGCCAGAGTTCCTGAGTCCCTCTGCCAGGGTTGCCACCTGCCTGCCAGGAGACTCACTAGGCTGAGTTAAGAACCTAATCCAAGTCATTCCGCTGAGCTCCACATGTGAACTGTGGATATAATAATAAATGTAATAAACATTTTTAGAAAGAATGAGAGGGAGAAAAGACCAGCACCCAGGTTCTTTCTGCCATGTGCAGAGATGGTTAAAAAAAAAAAAGCCAGGCAGAGCACCTCATGAGAAATCAAATCTTAGAGGTGCACTAACTTGAGATGCTTCATCCCCCCCCCCAGAATTATGCAAAACAAATAGCTATACTTTAAACTACCCAGGCCATGACTGTCATAGTATCCTGGGAAGACTAGACGGTATAAGCTGTGAATTGTCCTGGCTCACACTTGTACACGTTTACTCTGTGAAATAAATGAAAACACTCGTGCTGTTCTCACGACGGCCACGACTTCGCCAGTGCTTAGTGTTTCCCTCACTGGCCTGCTGTGCTCCCCACACAGTCACACGAGAAGGCACTTAACAGCTCTGTTGTATCCAAAGGGGCAGTTTTAACCTGAGTAGGCGCTCAGGGTGGCTTGCACAGTTGCGAAGGGCTACAACTGGGAATGGAATTCAGGCTTTCAGACACCTACATGTAGGAATACATTTAGAGCTCGGTGAGAGAAACGTCACTGGAGTCCAAAGAGAACAGTTCTGCCAAAGCCCACGGAGCCCAAATGGCCATCCCCAGGCCCACCTACCTTGGCCGGTTCAGCACCTTCTAAACCGTGTCACTGAAATGGGGACAGCTGACTGTCAACGTGCAGATTCACAGGCAACCTGAAACAGCTAAAGAGCTGCCTTTTGAGTGTGACTTGAAATAAAATGACCGTGAGAGGAGGAGAGATATAAAGTGAGTTAAATAGTCTGCCCAGTTTTAGCGGCAGACTTGACTCGGTGCCACAGTCCACGAACACTGCGAAGTTATTCTCAGTGCTAAGTGGCTGCTTGGGGCTGCAGCTGGGTGGGTGCTCAGCTCATCTTGAGATGGTGGCATGTCCGCATTTGCATCGGCCTCCGGCTTGCTTCCACATGCAGCCTTACAGCCGCCTCCTCAAGCCCTGCCTCCCTTTAGTGCTCACACCCAGCACCCTCAAAGCTCCCACCCTGTCTCCCCATCCAGAGGGGACATTTGGAAAACTCCATCAACTCTGAGCCTGGAGCAGGCCTGGAGACGCGTGATACTCTGTCCATCCTGGACTACAGTGCTGGCTCCTGCTGAAGACGGATGAAGGCCCTCCCGACAAGCAAACATAAATATTTTCTTTCCCAGCCTGATCCAGATGGAATCTTTACTGTTAATAAAGTGGCATCTGGCTATCTAGGAGTGTCTGAATGTGGCCTTTTCTGTCGGGAGAGCATGTCATCTGTCTCTGTCTGTACCCTGTCAGATGACAAGACATCGCTGGTCTCCTCTGCGTTGGAATGTGCTTCGGGTGGTAGAAAGTAGGCAAGGAACGTTTGAAAAAATACCAGTTTCACCTCTGTAATGTGGAGGACATGGAGGAGTGGCCTGAGCGTGCTGTCCTTGGCAAGCTGGCCTCTCAGGAATATGACCACCAGTGCCCAGCAAGGCTGTTTATTTAAGCACCACATCAGGCAGTGGCATTTTATGTATGACCACAGGAGGGAAATCGCTAAGACAGAATCATCCTCCTGCTTTGAAAGGTGCTCAAGCTAGGAAGCAATGAGACACGCATTGAGTCGTGCTTTGCTTCACAACGCGTGGCCTGAAAGCAGAGGTGCAAGACCAGGAAAGGGTTTGAAATAACATTTCAGGTCAGAGTCCTCCCTGCCCCCACCTGCGAATAGGTGTTAGGATGGAAAACAGGGCACCTCTCCTGGCCACTCGTCACCAACCAGGGTTGTTTGAAATGAAAACAAAAATTTCTTCCTTAGAAGAACACGTGTTTCCAAGATACTGTGAATACTCTTCTTGACTCCCAAGCCCAGAAGAGGCTTTGTAAAGGCCCCATTCACAGCCTGGAGCTTTGGAGACTGCTCTGGGGACCAGCAAGCTGCCGCTATAGGGTTAAAAGACTCAGGCTTCTGTGCCGGCTCATCCAGAAATTTGGTGAGTGCTAAGTCTCTGGATGACAAAAGACAGAGAGAGGTTCCCTGGGCTTGCCATCAAATCCTGCCACACTAGATTGCTTTAGAGAAGGTATCCCAACTTCCTTCCTGTGTTTCTGTGTCCCCAGAAGATCACGGGACAATAATTTAGATTCCTCAGGACAGTTATGAGGAAGTCTAAAAACACAGGACCACAACAGCACAGGGCTCCCACTAGCCTGGCAAAGGCTTACACTGTATTGCAGGATCTTTCAGGATGGGCAGAGCTCTTTGACGTTTCTAGTCAATACTTTCTGGGGTTTGATTTCAGTCACGTCTCTTGCCCAGTATCCTATTGTTCGGCTGCTGAAATCGGGGTGCCTATCAGCATACCCACTCACAGTTCCTGAACTCATGCCACCACGTTGTAGGCATCCCCAAAAGCTTGTCTGTGCTGCCCCCCACATACTTACCACACACACTGCCCCCACTGCACCTCCCAAGGTACCCTCTTCAAGGAAAGTGGCACTACCACTTATGGAAAATACGCCATGCACCAGAGGCTTTCCGCTCCCAGTGTTAGCATGTCGGCACTCAGAAAGGGTCAAATGAGTTCAGACTTTCAAATTAGAGTTCTTCAGCTCATGAAATCTGTGTAAATATCTTATGGAAACCTCTTGAAGTCTAAAGATTGTATAATTTCAGGAATACATTTTATAGTGGTCGGGAAACAGAATGACCAAGGGAAAGGAAGGGGACAGCAAAGAGTTTCTAGGATGGACTAATTCAGTCACGTTCACCACAGAGCAGAGATCACCATAGAGGAGGTGGTTGGTATCAGCCAGGAGGATGAAGGTGTCAAGGAGGCAGAAGTGTTAAGCAGGAAGATGGAGGTCGAGGAGGAAGTTGGGGTTGGGATGTGGATGGGAGATGTCACAACAGAAGCTGAGGGTCTAAGAAGAGGCAACTGTAGGGTCCACACAGGAAAAGAGAGTGATCATTTCTCCTACATGGCCTAAGAAAGACTGGTTTTGAGACTTGTACCTCACTTGTTGGCCTAACACATTTTTAGCAGCACCTGCTATTTGCAGGCTCTTTCCCAGCTTTTGAGACCCAGTTGTGACCACAACAGCAAAAAAAAACCCATCTTCCTGGGATTTGCATGTAAGTGGGGAAAATATAATAAACAAGAAAACTATGTAGCATATTAAATAAGGGCTATATAAAAAATGCAAAAGCTAGGCCGGCTAGCGCAGGCCTGAAATACAAGTTACTTGTGAAACTGAGGCAGGAGGGATCCAAAGTTCAAAGCCTGCTTTGGCTACAGAGTTCAAAACCAGCGTGGGAAACCTAGTGAGTCCATGTCTAGAAATAAAAAGTAAGAAGGCTGTGGATGTAGCTCAGCTGTAGGGGGCTTCCCTAATGTGTGCGAGGCCCTAAGTTCAATCACTCGCACTGTTACAATAAAATAAAACAAAAAAAGATTTCAAGGTGGTGAAGCAGATATAAAAATAAAATGAGTGCTAAAAATATGGATATGGAAGTCATTAAGGCTTCATCCGCTGGGTCACGTTTTGTGTAAGAAAGCGAAGGCCACAGGTGTCTGGTGGATGAACCCAGGCAAAGAACTGGCCCCAGCTGTGAGCCACCGCCTTGCTAGGGAGAGTGTGCTGCTCAGTGAGGCATCTACAGCTATGAGTGCGTATGCTCCCATGCACAAAGCAAGCCCAGTGACCGCATCTGGGAGTCTGCCTGCCCATCGTCACAGAAGGCTCATTCCTAAAGCTGAATTCTAGGCTGTGGCAGTGGGGCTAACCCCTACAGATCATGGTCTCTGCCTCTCCGCTCCCCTGACGCAGAGGAAGAGCTGACTTTGGACAACCCTGCCTTCCAGGCTTTTGTCAATACATGACACGTCACATGGAATGTGTTTTTTTTTTCCTTCGTAATTAACCTTTACTCATTCCTTCCTTTATTCTTCCAACAGCCACTTATATATTAATTCTCTAGTATTCATGTATATATTCATTGTCTTCCTTACTTTGTTTGCTTATTCCTTTCTGTCCTCATTTCTGGTCCACGTACTGATTCGCTAATTTCTGTTCCTTGTGACATTTATCTCATAAGTAAATGGAACGGATCGTGCAGCTTTCCATGCAAGGTTTTCACATTAACTCAAAGGTGCAGGCTTGGGGCAGACATATATTATAGCTGTCACGTCAGCATCCACTCAGCCTAAGGCTCGCCTATACCTCATGCTCCTTACATAGATCCTCATAACCATTTATTCACTGAAAGCTCAGTCATTATTTGTATAGCATTTGCTAAATCTCTACCTGCGCAACACCTGGGCCTCGTATGCTTCAGGAGACACGGGATGGGAAGAGATAAAAAGATAGGTTATTCCAGCCTCTGACGTCCTTTCATCCGCCCACCCACCCATCCATCCATCCACTCTGGTAAACCCCACTTGTGTTGCTCAGCACCAACTCCTGAGCTGGCAGTTGCTCTACCCAGAATGACTGAGGAAGGCTGTGTTCAACTGTAGCCGGGGCCTCCAAGGCTGAATATCATTCCAGAACTTGTGAAGGAGAATTGTAATCTAGACAGCTGGAATGGCATGGACGGATGTGGGGTATGGGGTCCACAAACACCACATCACAGCTGAGAAAGGAAATCGCCCTGCCCACCATTAGCTAAAGACACTGCTGTTGAAAGGGATCAAGGCAAATATCCGCGGGACTGATTGCCAAGCCAAAGAGTTTTCTGTGCCCCAAGGAAGACCTGCCTTGGCCTCTGATTGCCAGTTGTGAGGAAGATACGGAGCAGGCAGGCACCAAAGTGTCAGATTGGTTGTTCCTGATACAGTATGATTTGCTGCCCCTGTCTCCTCCACCCAGAAGGAAAATGTTCCAAAAGCTAGTTAAGGTTCCCCTCTGTCCCTACACCCCTCCTGGTTGTGACAAAGCTTTGTGATGGCTTTCATGCCAAATGAATCAAAAAACATGTATGCAGATGACGTTTCCTCCCCAGAGTAAAGGTGCTGGTAGAATTGGTGGGAAAGTGTATAGAGATAGGGACCCAGCTGTGCTGGTACCCAGGAGAGCATCCCTAGGCCTGCTGGGCAGAGATCAGGGGTCCCTTCAGAACAGCAAACAGAAGCCAGGTGTGGGGCTCCCAGGTGCGTTGACTCACCTGTCATAACATGGAGCTGGTTTATCCCACGTGCCACAGTTCTAGTCACAAGCTACGACTAGAGGAGAATGGGCAGTGGGGGAAGGGGCTTGAGCCTGACCCTGTGGCTCCTTCTGTCCTCTTGCCCTGAATGGCCCTAGAAGAGCTCCTGAGCCTCCTCTTAGCCCTTTGGAGCTAGTAGAACTGGCACCTAAGCCCCAGGTCTCCAGAGGACAGATGATCCCTCTGGCTAGTCAGGAGGCACAACAAACATCAAATAAAAACAAAATTAATAGGTACCACTCAACATTCACTTGTTCATAAGTAAACACATCTGGCTTATAAAGCACCTTTGCAGTCACAGTCTCATTTCATCTTCAGAAAAAAAAAAACCTGAGGGGACAGGCTAATGTATGTGAGGGGTGGAACATAATCCCCATGTTACGCTCCAATAAATGGCAGCTTTACAAAGGGTTCACAGGGGCCTGTTGCTTCAGACTCCCAAACTGGCTGGGTCCGGCTTTGCTTTTCTGTAAGGATGGTGGTTTTGAATGCAAAAAGCAGTGAGTTGCCCCATAGGTAGAATGTGCTATCGGAGGCTCTAGCCCCTCCCACATCCATGTGCACCTGTCACGTGCACCTGTGGAGAAGGGAAGGCTGGACTCGGCAAGGCCAACCCTCCTGACTGCAGCTCAGGTGGCTTTCCACTTTATCTACCCTAACCTTGACCTTGAGCAAGGCACTCCCCATTCCTGCAGCCTCCCCATGGGTGCTGGGAGCACGTGGGACAGGTGGCTTTGAAGGCCACTTCCACATCCGAGCTGTTGCCGGGACAGATCTAAGGACAGGATGTGAAGGTAAGAGATCAGGAAGTCCCAGGACCCCATGGGTGGAGTCATCTAGCTAGAGGCAGGGGCAGAGGGCACCAGAGCAGCCCTTGACCGACTTCCCGGGCAAGGCCCACTGCCCTCCACTTCCTCCTCCAGCCAGAGGGTCTCCTCCATTTCCAGGTCTTGTTGACTTTCGAGTTTAACAAGGTGTGTGGTTCGCTAAGGCTTGAGCTGATTGCCCTGGACCAGACCCACCTTGGGAAAGCACCTTCCTCACCCAGGCCCCACAGAGGAGACAGAGGAGAATCACCAAAAAGAAGACAGGAAAGAGAAATGAAAGGCTGGCTCCATTCTGGCAAAGTCAGGAGAAGCCCTGGACAGCTTCACTATTCCATGGTAAAGCCCTAAGTTCCTGGCCGTGGCCCGACTCTGCTGGTGGGTGGAAGCTCAGGTGGGTGAGGAGCTTTATGGTGTTTACTTGGTTTATTGGCTCTGGGGAAGAGGATATGAGGCCCAAAGTTGTTTTCTGAAGATAGGACCCTGCAAGAAAAGGTAAGATTTATGACTTCCGGAAACCTTCAAGGTTACTGGGCTGGGCATGGTCAGCTCTCCTTGGCTTAAGGGAGGGGGATGTAGAGGAAAGGAAACCTCAGAGTCCATTCCCCAAACTGCTCTTTCATCACCCCCGCCCCCCACCCACCCACCCACCCAGTGACAGCTCCACAGGGTGGATGGTGCTGTGATTCCTCCATCACTTTACAAAAGCGGGCACTGAGGTCAGGAGAGCCCCCTGTTCTGCAGGATCCATATCAAACCTAGTTCTGGCTTCATACTGGGACCCTTCCTTTCTGGGCAGCTGTCACTAAAGTGCCCCATGAGGCCCAGTGAGGAAATACCTGAGTCACTGTCACTGGGGTGGTGGCCTGTGATCACCTGTATGCCACCCCAGGCAGGCCTGGAACAACAGCTATCCTTCCTGTCCGGCAAGGTGGCCAGGCAGCCTGTAGCACATGACCACAACAAAGGTGCTTGACCTTTAGGAAATGCCCACCCCGTCACGCCTGTGGACACTGGCCCCGGCCAAGTAGTTCTGGAAACAAATGTTTCGCTGACAACCCTACTTCACAGGCACAAGAGGCTGGTTCCTGACACGGCCTCCCAGTCTTTCGGTGGCCCCTGTTAGCAGGATAGATTGTGTTTCTGGGCTTAATTAAGGGACAGACCATAAATATTCATGCAGCCAAATGAGGCTGGCTCGCAAGTGCAGCTGCTTCTCGCTTGGGGAAAATTAACATTGTTTTCCCCGAGGAGAGTAATGAGGCTGCGCACTACAGAGAAGGCTTTTCAACAACCTCTCTAGGACAGAAAGGGGCGGCCACACTCGGAGGCCCTGCACCCTGGGGAATTGTCCTGGCCTCTGCAGACCTCTCTGCTTCCCCAGTGAGGCTCATCGGGGCTCCTAAAAGAGGCATTTAGCAGGGTGCTTGGGCAGAGCAGGAGTCTTCTAGCTGTCTAGAGAACTGGGCTTGGCCAAGTGTTGCTCAGGGGCTAAATCCACCTGCCACCTTCTTTTGTCAGGAAGCTTTGCTGGGACCAAGTCATTCCCGTTTGTTCCAGTATTGGCTAAAGAGGTGAGACCTGCAAAGCCTGACGTGTTGAGCACTGGGCCTTGTGCAGAGAGTTTTCTGGATCTCGGAACCACCTAGCACTCTCATGCTGGACATTTGTTATTAGTATTAAAAATCTCATAATTTGGGCTAGCGAAATGACTCAATGGGTAAAGGCCTTTTGTCACCCAAGCTTGATAACTTAAGTTCAGTCCTCAGAATCTAAAGTGGAAGAGGAGAACCAACTTCTAACAGTTGTTCTCTGACTTGCATGTGCATGCCACAGAATGCACATGCCCATGCATGCACGCACACATGCTCCATTATGCACACATGCACCATCGTGCACACATGCACCATTATGCACACATGCACCATCGTGCACACATGTACCATCGTGCACACATGCACCATTATGCACACATGCACCATCGTGTACACATGTACCATCGTGCACACATGTACCATCGTGCACACATGTACCATCGTGCACACATGCACCATCATGCACACATGTACCATCATGCACACATGTACCATCATGCACACATGTACCATCATGCACACATGCACCATCATACACACATGCACCATCATGCACACATGTACCATCATGCACACATGCACCATCATGCACACATGCACCATCATGCACACATGCGCCATCATGCACACATGTGCCATCATGCACACATGCACCATCATGCACACATGCACCACCATGCACACATGCATCATCACCAATAACAGTAAGAATAAGTCAATGAAAATCCCATTACTTCAATCTCTCGCTGAAATCCGAGTCCCACCTCCACTCTGCCCCATTCTTAGCTGTGAATATCAGTAAAGTTACCCACCTTCCTCCCTGCTAGGTTCGCTTATAAGCTGGGTTAATGTAGTCCATTGGGTAGCTTCCCCTCCCAGGAACAGCAGAAAGAGTGTGTTAACTAAGTGGAGTCACTTTCCATTACTTCAGAGTCCTCAAGGTTCAGGATCCTAATTCCTATAAAAATCAAATTGTCATATTTTAAAATCTTAGTTTCAACATGAAGAACCCCACCCTCTGAATTTCTAATACTGGGATAAATGCTTTTTTTTCCTTTGTCTTTCTTTCTTTATTATTTTTGTTGTTGTTGTTTGTTTGTTTTTTGAGGCAGGGTTTCTCTGTGTAGCCCTGGCTGTCCTAGACTCGCTTTGTAGACCAGGCTGGCCTCGAACTCACAGCGATCCACCTGCCTTTGCCTCCTGAGTGCTGGGATTAAAGGCATGCACCACCACGCATTGTTGCAATGAGACCCCAAAATAAATTGGAGAAGGGTTTACTAGCGACATTTATGAATTACATATTATGATGACATATAACTTGTATGTGATATGATTATAAACTAGATATTAAAAAGTGGGACTTTGAAATATTAGGAGCATCATCTGTGGTTTGGTCACTAGGGATGGGCTGCAAAGCCAGAACCCTAGCCTTTCTCTCAGGAAAACCCACTTCTCACCATGTCCTCGGCCTCTCCAAGCACCTGCTGTGACGGGGAGGGCCTCACTATCTCCACCCCTAGCCCCCAGCCCCCCACCATCACCCGTGAGCATCCAAACACCTGATGTGATGGGGGGCCTCACTATCTCCACCCCTAGCCCCCAGCCCCCCACCATCACCCCTGAGCAATCACACAGAAATCTGTCCTTATGTTCACCACCCTCTTGCTCCTACTTTAAATCAGTTCTTCCCACCTCTGTAAAGCCCGGTGGGAGAACGCGCACATTCTTGGAGCCATCTCCCAACTTTCTTAGGAGCCACCAGCCGACTGAGCCTCAAGCATCTGCAGCAAACTAAACCTGAGCAGAAATCTCCTATGTCTGTCAGATTCTCTTCCAGGAAGCCCTCCCGAAGGCCCAAAGTGCCCAGTGTCCCTGCCTGAACCACCTCTCCTTGAGGTGGGCCAGTTACAACCCTGGGACTCCGTCATGCTTGCATTCTTTTCGGTGGCTTTCAACATGCCTTGAGATCTGTTCTCTTTTTGCAGCTCTGTCACATAATGAAGCTTGGCAAAGGCTTTAGATTGTAACTGTCCCCATGGCCAATTCTGCTTGCAAGATGACAGACCTGGGACCCATAGAGAAGAGGAGCAGGCAATGAGAGGAAGAAGAGACGCCTACAGAGAAACCCTGTGTGCCAGGAACCAGGAGCCCTTCAGCTCATTTCTCCTCACGTGGGTACAGAGCAGGCAGCTGTGGCTGCTGCAGACACTCTGACTAGCTGGAGGCAACACAGACAAGAAGGACGCTGTTGGTTGATAAAGCAAATCCCAAGTGCCAAACAGTTTCACACGCACACTGCCTTCCTTAATCAAGGCCCAGGGTGGGTATTTCAATTTCTGAGCAGGTGGGATGCCCTGGGCAATCAGGCTGGACCAAGGACTCGGATGGGTGAGGCTCACCCCCAGCAGCTCTTAGAGGCCAGCTCACATCCTTTCAGGGAGTGGAAAAGGAAACACTGGGCCCTTTTACAGGGTTTCTTGTGTGTGACGAGCAGCCTCTGAGGATGGCTGAGCTACCACGGATGGAAGAAACCGTTTATTTTTCCTGTGAGCTGCTCTGGAGCCTTTCAAAGGTGTGAAGTTCCAAGGCCTGCAAATGCTGACTCCACTGACTGCACAGAGCCAGCCCCGCCTGGGCCTCAGCCCCTCAAATTCTAGCCTCTCCATGTGCTGTGGGACCTCCCCCAGGCCCCTCTGGCCCTGCTGTGCTGAAAGGCTGCAGAGTGACAGGCCAGAAACCTGATTCAGTGTTTATTCACCAAACACTAAGAGAGCCCTCCTGAGACTCCTCCCCACCCAAAGCCTCTGCTCTGGGGGCGTGGGGGAACTGCCCATCTCCCCATGCTCGGCATACCTGGTTTACTTGCCCTGGGAGATTAGCCACAAGGAGAAGCATCCAGGCTGGCCCCCGAAACACGAGAAAATCTGGTAAGACAGAAGAAAGGACTTTCAGAAGAGGATCCCCACTTCCTGTGGATTCTGGTAAGGACTCTGGGTACCCCCACTTCCCATGACAAGGTGGAGAGATTCCACAAGACCCCCCCCCCACCCATGAGTTCTACCATGTTGTAATCCTGCAGGTCTACAGCAGCAGAAGGTGTCACAGGCTGTGCCTGTGTTTCTAGCTCCAGACTGTCATGTGGTCTGCTGCTCAAATGAGATGGGCGACTGCGCCCACGAAATGACAGGTTGTTTCCTCATACAGCCCCCCCCACCGGGAAGCTGCACTGGGGTTGTAATTTCTGTTTCGTTTGAGACAAAGTTTTCCTGCGTAGCCCAGGCTGGCCTCCAAGTTGTGATAAATTCTTTTCTCTCAGCCTACTGAGTGCCGGGGTTATAGCAAGAACTTCTATGTTCAGCTATAGTTATTAAAACAAAACAACAACGACAACAAAACTGAACTGATACTGTTTTCTGTCCCCTTCTCCTCATTCCATCTTTGTAACATACCAGACTGCTCTGTGGGGCCCAAATATTGTTTACCTGAACTAACACCTTGTTATGGAACAGAATATGTGGCCATTTATCTACGATGGTTGGTTGTGTGGCCACGGTGGATGGTTTTGGTCTGTCCTGGTGGGGTTTTAGCTGAACTGACTGAGTGGGGTCTTGTCATCATGAACAGTCGCCTCACACCCTCAAGCTCACCTGGAGTTCCAGAAAGATCCAGCGGTAAATGTTTCAGGAATAATCTCCGTTCTGATCACCACAAAAGGACATTTCATACTGTGATGGATTTGAAGCCAGGTGTCAGGTCAAGCAGCCAGCCCAACATCCAACCTTGCAGCGCAGCCCTTACTACAGTTCATCCTGAGCTGAGACCTGTGGTCTTTCCTGTGGTTTGTCAGGGCTGCCATAGCCTCGCTGCTCTCAAGCATCTTTGACTAACTGCTGACTTCCAGTGGGACTGTGACAGAGAGCCCTCACCACCACCTCTACTCACCTTGCTCACCCCTTCTTTGGCCTACAGTGAAAGGAGCTTGTTCACAAACGGGACATTGTCCTTGTCCCTCGGCCCTACTGCTCCCGACCCCAGAATCAGCCTCGATGGCCCCTGAAGGTTAAGGTGTGTATATGGAGCATTGTGTCCCCCAATGCTGTACTTCAGAACCACGGCTGTCTGGGCACTGCGTTCAGGAAGATAACCTTGAGATTTTTTTCCCTCTCTCCCCTTCACTTTTACAGGGGCAGAAACTGACTCAGACCGTGTGTGGCCCCTTGACCCCCCAGCTGCTATGCTATTTTCTAGTTTCCACATTTCTTTCTGTATTTCTTTAAGAACCGAGCAGGCATTTGTCACTGTTTCACTATGATCCACCCGCACCACTGGAAAGGGTGTGCAAGAGCCACAGCCAATCATCTAGGAAGTCTGGGGTCGGAGTTTCTCTGTTTACTATTGGAAATCAACAGTGAGAGCCATGAAAACAGCGATTTTTGCTTGAGCGGCCTCTGAAATAAATCGGAGCACCCGCCTGGCTGAGCTGAAACGCAACTCGTAAGAGGGAAACAAAGCCAAATGGTTCTGTTCCTGTTTCTAATATCTTTACTCCCACACTGAGATTATTTAAGGCAACTTCCTATTTGTGGGTGGGCTTATTGGGGGATCAGAGAGGAAGTGTGACTTGCCTGGAGGCGCACAGCACATAGGCAAGGCTATGCTATGCGCGCAGAACCTTCTGTCTTACGCTTCTCCGGTGTTTGCAGTTTTAGAAAACTCTCGACTCCTTCGAAGTAGCCTCCTTAGACATCAGGGAGAGCTGCGGTTTCATTGGCTGTGCGGCTTTCCAATCTCTAAACCAAGCAGTCTGTTAAGAAAAGTATTTGAAATAGGCAAATAATTCAACTAGATAAAAAGGAATTGCTTTCCACCCCACCCCACCCCCATTTTGTTTCTAAGGCGCTGACTGATCTCTTGGGATTTCTGGCCCCCCTTCCTCTCTCGGTATGGAGTTTTGAGGTGCTATAGGTGAACCTGAAGACCCTGTGAGTTCCAGAAGAAAAAAAAAAAGCAAAAACAAAGGAAAGCCTGCATGCCTGTCCTTACAGAGCTTGAGAAAAAAGGCCGGCGGATTCACATTCTTTGGTTAATCCCTTAGCAGTATATTGGAGTAGATTCACTAGGAAGCCAGTGTCTTCTAAATTATCAGAGCGCCCCGGATGCCGCCTGTATTTTGCTTTGAGTTTGTCCCTCAGGGGTGTAATAGAATCCTGAAAGTTACTTCTCCGGTAGCTATCTGACCACCCTCTTCCACTGTGCCATCCCCTGCAGGGATTTACGGCGTGGTGAGGAGCCTCTGCATCTCCCTGACGTGGATACTGCCATCAACTCATCGCCAAACCATCCTCATCAACCTGGCTTTAATCGCCTCCAAACCTGATAACATCGGAGGCTGTTCATCCCTGGCAAATTATCTAATCCACATGTTGTTCAGTTTGTGTAAACCCCAGCCCACGAGGATCATAAAATAAATAAGCATGAAATGGTTTACAGTTTCCAGTCTCCTTTTCACCTAGACAGGCCCCGGCTGCTCTCCCAGCCTCCACCTTGGCTCCTGCCTCCTTCCAAGAAAGGATAGGTGATGTGGCTTCTGGGAGGACGTGTTTGCTGCCATCTCTGCCACAGGCCACACACATTCTTCTGCTCCATCTCTTCTGTGATCCTTCCTGCGTCCCAAAGGAACCAAAGCGTCATATCACTAACATCTTAAACATCTTATTCAAAAACTTGTCCTGTGAGGCACAGGCATGGTGAATTAAGACGCGGGGTGATTTGCAAAATGAAAGTAAGCTGTCTCTGGAAAAGAAAAAAAAAACAGGCTAGTAGGAATTTGTAGTGTTGGGAGGTAGAGAAAAAAAAAGAGGCAGAAAAGACATCAGTAGCTCTAGTGGGTATAAGGATGGCCAAATTAGAGTGTGTAGTCTAGATGTAAGCACCAGTCTCCGAGACTGTGCTCGCATGTGTGTGTGTACCTGTGCGGGCAAAGACACAAATACAACTGCACTAAGAGTGGAGCTCACAGGCATGCGGATCCCTCCCAGGCTATGCCTGAAATCTTGTAATTCCAAAATTCTGGGATTTGTACATCTCCTACTTCTCTCACAAAACAGACACCAGTTGTAACGTTCTGTGGTTCTAAGTGCCTAGATCCAAAGTCTGTAACCACGAACTGCTCTGTGTCTCTAATTCTGCTGTTCCGGGATGCAGGCATTCTGGTTCTAAGATGAGGCCAACCGTGCTCTGGAGTTTAATATTCTAACACTCTACTGTGCGTGTGGTCGGTCTCTGTTAGTGTCCACGAGCCCGTGCTTCTGCGCATTAACTCACCTGTATTTCTTTTCTTTCTTTATTCATTTTTTTGGCGGGGGGAGGGGGGTTGAGACAGGGTCTCACTTATATAGCCCTGGCTGTCCAAGAACTCACTATGTAGGCCAGGCTGGCCTCAAGCTCACTGCACGTGCCTCAGCACCGCTATGCCCCACTTTGTCCTTATTTCTAATGCTCTAAAAAAAAAAAAAAAAGAATTACACTTACAATTCCACCATTCCCAAAATTCCTTAATTCTGATGTTTGTGCTGCGAAGATTTAAGGCTTTTATGTGAATATATTAAATTGCTTTTTAAAAGAACTCTAACAGTATATGATTCCAGAATTCTAGGTTTTCCACACTCTGCAATGCGAAGTTGTTTTTTTTTTTTAATTTCACACTCTACATTTTGAAAACTCTATTATAAGATTCTCGGTTCTGCAATTTAAATATATTATATTATACCCCGATATTTGTTATAGTTTAAGATTTCATTATTGGAAATACAAAAAAAAAATCACTTGATCTTCAAAGGGCAGAAATTAACGTCATAGAACAGAGTCCTGGGATGCTGAATGGGTCCCTGGGATCAGGCAGGGATCTTTCCTGTAGCAAAGGAGACCCAAAGGGGGCTGGCAGTTCTAGGAGCTAAGAGAGACAAAGGCTGTGGGGATGGGAGAAGGCAGTGGGAGGTGGTTCTAAGCCCAGAGTTAGGTGAGGAGTTGGCCCCTATACCTGGGGTCCTTCCTCAATAGCCAGTTTTCCAAACCTCTTCCCGCATCCACATCCCCATCCCCATTAGACATAGAAGCCTTTAAAACCACCCCTCTCCCTTTCTTGTTCTCCATCAAGGGCTCCCATGACAATCATCCCAAGCAGCTAATGAGTTTCAGATGGGCTTCAGAAACGAAGGACCGAAGGGATGCTCGGGGGAAGGTTCCTTAGCTGAGTTTTGTGGGGGCTGGGGAGAGAATCAGGGAAGAGAACCTTTTGTAGCAAACAGATTACAGAGCCACAAACACCTTCCCCAGGCCTGGGGACAAACCCAAGAAAGAAGCTGAGAGTCCCATAGTCACTACTACTTGTTTTTTGTACCCCATGTTTGCTGGTCTCTTCTCTTTCCCTTTGTACACGGACTGACAGACCTGCATTGCCTGGCCTGCTCTTCACTGCTGTTTTAAACTCAGACTGAGTACAAAGACCTCCAAGTATTCTGCAAAGGCATCAAGGATTTCTCCAGGCCTAGATGTCATCACTCACCTGCTAATAGCGCATCTTTGCAATTACATCTTCTGCGATCCTGTGGCCTTCCGGATATACAGAGGTAGAGCCCAGAGGTTGACTGCCTAGGCTGGAGAGGGCCACCCAACCATCCTAGGAAGTCCTGCTGGCTGCTCACTCCCTTTGGAGCCCTCATTCTTCCCCTAGAGTCAGCCTGGGACCACGGGCAGGCTGAGATAGACTCAAAGGGCTTTTCCACTCCTGTGCACCAGGGGGCACCGGGAGGGAGGCAAGAGGCTCAGGCTTACCTCTGCCTTCTTTCCTATAGCTCTCGGGAGTGCCGGGACCTGGCTGGGATTACACAGTGGGTTCTGCGGTGCTCTCAGTCCTTAGCTGCGCGGCTACTTCCGCCGCTTTCAAGGTCTAATTTAGGAGTCTACGGAAATGAGCAGAACATTGAGAGAGACACACCAGTGCATTACAGAGGGACTGGCGGTCCACAGCCCACCGAAGCTGTTCCCGCGCAGTGGGCGCAGTGGGAACGCTCCGGCAGGATGTGTATGGTTTAAGGGTTCAGAGGGCTCTCTCCTGGCGAGAGAGACCAAACCTTATAATTAAGTATCCCCGTTTCCTTTCAGATATCAACAACAACAACCACGTTCTCCCCACTGCCCTAAATAGGACAAATCCCTGGTTAGGCAGTTCCTGGTGGTCTCTCTCTCTCCATCTCTCTCTCTCTCTCTCTCTCTCTCTCTCTCTCTCTCTCTCTCTCTCTCTCCCTCTCTCTCTCTCTCTCTCTCTCTCTCTCTCTCTCTCTCTCTCGCACGCATACACACACACACACACACACACACACACACACACACACACACACACACTGGATGCAGGCCCTCCCTCTCCAGCCTCCCATCAGCTGCCCCCTCCTTGCCCTGCCCTGAGCCCCCCTCCCCATTTGCAATTAGGGGTAATCTTTTGTTGCCTGGAAAGTGTAAAAATCACCAGCTTTCCTTTTTGCATGCATAATATCCATTTCCCCTCCAAGTGCGCTATTTTGGTTAGGGAATTACATCTATTTACAAGAGTAGATGTTGCACAAAGGTTGTGTTTATGTGGAAAATTATATCGGTGACATGGGCTGATTGGCATGTGGAGGCTGGGAGAGCAGGCCGAAGAGGCCTCCTCATCAGCTTGGAATAACAAAATGATTGTATTTTCAGCAAAGCTAATTGATCACACACCTCGCTGGGCTATCTGTTTACTCAAAGGCCATCCAGGCCCTGGGAAGGTGGAAAGGAGAGAGCAGGAGGCAGTGGTCACCCCCAGGCCAGGCCAGCTAAGGCTCTGGGGGGTAAGTAATAGAGACAGGAGATGGGATGAGGGGGGCAGGATGGGCGTGGGATGAGGTGGGGCAGGACGGGCAGGGCCTCTGGGTCTGGCCCGTTGTGCAGAGATGGGCCAGACTTGGTGTTCCCCGGGAAAAAAACGAAGCCCAGCCCAACACCAGCAGTTTCATCCTATTCTTTTACGTCTTTAAAGTTCATGTGGGGCAGGGCAGGCTCCAGACCCCCTGCAGAGAGAAGATGCACTCATCTCCCCAACCCAGGCCCGGTCCGTCCCCTCCCCCCCTCCCCGCCCCCCCCTCCCAAGGGCCCACAACTGGGCCTTCCAGCTCCTGCGGAGCAGATTGCATTGGCCTGGTGGAGCAGAAGCTCTGGGAACGTGGCCCCCTGTGTGTGTCCAGACTCTTATCCCAGCACTCTTTGCTCTGGGGCGTTGCACGTGGCAGAGTTAGGGATCAGCTATAGTGGGGTGCCACCGAGAGAGTACAGCCAGCTTCCAAATGTGCCCTGCTGAACAGAAGCCTTCTCCCAGCAACCACAGAGGCCCAGACTAGCCTCAGGACTGTGACCTGCTTCCCTTCCCTTCGCTGACTGGTGGGGATTTGCTGGGCCTCCCAGAGAGGGGTGAATGACCTCCCCAAACTGATGCACCTGGTTAGTAGCCTATGGACTCAACAGCCCAAGGCATCTAAAAGAGCAGGCTGCTAGATTTCCTCCCTAGAGTGAAAACTCCAGTTCTGTGGAGGCAGAAAACAAAACAACCGAATACAGTGAAGCAAGTACTTGAGTGAAAATGACCAGTTATCGTAAAAACAATTGTTTGGGGACTAGTGTAGGAACGGATTCATTTACCAGCACTTTGCAAATGTGAAGGCTTTTTGGAAAGCACTGGTCAAAAACACTGTCAACACCTGCCATGATGCGGTTGTCTTGCAAACTTCCCATTGGATGCACAAGCATAGCTCCCAGCGAAAACACCAAAACAAACAAACAAACAAACCAACAAGCTTGAGAACAAACCCTGAGATCCTCAGAGGCCATTGAAAGCAAACATCTTATTTTACAAATAGGGAAAGTGGGACCCAGCTACCACACTGCCTCCTGCTGGTGACAACTTGCACATTATCTATGGTTCTTGGGTCAGATGACCCTGAATAAACTTCAGGTACTTTGTTTCAATCTCAGTCACGAGGCTCTTCTCTACTAAGGTCTAAGAGCAGTTTATAACAACCTTCTTCTCCTGGCCCCACTCTGTGTGTGTGCGTGAGTGTGTGTGTGTGTGTGTGTGTGTGTGTGTGTGTGTGTGTGTGTGTGTGTGTGGGCGCGCGCCCTTCAGAAAGACACACTTGTTTATTAATGTGGCATTCTCTGAATTGATTTTTAACTGGAAGCATTTTGCAAAAAGGGGGCATTAATAAAACCTGAATCCAAATCAAACTTTTCTGCGTGTGTTATTTTTAGTCTACAGTCAATGCTTTTTTTTTTATTAGAGTTAACACTTTTGTTTGCTTTTTATCTCTGGCTGTATAGTGTTCTACAATTAAAAAAAAAATGGGGTGGGGGGAGAAACCAATGACTCTAAAGTCTGGCAAAATAATATACTTTCTTGGATGTCTCTGTGTGTTGCCAATTAGCTTTGCTGAGAGCACAGGCCCCATCCATCACTCGCCTCTGGGTGGCTGTAACGGAGACCTAATTTGTTTCATATGCCCTGTGCTCAGGCGTGCATCCTTGCCGCCAACCTGCGGAGGAGCCGCTGTCCAAGGACGAGATGAATGACAAGAAAACCCAAGACAAGCCAGCGGGACCCCTATCAGAAACGGCTCGGCTGTGGGTGGGAAGATCACAGCCCTCCCAGGCCTGCAGTTCCTCCCACGGGCTCCCCCCACGCCTCTCTCTCCTCCACTCCTTCTCCCCTTTCACGACCCAGAAGACCCAAAGCTCACAGGAGGCCGGTGAGGCCCTGAGTGAAGAGTGGAAAACTGCCTCTTCCTCCAGCTTCCCAGCCTCGCCCCTCTCTGCTGTTCCCACCCCCCCTTCCCACCTACTCCTTCCACAAGCCCGACTTTTGAACCCCCAGTTCCCTAGGAATTTTATGAATGCTCAGCACAGGCCAAAATAAACTCGTAAAGAAAAGGCTTCTAAAGAAAGGCCCGGAGCCGCGTACAGCAAGTGCTAAGCGGTAAATACAAAAGTTCTCCAGGTCGCTGGAAGCTTGTGCTCTGGGTGGCGGAAGGTTGGGGTCAACCAAGGCAAAGAAGGACAAGGGGACAATGAGTGAAGACTTCCTTTTCCCTCCTTCAAGGGAAAAAAAAAAGCAAGCTCTAAGTCTTAGACTCAGCCTTTCCTTTTTTTCTTTTATGTGCACCAGTGTTTCTCTCTCTCTCTCTCTCTCTCTCTCTCTCTCTCTCTCTCTCTCTGTTGTGTGTGTGTGTGTGTGTGTGTGTGTGTGTGTGTGTGTGTGTGTGTGTCAGATCTTGGCGGTACAAACAGTTGTGAGCTGCCATGTGGGTGCTGGAAATTGAACCCCGGTCCTCTGGGAAAGCAGTCAGTGCTCCTAACTGCTGAGCCATCTCTCAGGCCCCTTTACTTCTTTTTAAGCCCTGATAGTCTGTCCCCTCATTTTATTGATGAGCTAACCCCAGAGAAGTAGAGAGATTTATCAAAAGTCACACAGCACACTGGCCTGTCCAGCTTTGGTGTGGCCCCTCCCTGTGGGAATGTGGGACTGCATAGGTTGCCTAACGCAACCCTGCCCAACAGAACCTTTTGCTGTGGTGGGATGCCGGATGCACTGGACCTGAGCACCCGACATTCTGCCCAATGTGTCTTTCAGTTACAGTAAAAACTCAGTTGTGGCACCAGAGAGAAATGGCTCAGCTGATAAAGCCACTTGCCACAAGCCTGACAAGTCTGAGGCATAACCACTATGCCACTTCTGAGGCCATCATATGGAGCACCACAGCTCTCACACACCTCCACCACAGGTCTACCAGAAAGTGGTCCTCCGATGCATAACAGCCTGGGCCCTTGAAGGAATCTTCTGGAACACGATGGGCGAGGACTCATTCCTTTGGCTTCCATAGTCCTCTGTGCCCATGATACTTGCCGCTTAGTGTGAAGGGCAGTGTCCTAAGTGTCCTCCGATCAAGAGAGTACAAGTGCCTTAGAGCCAAGGCTTTGCCTCCTCCCTGCTTGAGACTCAAGCCAAGAATGTTGGAGTTGGAGAAAACCTCAGAGGCCACTTTGTTAAGCTCGCTGCAGAGGGAATCTCTCCTTGACTAAAAACTAAGGCCAGTTCCTCATCAGGCTTCCACACAGTTGCTCACAACACAGGCCAAGATCCACCTAGTCCAGGCCTGGGCAGGGGTTGGGACATTCAAATGGCCATGCAAGGCTGCTTTGAGGAGCTCAGATGGTCAGGGCACCCAAGGAGACTCTTCCAGGGAACCGGGTTCTATAGCGTCCTTGAGGGCCTAGCCAACCTGGGCTGCAGCAGCTAAGCTCATTCCCTGGCCTCTACACTTGATCAGGAAGGGCTGAGAGGAGAGGGACTTGGTGATTGGTTAGAGGGCTGTGTGTGTGTGTGTGTGTGTGTGTGTGTGTGTGTGTGTGTGTGTGTAAGAGAAGCAGAGCCAAGACCGACTCAGGGATGCGTCATGTGTGTTTTCCAGAAAGAATTTGACAGTCATGACAACATTAGCTGGCACTGATGGAGCACTGACTATATATGCCAGGCAATATGCTAAGCATTGTATATATGCGACCACATTTAATCCTCTCAGCAATTCTTAGGGCTTTCCAGAAGGATTACAAAGGAGTTGTGACACTAGCTGGCATGGATTAAGGATTTATTACATGCTAGGGATTATGCTAAACATTTTTACATACATGATTTCATTTCTTTCTCACAATTGTGAGGAACGCCCCGCCCCCACTCAATCCTTTATTCTACAAGATGAGCAAACTGGCCCAGAAGGGGCCCCTGGCATTCATCCCTCAGCTCCCCAATCCTTTCCCCCAGCCCCGATTCTTATGTTGAAGTCTATATTATTTACTTTTCTCTCTGATTTTACTCTGATTAAAAAATATCAGTCAGAAACAAAATATGAGAGGAAAGACTTATTTCGGCTCCTGGGTTCGGGAGGTTTCAGCCCACCATGTTGGCAAAGACATGGTCCAGTCTGTGGGGTCAGGAGCACAGGGTGGGGCCCAGGATGGAGGTGAGGGGTCTGACGATGCAGACGGTGCGGATTATGACGACGATGGAGTTGGTGACAGTCCGTCAAGATGATAAAACGTCATGCTTCCTCTCACAGCTTCTCCTGCCTCCCTCTCCACACCAGCAGGGACCTTCTTACTCTCTGGTTAGCAAATGTTCACAGTTTTGCTTTTCAAAAGCACACACTCGGGAGCCCTAAGGCGTTCCACAGAGGAGAGGGAAGAGAAGACGACACACAGATGAGACAGCTTAGCTTGCGAGTCCTGGAAAGGGCAGGCTTCGGCCCACATTCGGGCTGTGCAGAGGGCAGAGCAGGGTGTGTGGGGGTCCCTGCAGCAGAGTTGACCATTGGGACATTGTGTCTGTGGGAGGTGTGTCAGGCTGACACACCCTGGTACAACGCTGGCCAGAGAGGGCTGAGCAACGAAGGCAAGTGCTCAGTGAGGTGGGGACTCCAATATCTTAATCCTGTTCAGGCAGTGGGGAGATTATGCCCTGTACCCTGACCTTAACCCATGCCCTGAAATTCACATCAGTACGTCAACAGCCACCCCACCACCAGCCGTTGCAGGATTGTGCCCAGTCTCCAGGCGGATTCAGGGGAAGACGCTGGCATCCTTCCATTTTAATCATGGAGACGCTGGATCCAGAGACATGGCTTGTTCCTTTGCTGCTCTGTAGCCAAGTCAGGATTCCAGGCCAGCTTAACCTCTGCACTAAGTCATGGCTTCCTCACCAGCAGCTCCCCGCCCCCCCCCCCCCCCCGCCCGGCCAAGCCCCAGCCCCACGCTTGGCTCGCTCCTACCATTTCACACATTCTAGACCTCAAACGGAAGTGCCCCCAGTCTGTCCTCCTCGCTGCCTTGCCTCCAGGAACCTGGACCCTCCAACTCTTTCCTCCCCTGTTGCCAGTTTCTTGGCCATCTTGCTTATGAGACATGGGCCTCTGTCATTGCTTCTGTTCCTGCAGACCACTCTGCATTTCCCAGTTGCCTGAAATATCTCCTTGGTTATGCAGCCTATGAACCACTTCCTCCAGGAAGCCTCCCTGACTACCTTATTCAGCTGCAAAGGAACTCCAGGGCTCCTCAGATTTTCCTCCCAGTTCCCCCGCATCCCACTCATCCTCTCCACGGAACTCTATTTACTTCTCCCTCTGGGTATGTCAACCCAAATAGTGCCAGCTGCTCTAAGACAGAAAACATGAAGTGCATGCGGGACACCCAAGCTCTCCCTACTGTGCAGATACCTAGGAAATGCCTAGTGAGTGAATGGTGGTGGTTTTTATGGAAGCCAAGATAACACCGCTCTCCTCTCTTAGTTTCTAAGGATGCACTGGGGATGGGAGGGAACGAGGGTTGGGATTTTGAGCTAGCTGGTTTTGGCTTGGTCCTCTGTTTCTGTGGCCTTTTCACTCCTCTCTCTAGGATGAGGCTGAGAAGCCACCTTGACTGAGGACAGGGCCACACCATCACTAACTGCACTGCCCCAGGTGCCCCATGTAGCCCACCCTCAGTCTTTTCTGCTGGAGGTCTTGGAGATCTGTGGCTCTCACAGCATCACTGACTCTCAGGCCTCCCTTCTCAGCACCCTCTCCAGCTGTGCAAACCCCCTTTTAGCCCAGAAGGACCTCAACCCAGGACATGGGGGTAAGTGGCTACAGATGAAAGTCAGGCTGGCAATTTATGGTGTGTGGAGCCTGCTCCCTCCAGGCGCTCCATCTGTCAAGGCAAGGCCGTGTTTTCCTTGGAACCGACACAGGTGGGACCTCTTCCTGGCAAGGCGCTTTCTCTCCCTCAGGTTGCTGCCAGGGTCATCCACAGGGAATTCTGGGAAAGTTTTGTCCACCAGGAATGGCAGATGAGTTGCCCCAGTGTATTCCTGGGGCAGAGCGAGCCTGGCAGCTCTGAGAGCTGAAGGGCCTCCACGTGCAGTCCTTCCTGCTCCGTTTTGTCCTGCCTTCTTGCTGTCCCAGACTACGGAGCAGCTGACGGCCCATAAGGAAAAGAGTGAGCCACAGCAGACACCATTCAGGCTGAGACTGGAGTTATGGAGCAGAGGTGTTCAGGCACAGACAAGAGTCAGTGACAGCTTGAAGAAGTAGAAAGCCACAGGACAGAAATTGTGACCAAAGGGACAGAGGACCTACCCTAGAACAAAAATAGAGACAAAGAAAGGCAGTTGCCCAGAGAATAAATTGTGAGCCAACCCTGACATGAGAGAGATAGCCCAAGGGGAGAGTGGAGAGAGAAATAGAGAGAAATAGAGAAAGAGAGACAGAGAGAGAGAGAGAGAGAGAGAGAGAGAGAGAGAGAGAGAGAGAGAGAAGGGAGCAGAGGGGGAAGAGAATCACCACGGTCCACACAGGGAAACTTCAAGGGAAGACATCAAATCTCTATGATCCACATAAAAGGCAGGACCTGGTTCCACACTGACACACAGCAGGTGGG
Source organism: Acomys minous (assembly GCF_964271855.1). NCBI lineage: Eukaryota > Metazoa > Chordata > Mammalia > Rodentia > Muridae > Acomys > Acomys minous. The sequence goes on from NC_140487.1 coordinate 92,348,692, forward strand.
TGGGCAAGCAAAACTCCAGTGCCTGTCGCACAAACTTCCCAGTGCTCCCTTCCTGCTAGGGCTAGGGCCTGTGGCTGAGGGATGGAACACAGGTCAGTCCCCAATCCCCAGTGTGCAGGCAGTGTGAGAGGCTTGGGTCAGTCCATAGGGGATAAGGGAGGGAAAGAAGTATCAGGAATCTTGGCTGATTCCGGATGAGAAGGCTATTGCATTTGTTATTACCTTAGACTTCTGTGTGACCGGCTGTGTAGCCTCTAGCAGAACAAGAATTTACTCCCTAGCTGTATTAGTTACCTTTTTTTTGTTGTTGTTGCTGTGTGCAGTGGCTTAAATGAAGAATGTCCTCCACAGGCTCAGCTATTTGAAGACTTGGTTCCCCAGTTGGTGTTGCTGTCTGGGGATGTTGTGAACCTTTAGGAGCTGTGGCCTTGCTGGAGGACTGTGCCGCTGGAGGGAGACTTTGAAGGTTTACAACCACTTCCAGTTTGCGTTCGCAGATTCCTGCACAAAGAGCTGTGATTGCTTAGCTTCCTGCTGCAGCTGTGCCAAGCATACCTTGCCAACATGAACTCCTCCTCCAGACCCTTAAGCCCAAATAAACGCTTTCTTCCACAAGTTGCTTTGGGTCATTGTTTGTTTGCTTGCTTGCTTGCTTGCACAGCAACAGAAGTCCGAACTACATTGTGAGAAAATACCTGGGCAAAAGTAACTACAGGAAGGAAGGGTTGATTTTGCCTCATGTCTTGAAAGTATAATTCATTGTGACTTAGAAAGAACTCTAGCTGTGGCAGGGGAGTGTGAGGTGGCTGGTGACTTTGATTCCAGTCAGGAAGCAGAAAGATGAGTGATGGTGCGCACTCACTTTCTCCTGTTTGCTTTTCTTTCACAGGACTCCAGGCTATCAGAGGATGCATGCTACAGTTAGGTGGGGTCTTCCTTCCTCTGATGACCCTCTCTGGGAACACGGATACTCCCAGAGGTGTGTCTCCTAAGTGACTCCAAATCCTGTCAAGATGAAGAATAACCATCACTTGTACAGAGCCTCTGCCAAAGGCCAGTCAGGCCTCTGTCCTGAGAATGCCACGGCAAACAGAGGACACAAGACTGTGCCCTGTGCCCAACTTATTTCCAATCAAAGACAAAAACAAGAAGCAATATACGACATGCACATATGGCCCATTGGGTACAGGTAGGAACTACAACTGACAAGAGTAAGGTAAAGCTGTGCATTCTAAGTGAGGTACTAAGGAGCCTGTTGGCATAGTGTTCTTGTGGGCTGTGTGTAGTTTACCCTTGTTCACTCACATGCTGATTTCTCTACCCCACTCTCTGGTCTCAATCCAGACATTGAACTGTGATGTTTATTCTAAGTATCTCCTGTCAAAGTTGTGTAAACTTGTCACCATTTGTTCTATGTGTTGTCAATAAAATCCTATTAGCCAATGCTGAGCAAGACGGAGAATAGGGTGGGACATCCTGGTCCATTGAGGGGAAGAGAAAAAGTTAGAAGGAAAGGAAAGATGCACATGGAGAGGATTGGGAAGCAGCACCAGAAGGAATGAGCTGGACCTAGGATATGAGCAAAATAAATAAATAAATAAAAATTTAAAAAAACACCAAGTATAATGTGAGAAATCTAAATAGGAGGAAGCTATACTAGCTTGGAGGTTTAGGAGGGAGTGATTATTACATAGCATTGTGCTCTAGGCTAATTAAATAGATCCTAGTCTCTCTGTGTGGTTATTTGGGCATATGCATCTGCAACTTCAGGTGCATATATACCAAAAAATACAACTAGAGGGAAAGTGCATGTTATGGCTACTACACAAGAATCTTGAAGAAGAAGAAGAAAAAGAAGAAGAAGAAGAAGAAGAAGAAGAAGAAGAAGAAGAAGAAGAAGAAGAAGAAGAAGAAGAAATGTTTTTTCTGGAATTCAAAAACTAGTGAGTGACCTGGGAACATCTCAATGGCAGAGCACTGCCTAGCATCTTAAATCTGCATAAGCACCAGCACAGTACATCAAGTTTGGCTGCACAGGCAGACAAGAGTACACATCACACAGTGTTTACATAGCACAGATACAAATTAATGGCAAATTAGGAGACCCTAAGTTCACTCCTTAGTACTACAAAAAAATCACCACAAAACATAACCAAAACCTGATATACAATTCACAAAGAATTTGGTCATCCTCAAAGAAGATGATGAGCATCAAAGAACCTCCTTATGGAGATGGCTTCAAATGTGGCAAACAAGCCACTGGGCAAAATGTCCTCGTTCCTGCCACAAAGAGAATCTGCCTAAAAATGGGCAACTTAGATGCAGGCAGAGTTGACGGCCGCACTCTGCCAAGTCAGGGTAAGCAAGCCCTCAATAGTTCCTGCCCTGCGAACAAGTCTGGCAGAAATATTAGGCCAAAAAGATGAAGATGAGGCTCCAACCTGTCTTAAGTCAATTTGTACATTTTGGAAGCTGCTAACCCTCAATGCTAGTTCACTCAGGAATTTAAGTTTTATTCCTTCTCAAGTTTCTGAGGGGCATTGAAGACAAGATAGCATAGTTTTACAACCAAGGTTAGTTGGTTAGGGGAAAAGATCATTTTAGATCAAGATAAAGAAGTTAAGCTATTAGAGTTGAGATAGGATAGATATTGAATCTCATTCAGAAATTTAGACCCAACAAGACAGGAAAGACACTTACTTCAAACGGGATGAATGCCGATGGCCAAGTCACTATGAATGTAACATGTATAGAACTCCTTATTCTCATTACTGTCACATGGTTCTCCTTGCTATATGTAGTTTTTTATACATGTGTAATAAAATAAAAGTATTAAAAAAAGAATTTGGTCATATTTATTTGTGAATGGGTAAAATTATAATACAGTGTTTTTGCTCTTTTAGTTTCATCTTACCTAGCAATGAATGTCTGATTGAAAGCAAGGCCTCACTGCCAAAAGCTCTCTAATGCCTTTCAAATCAGACATACATTTGAAAAAAAATCATGATTAACTCATTTAATAAATTAACAATGGGATAATTTGTATAGAAGTAAAAAGCCAATTAATAGAATTTCTATGCCAGAAATAAAAATTTCTGAAATTTAGGGCTTGGCAGATCAATGGTTTATATTAATGGAAAATTAGACATAGTTGAAAATAAAATTAGTAATTAGAAGAAAAATGAAAAAGAACTAACTAGAGTAATGTACTCAAAGAAAAGAGATAATACTAGAAATATATCACATATATTATATATATAATATATATGAAAGACTTGATGTGATTATAAATAAAATTCTAAGTGGAAAAAGAAATATAATGGAATAAAATCATTATGTAAAGATATAATAGACAGGAACATTCTAGAATCACCCATCAAGTCCCAGAATCCATCAATTTTGCTCAGCTTTGCAAATCCCAGACAAGACTAACTCATGGTAAACCACTAAAGTGAATCACTAATGAACTAAAAACCAATAACAAAAAGACCTTCTAATCCAGCCAAAATTTAAAAAGGACATACTGACCCCAAAAAAAGCAATAGCTAGGCTTACAGAGCACTTCTTCAATGTACAAAGTCAGCCATTGAACAGAAATCAGAAAAACATGTCGAAGCATGTAGAAAGCGTGGAAGGTTGTCTCCCAGGCATGACATGGACATTACACCCACTCTCCCAGGAGCTGTGACCACCTGAAAAGCGTTTGCGTTATAGTAGTACAGTCAACATTCTGCGTGAAGGAGGGAGGGGCTTGTGTGGCCTCATCTCTACATGAAGACTTACAGCATTTGCTGGTGAGAGAAGAGGCATGGTTTTTAATGGGGTGGACACTGGCAAGGTGCCAATAGTCATAACTAACCTCTCATCTGTGCTCCTATAAGCAATTCTAAGTAAACTCTTTCATTCACACACACAGAGGGGAGGGAGACATAGCCTTTAATGGAAAGTATAGGGGCAGGAAAACACTCAGAAGTCTGAGTAAAATCAGCTATTTTTGTTTATAACTTACATATTAATATACCAAAATACTTAAAACAATGTAAAATAAGGACTATTTTAAGGCATGTAGCTATATTTGTCTCAAGCCATATCAACATTTCACAAATGATGCTCAGACACAAAAGGAAAATATTGCAAAGCTAGTGAATATAAGATCAATTATCTAAAAAAGCAGCATCAATATGTAGAATATACCTGAAACACTTTATAAAGACGACAGCTGCTAATGCACTAAAATGTTTTAAATACCTAGAAAAAATATGATTAAAGGTATATATATTTTCCACATCAAAGACTACAAAACATTATTAAGGGAAATTAAAGAAGCCTTAAATAAATAGTGGAACATTCCAAATCCATGGATTGAAAACCTTTATGTGGTAAAGACATCAGCTCTCTTCAACTTGATCTATAGAGTCAGTACAGCTCTAATAAAAACCTTAAGCCAGTACTTTGTGGAAATTGATGTTTATTAAAATTTATATAGAGATGCAAAGAGCCAAGAATATGTAAGCTATACCCAAGGAAAGGGAATGCCATCAAAAGAGTATTCTAGAAACCATACAAACGTTTACTACACATTACCATAGGCTGCAGCAATTGCTGTTTTGCTATTTACCTACAAAATAAGTCAAGTGTATTAGTGAAATAAAACTCCAAAATTTAATAATATCGCATAGGTGCTTAATTAAAAACAAGGGTGATAGCAGAGAACACTGAAATAATAATGGGCTTTTCACAAAAAATCACTTGTTTTCAGTAAAGAGAGTTAACACTAATCCTTTCCTCGCTCCACAGCAACTCTAAGTGAATAGTAGATCTACAGTAAAATAGGAAGCGGTCCGGGTAACCTAGGGGACAAAAGGAGAATATCACCAACAACTGGGGATAAAGAAAGGACGTCTTTTAAAGAGCGCATTTAAGTAAAAACTTCTATTCATTATAAGTCTTCATTACAAGATCAAAAAGGCAAACCATAGAGTGGGAGATATTTGCAACATATATAACTTAAAAAGAACTTGATTCCAGAAAACTCAGAGGAGCACTACTAAATAATATAAACGGGCCATTCAAAAGCTAGAAAAGGCACTTAATAAAAAAAAGGAAATCCAAGTAGCTAATGAAAGTTTGAAAGGGTGCCCAACCCTATTAGTCCCCAGGCAAATATAAACTCAAGCCACAGTAAAAGAACGTGACAGTCCCAACCAAATAGCAAAACAAAACAAAAACCCACAGCAAAGAGTGTTAAAGAGGGTTGGAATCAATTAAAACACATATTGCTGACGGGAGTATTAATTTATACAACCAGTGTGGATGCCATTGTTTGGCATTATCTACTGAACTTGAGAATATATACACCCTACAGCTTCAGAACGCTCATGCCTAGCATATGCCCAGTTCAAATGGGTGCACACATGAAGCAACAGCACATCCAGCATGCTTGTTGCTTATAATAATAATTATTATTATTATAACAATAATTATAATAGTTTCAAACCAGTAGCAACTTAAACATCCAATGACAATGGGAGTGGATAACTATCTATGAATAGTAAGCATAGACAAGTGTGCCTAGAGAACCATCTGATACAGGAACAAAATAACAATGGAGATAAATCTCACAACTGAAAGAAGCCTGTCTGGAGTAGATGCTCCAAGCTTCTAGTCACATAAAGTTTCAAAATGGACAAAATCAATTTATAGTATTAATGATAAGGAGAATGGCAGCCCTTGAGGAGAAGGCAGGGGCAGAACTATGAACGATATGAAAGGTTGTAGGGGAAGCTGGTGCATGGGCTGTGACAGAAAGATGCATATCTGCATCAGGGTACCAGTCCACAATATGTCATGTGCACATGAAAACCTAAACAAAAAGGAGTTCGACTTTCTTCTTCTTCAACCCTCTCCATGTTCTAAGACGTCTTCTCTGGCTCTTGAAACACAAATCGGTTTCAGTCAACCGATATCCCCCGTTGCCATCATTTGCTGCAAGAGATAGGACATCGTAAGAGATAAATCGTCCATGTGCTTTCATCTGTGGATGCTGAAGAAAGTAAATCTGAGTACAGAACAGCGACAATGAGAGGCTGGGGAGGATTGGGGAGGGTAGAAGGAGGCTGTGGGATGGTACCAAGATAATGTCAGACAGAGGGAAACTCCTATTGCTCTGCAGTGCCATTGGGTGACTAAAGTTCTTAGCAATCTCTCTCTCTCTTTTTTTTTTTAACTAGCAGAGAGGAGCTCAGTGGCCCTAAGCACAACATGATAAGGTAATTGCCCTGGTTTGATTGCCCTCCCATATACATGGACTGAAATATCGCACCTCAAAAATATATGATGTATATATTTCTATGTGTTGATCAAATAATCTAAGTAGCTATTAGAGATGGGAAGGCTAAAAACTCTCATTTGATCATTACACATTATACATACATATAGAATTATCACCGTGTGGCTCGCAAATGATTTTTAGCTTTTTATTGATTGTGAATTTCACATCATGCACCCCAATCTCACTCATCTCCCCATCCCTTTGTGTCTGTCCTCTGCCCTTGCAGCCTCCCCCACAAAAGGAGAACAAAACAAGCATCTCTTCATGGAAGCTATATTGTATCAGAGTGTGTCACCCAGTATACCCTTTTGTCCACACATTTTTACTTGCAAATGTTCATTGCAATAAGTCATTAGTCTGGTTTGAGGCCTTTGGCTTCTGCTATACTATCAATATTGGAACACCACAGGAACTCCTCTAGGATTTCCTGTTGTTACCCTGTGTCATGGAGATTCTGTAGCTTTGGATGTACAGGAATGACCCTTTCATGTGCTCCAGCAGGTCCAACTCAAAGCCTTGGATCTTGACCTGGGTGATAGCTGAGTTGGTCAGCCCACCATCTCTTCCTCACTCATACCACCAGAGCAAACTTTCCAGTGCTGCCCCAGCTAGCTCATCCAATGCCACAGCCATCATGAGGCCAGCTCTCTCAAGTGCTGCAGGGTGGCAGGGACAGCTCTCCCTCTTTTATGACCTTGGAGAGCCTTGAGGCCAGCTCTCCCACATGCCACAAGTGGCAAGTCAGTGGGGGGCAGGGACACAGATGACATCTCTTCCTCACCCACACCACTGCATAGCAGATGAGGGGCAGGGCCAGCTCTCCTGAGTGTCATATTCAGCAAGGGGTGGGACCAGCTTAGTACAGTGCTCCAACATCAACATGGCATTAGATGGCAGCCCAGACCAAAGACATCTGCATGGCCTTTGGTGGTAACATGGGTTATGGACATCAACATAGATCCAGCTGCATTAGGACCACAGACCCTGATATGGCACTCGGATGCAGCATGGTCCCAGATAACTCCCTGGCCTCAGGGCTCCTCATATCCACTTGTTCTTCTCCACAGTGTACAAACCCTTGGATTCACTTTTCTCCCATCTTTCCACCATGTTTTTCATCTTTCCCATCTCTCCATCACATATTCGATGATCATAGTGGCTAGCGGCACACACAGAAGACACTTGGGTGTTTTTCTACAGGCCACTCCAGCCCTAAAATGATCATTTTAAAGCCCAAATTTGTGCTCCAGCCAGCCCCCTTTTCTACACTGTCAATCTCATTCTCCAATCAAAATTCTCTGTCCCCACTCTTGCTAAGCAGAAGAAGCACAAAGATGTGTAGAAAGAGAAAGGAAAGCTAACACGATCTCTCAGGTGACAGCTGAGACATGAATGTGTCAGCCAAGTCCTGGGTACCACTGATGGGAATGGGGTTGGGCACAAAGGGAATGTGGGAGACCCACGAGTTTGAAGCCAGCCTGGGCAGCACAGGAGAGCATAGGTTGGCATCAGGAGACTCGAGTGCATGTCCCAGATCCACCTCATTCTAGCTGTGAAGCTCTTTATCTTCAGATTGGTCAACCATAACTAGGGATTCTACGAAGAAATCTTCTGAGGACTAAATACGAAGAGCCAGCTAAGTGAATGACATGTCTTCTGTGCTCAGCAAGACTTAGTTTCTTCCCTTCCCTTCCCTTCCCTTCCCTTCCCTTCCCTTCCCTTCCCTTCCCTTCCCTTCCCTTCCCTTCCGTTCCCTTCCTTTCCCTTCCCTTCCCTTCCCCTTCTCAGCAATGGGGCAGAGAGGCAAGTCTGTGCTGAAGGAAGAGCAATATCCGCAAGTGATGCTCACATTAAGGAACTGCTTTTCTCATATCTCCCCCACCAGTACCAGACTGGGAACCAGATCCTGAAGGATGGGGGTTCAGCTCTGGGTCCTGCTATCCCTAAGCCTCAAATTTTCAATGTCTTTCTACATATAATGGGACTTTAAAATTCTCCCTCTGATGGGTTAGATTAGAATTCAGTAAAATTATGCATGGACAAGGCCTTGTGTAAAATGCAAAATGCTGTGTAAATGTCAGAGGTTATAATGAGAGGAACAAACATGGATTAGCACTTGCTGTCATCAGAGCACCTTTGAAGCATGACCTCATTAAGCCCTTACAGGACTGGGAAGCAGTTCCAACAAACAGATCTGCTTTCCATAAAACAGAATCGAAACTTTTTGAAAGGGCCAACCTAGTCCAGTGGAGCCTATGCTGGGAACCCACGTATGGTCCAGCACAGTTCAAGCAGACCCGACCGAGGGTCCTCCTGGATGTGAGTAGTCTCTTCTAGAAGCAGAAGAATGAGGATTGGGACTCTAGGCTGTTAATCATAGATGCTGGAAACTGCTGGTGGTGTGCCAGGTACCCCTGCATGCCCCTGTCTCTCTCACCAAATGCTCTCAGGTCAAATGTGTTACCACCAACCAGAAGAGAGGTGAGGTAGAACAGAGGGGAGTCATTTATCTGGTCCCAGTGCCTCTGGTCCTCATCCAGCTCCCTCAGAAATGCAGCCCAGGGCTGAGAGAGGGCGCCAGCTGGTTCTGTTGTGTTTAGTGGGTTGAGGTGCCCTCGTCGAGTTCCACTAGGTAGGGATTTGCTAGACTTTCCCCAACCTGGCTCGGGCATTGTATTTCACACTTGGTTATAACAAGCAGCAGCGCCATCTAAAGCAGCTACACCAGAGAGCTTTGGTGGCTTATTTTTTTTAGGGTGTCCAGGAGAGGCTCTACACCTGCTTCTCCAAGAACCAGAAGCAGGTGTTTTCTCACATACCCACCTCTGTTCCCACCATCCTGTGCTCTCTTGTGCTGTCAGTGCTTGCTTTAGGTGGCCCTGTCCAACCACCTGTTAGAGGCGTACGGCGCATAAGTGGTGGTGTGGAGAGGGGTCACCTCGACAACTCTGCTTTCATTTTAGCTTCCTCTGAGTTAACATCAACCTCAGATACTAGTGTTTAATACAATACACCCCAAGCAAGGACTCAACATGTGAGCTTTTGAGTCATGTGTCCAAGCAGAGTCAATCACTGCATTTAAGAAGTGAACAACTCTACCGGCAGGGCAAAGGATCAAGTTTCTTTTTAGGAAACTTCAAAGAGGAGAAAAAAGAAAAAGAAAAATCAGGCTGATGCTGAAAAGACAACCTTTATTTATGACTGGTCTGTTCTGTAGGCCTCTCTTCCTGAACTGTAGGGGGAGCCAGGTATTGGGGCGGGAATCAGCCTTACTCTAACTGACCTCAGGGAAAAAATAGAATAATTCTTGCGTGAGTGTGGAGATAATTTCTTCCCTCCCTGGCCCTCAGTGACTTCCTCTTTACCATGGGAATGACAGCCATGCCAGGAGGAAGTCATGCCATGCTTGGGCACTGGAGAAGTCTGGGAGAAGTTGCCTGTATGGCTGTGCTTGGGCCACAGAAGGGACAGATTAGAGACGTTGCCAGGACCACATCAAGTTCATTCACTGCACACACTTGTTTCTTTACCAGTATATTAAGAACTGTTCTGGCCGGGCGTGGTGGCGCACGCCTTTAATCCCAGCACTCGGGAGGCAGAGGTAGGCAGATCCCTGTGAGTTCAAGGCCAGTCTGGTCTACAAAATGAGTCCAGGACAGCTAAGGCTACACAGAGAAACCCTGTCTCGAAACTGCCCCCCCCCAAAAAAAAACCAAACCAAAGCAAAACAAAAAAACCTGTTCTAAGCATTGGTACAACAGCAAATCAAATCAAGTTCTCAGGCCAATAGCATCCCCATGCCAATGGAGGGTGCTAGGGTTTAAAAATAACTGGTGAGATGCAACAGAACTGATATGGAGAGATTTATTTGGGAGAAGGGAAGTAGAGAGGAGTTAGGACTTGAGTAGGCCATGGGGGGGAGGGGAAAGGGGGAGAAGAGAGAGAGAGAGAGAAGGGAAAGGGGGTCCCCTTAAAGAGAGCAACTGATGGCAGGTTTGTCCTCTATATCCTGGGACCCTGTCACACACCTGGTGGCTGGCACCCTGGTATGATGTAAGAGGTTGCTAAGCAACCTAAAGGCAGATCAGATCAGCTAGCAGACTAGCAGAGCTGCTTGTGAGCTAACAGAGGAGACATACAACAAACCACAAAACAACAACAACAACAACAACAACCAAACAACAACAAAACCTAAGTGAGCAAGTAACACAGTGTATTAAACCAAGATGGGAGTATGGATGGAGAAGGCTGGTGTAGGGGGTGATACTGAGAGGGAGGGGATTGGAGCCTTGAACCGAATGCTCAGTCAGGCTTTGTAGAAGGAATATCTAGTGTGTTATATGGATGCAACACCTGTCAATTAAAAAAACCTATGGCCTGTAGCTTAGGCAGGAAATAGGAGGTGAAACATCTGGTAGCCAGAGGGATTCTAGAATAGAGTCAAGTGCAAGAGACTCAGCCAGCAAGCTGTGAGGAAGATGGACACATGGTGCCTGAGCTCAGGTAACAAGCAATGTGGCAAAATGTAAATTAGCATAATGGGTTATTTTAAGTTACGAGCTAGTCAGAGAAAAGTCTAGCTGGATGGCCTAGGTATTTGTAAGTAATTATTTGAGTCTCATGGGTCATTCTGTTGGGAGTATGGGAGGAAAAATCCACTCATTATAAGGCTTCGCCTGGAAGGTAGCATTTGAACAACCTCGAGAGAGATAAGAAATGGGTCGTCCACATAGAAAAGAAACTCAGATGAACATGGTGAGTCTTATCTGGGGACTCACCTTGACCACTGACATCCATGACAACACTTGTACAAGGAGCCATGCAGCTGGCTGCCCTTGTCGCTAGCATGGCACTTACCAACCCCTAGTCATCAGTAAGCTGACTACAGACACCTGAGGAAGCCCAGTTGACATAACAGCAGGACCACTTGAGTGAGCTCAGATCCAATGGACTAGTCACCAAATTGTAAGTTAGACGGAGAGCTGTTGATTGAGAGTCACTGAGTTAGCTTAGTAGGTAAAGGGGTTTGCTGCACAAGCCTGGTGGCCTGAGTTCAATGCCTAGAATCCACAGAAACATGGAAGGATAAAATGGACTCCACAGAGCCTTCTTCTGACCTCCTGACATGGACACCAAGAAACACACCATAATAATAATAGGAGTGTCTCCATATGAACTTATTCTCCCGTGCCTCCCTGCCCAGGCCTCAGTGGGCTGGTGCAGATGAGTCTGCCCTCATGGGCTCATTGGAAACCTTGGTTGGCTCTCAGCAATGGTGCTATTCAGGAGATCAGGAAACATATGTTGGCCCTTTTATGTCCATGGGTGAAGCTGGAGATGGCTGCCCACTCCCAACCCAGAGCCTCAGCCCTGTGGAAGGTACTCTCACATAGCTCTCTATCTCCAGGTGTGCTCACCATCTTCCCCCAGCTCTGCAGGCCCAGAGGCACTAACAGTTCCCTGTGGTTCATAGGCTTCAGCAGCTTGCCCTAAGCATGCCTACACTTGAATGAATGAATGAATGAATGAATGAATGAATGAATGAGATTCCTTTTGTCAGTTACTCAGGTTGATTGTGCTGTTTCTTCCTGGGACCCTGACTAACAGAGTAAGAATGCACATGCTCCTGTAATTAGCTATTTGAACATTATACAAAGAAAAGCAGTCCTCTTTCCTGTCTAGGCTCCCAGGTCTACTACTCAAAGTCTATCATCCTCAGAAATGAACTTTTTGTTTAAAAGAAGAAGGAAAAAAATCCAGGAGTTGGCAGGCTGAGGCAGAAGGATTACCAAGAGTTCAAGGCCAGTTTTGGTTATGTAGTGAGTTCTAAGCCAGCCTGGTCTACAGAGTAAAGACCTGCAAGCCCTAAATAAATAAATATTCATTAAATCACAGGAAGGTTAAGTGACTTGTTCACGGTCACCCTGCTTCTCAGTACAGAGCTGTAATTTAAACCGAAGGAGCCTGGCCGGCTGCAGAATCTGTGTTCATAAATACACTTACACATGTTGCCTCCTAGGAACTCTATTACATTTGTATTTCAATGCTTTTTACATATTTGACATAAACTGAGGCATCCCATGTAAGTAAGATGGTGGCCACTGAACGGGGAGAGATGGGCAGTCTCTCCAGGCACTTTTTCTTTTTGCAGAAAACCTGGCATATTTTCCTAGCATAAGAGAGTCCTCTTGTCATAATGTTGCTTTCTTCTATTGATTTGTAGTTTAAGCATTTTTAAGTTTTTGCTATTATAAGTCATGCCACAATAGCATCATCATGTATATGTCTGTGCATATAAATAGAGTGGTGCCTACGAACTATAGGATACTGTGGTTATGTGAAAAATGAGAGTGAGTTTTCTCACTGGATGTTCATTGTTAAATTTATTAATAATGACTATCCTAACAGTATATATAGATATAGGTGCCTATTTTCAAGGCTGTTGTATAAAAAAAATTTTTTTTTGCTTTTTCCCCCCTTTTCTTTGTATCTGTATGTGTATTTTCAGAGCTATTACCTTAATTTTCATTTCCTTTGTTCTGATATAAGTTGAACATCTTTTCAAATAAGGCATCATTTTATTGGCTCCTTAATACTCCACTCCTATACCATGGTTTACTTGGCCCACCTTTCACTTTTCAGAGTAACATTAGATGACACCCTTGCTGTATCTCTTAGTGTTTTCTTAAAAAGTTTTCTAGACCTAGAATTACTAAATTCAGAGGAATAAGCTGGGTTACGTTCTGGCTGTGCGCTGCAAGTTGTGTGAGGGAGAGGTGGTCTTGCACCAGCAGCGTTTAAGGGTCGTTAGTCACCTCCCAGCTCTCCTGTGATCTTAAACCAGTGCTGCCAGTAAGAAAAACAGGGTCTTAGTTTAATTTCCACTTCTTTTCTTTCTAACAGACCAGTTTAGACACAGGCTCTCCTATTCCTTGGCCATTCTGTAGCTGTTGCTGGCACTTCTGCCTCTAGCCTATATTTTGGTGGGGATCTTAGCATTTCTGCAGCAGCAGGAAGCACTGTGGATTTTCAGTCCGGTCCAGTCAACAGAGTACTATTCACTCATACACACACACACACACACACACACACACACACACACACACACACACTGGGTGGCAAACCTGGAGCTTGGCGTTTGGAGAGGTATCAGTGATGGGCAGTCATTACCCACAGACGTCTTGAGATCCTGCAGCGGACGAGACCTTACACAAGGAAGACAATTAGAGAGCAAGGCAGAATCGTTCTAATCAACGCTAATCGGGCAGCTCAGCTACGTGCTGTGAGAGCGAAGAAAGGAGAGGGCCTGGCGCAGCCAGCTTCAGTCAGGGGAAGAGCTTTTCAAGAGAAACCTCAAGCACGAGCCATGACATTTCATATGTGACTGTTGTGTGATGACACACATTCCTGTCCTCAAGCACGGAGCACGCTGCCTCAAAACTCCCAATGAAAAAACTAAGCATGCTGGCCACTTCCATGGCCCAGCTTGGCTAGTGTAGCTGGCCGTTGGCGTCATTGCCCTGGTAATGGCGGTGACAACAACTGGCATTTGTTGGGCTCCAGCTACATGCCAGACACAGCATGCTATGTAGTTCATACTCGGTGTCTCACTTAGGCTCCTGTAACCCGGGAAGCAGATGCCTTCCTTGGTCCTTTCAGTGGTATGGATGCTAAGATGGAGTAAATCCCACAGAGCATCATAAAGAGTATCAGATCCTGGCACCTAACCTCACTCGGCCTCACTCCTGGGAGCCCATGCAGTATCCAGGTTTGTGCGGCAACTACATCTTTTCCGTACATCCAACCCGTCTCTTCTTCCTGTATTACATCTGGAGGAAAAGCATCCTGTTGGTGTGATTGACAAGAAAACTATACCTGCTCTTGGAGGGGCGGGGAGTCCTAGAAGTCCAGCAAAGGCTGTCCCAGTGTGTGCTAGCTTTCTGCGAAGCACCGAAGCACCGTAGTTCCCGCTGAGTGAGGAGGGGACCACGGCATGGGTAGAATTCTGGCTGGCAGGAAGCATGCAAAGAGCCTGGGATCCTCAAGCCCAGGCAGTCTGGGGGGTGCGGGGATGTCTGCCAAAGGCAGCTGATATCTGAGTCAGCACTGGACGGTGGAGGTAGCAGGGAAGCCAGGAGGGCTAGAGTCTCTCTAGGAAGAGGAGGCTGACCGGGCAGGAAGCCAGAGGGTGCTCACTGCACACAGGAGGCCGTGCCCTCCATCATGTACCAGCCGTGTCCTCTGCTGACCTATCTGCTCTCACTAACAGGCTGGTACTATGTAGGCCAGAGATGCCATCCAACATGATGGCCTCCGTGATATTGTAGTGACAGGGAGCATATTGGGCAGGCAGGTAGAGGAGGTAATGACCAAATGTCCTGTGTGTGCAGCCAGACTGTGCACCCCTTTGAGATTGCATAGGCAATCACAAACCCACACAGCGCCATAATAACCATTATCCCTTCTATAGTAAGAGCACCTAGCAATAACTTACAGGCCTTACTCTAAACCACAGCCCCATTGCACCCTCAAAACCTCCCCTGTATTCCTCTTACAGATCAGAAAGGGAGCCACAGGCCATTTGCCCAGAGTGACTCAAGAAACACTAACATACACAGAACTTTAAAGCATAAAGCCTCTAGCCTCAGTTTCCCCATTTGTGAAATATGAATATGCTGTCTTCATGCACTCCAGAAAAGGGAATCAAGTTATGAGCCACCATGTGGTTGCTGGGAATTGAACTCAGGACCTCTAGAAGAGCAGCCAGTTGTGCTCTTAACCGCTGAGCCATCTCTCCAGCCCAGTGAAATGGTAATTATAATCCTAGTCACATGGGTTCCTCGAAAGGAGCAAATGCTGTAACAAGGCCCCTGACCTCATACCTGGCACAGGTAGGCTGTCTGGGATTGGTCACCATTGTTTGGACCTCAGAGTCTGGAAATCAGTTCCAAGTAAAGTGGGTCACATGCTGTCCCCCCTCTCTTCCTAGTGTCTTCTCAGAGTCGACCTCTTCCCATCACCATGGAGAGACACACAGGACAGGATGGTGCATGAATCAGACCCCATTCCACTCCGGGATTTGACTTCCCATCAGCCGACTCCTTCCATATCCAGCAATCTTTTCCGCTGACCTGGCTGCCAGCAGAGCCCAGTGTTGGAGAGCATCTTGGCTCCCATTGGAAGAAAAACAAACTTTGCAGAAAAATAAACACTTTTTTTAAAATGTGGTTTTACATTCAAGACCTAATAGTTTTTCCTTTCCTTTTTTTCCCAGATACTACAAATCTTCTGTTATAGGATGGGAATAAAAAGAGTGTCTAGGAAGGGACTTGTAGGTTGTTCTTTGATACAAACACAAACCAACATGGCAGCACCCAAAAGCCAGCATCCCATAGCTTACCTTTCAGACCCCAGACACCTCTCTGCCCAGCTCTCTGAGGCATCCCTTCTACTCCTTGCTTTGAGGAGGGTAAGGAAGTGGTCCTTCTGGTCCCTTCTGTTGCTCAGAGACATGGAGATGGACTCAAGGGGGTTCTTATGTGAGAGACCTGGGACATTTTCATTCTGAAATACAGTCAGCTCCCACGGTGAGCCTGCCAGGATGGAGGCCTGTGTGTCCCAGTGACAGGTCAATCTAAAACAGGAAATCAGTTCACTGGGGAACATGGAGTAACTCAAAGAACAGAACCAGGCCACTGATGTGGAGGGCAGTTGATCGATGCTCTCTGCTATAGCTATCCCCCAGTGAAGGAGGGAGAGCAGGCCCAGGGACTAGGCAAAGGCTGAGCCCTGGAGAACCATCGCTCACACACCCGCAGTTGACTCATTGCTCGCCTCAGGTCTGGGTCACCTGTGGAAGGCAGGGTGGAATGCAGCTGATGGTGATGGTTCAAGGCAACAGGCAGCACCTGGACCTGTGACATCATCGATGCCCTTTTCATTTCTGTGCCTTTAGACCCGGGGCTCTTAAACTTGGTACCCATGGTTTCCAGTATTCTAGAAGTGTCACGACTAGGTGAGAGTGCTTTGTGGGCATGCCCTCCATGGCGAAGACATTTATTAAAATCTCCAAGGCAGCGGTCTGAGGAGATAGTTCAAGTCAATATAGTGCTCGCCTTGCAAATATGATGATATAAGTTCCATCCTTAGAACCCACATTTTTAAAATGCCAGGTGTGGTGACTCCTATGCACAATCTCGACACCGGAGAAGCAGAGATGGGTGGCTACTTGGAGCCCAGTAGTGAGCCAGCCTAGCCTACCTGACAAGCTCCAAGGCAATGAGACCAGTGAGACACCCTGTCTCAAATAAGCAAGGTGGACAGTGGCTGAAGAACCTTACCTGAGGCTGTCATCTGATCATCACACACACATGCACAAACATGCATACACACAAATATTCATGTGCACCTGCACACACACACACACACACACACACACACACACACACGCATACGTGCAAGTGAACACATATGTACATGCATGCAAACACACACATGTGCACAAATCTTCAAGGGGCCAAGCCTTCCCAGAGGCTCAGAATCTCCAACTTATAATTCACCTGCTTAACAACTGAGCTTCATAGAGGCAAGGGCTTGTCTTCTCTGTCGTGGCATCTTTATAGGATAAGGAAAGGCTTGACATTTTAGATATTTTGTGGAATGAATAAATGAATAAACAAGTGAGCAGCAAATGCCAATTTCCTTCTAGACTCCAGAGCTTGGAAAAGGAGCTATAGAAAACTAGAACTAGAAAACAAGGCAAAAAGCGGTAACAATTTTTTTTTTAAAAAAATGGTAAAAATAACGAGTTGCAGAAATCCTGAATGAATGAGTGTTCCCCCCGGAAGATTGGGGAGCTAGAAGGACAAAGCCAAGCCCTGACACTGGGTGGGACTGAGAACAGGGACAGTACTAAACGCAGTGGGCAGAGAGCTGGGAAGACATTCAGGAAACACTCTTTCTAAGAGAGACTTTTTTTTTTTAAAGAAAGTTGTGGTTTTGCAACCAGGGCTAATGGGTTTTCCTTTCTTTTCCCATACAAGCTGCCCAGTTTAGCTAGAGGAAAAGACATATTCAACGCAGGGCTTGGAGACAGAGGCTGGGCCCTGAGCAGGAGGAGCAGAGGAGCAGAGGGGACTCAGGACATCTGCACTAGCTGTTCCCTGAAGCCATAGGAGTGTGTGTTCTCCTGGGGGAAGAGAAAGCTTGTGGGGTATGGCCTTGCCCGTGCCAGCCAAGGGTTGCCGCAGCGCTCCATGTCAAGGCTGAAAAGCCAGGATGGAAAGACAGGCCAGGCTATGAGGAAAGGGCCTCCAGCAACTGGCCACTGACTTCAAGTGAACTCTGTGAGGGAAAATGTTGTCCACAGAGAGTTATCTATCTGTTTTCCTCACGTATGAGCTGTTTGTGGCAAATGTGAAAGATGGAATCAGACAATTACAGTAATATATAAAGCAAAATTTTAAACACGAGTAAGAAAATACACGGGCCAGGCGCATGATGGGGAAATTTTCTTTCCTGTACTCTGAATTTGCTTCCTAAATCTCTAGGTCTTTCCCTGAGGCTCGCCCCCTTTGCTCCCAGATAAGATCCCCAAAGATTCTGCCTTGAACTCCCTGCCTGCTATGCCTCTCATGGACCCCTTCCAGCAGGAAGCAGTACCTCCCTAGGTGGTGACAGCCATGCTGACCGGATGGTGGATGCTACATGCTGCTGAAGGTCACCAGCCGAGGTCATCATCATCACAGACAGTCTAAAGCTACCCGCAGTCTCTGCACCTGGCCCTCGGACTTCTCTCCTGGTTGTACCTTTTTCTATGACTCGTTGGCTGTGACATGTATGAACATGTATGCCAGTCACCACTGTTACTGAATCTAATCCCTATAAATTCCCCCACAGGGAGTAACAAACGAGCCAGAGCCCTCCCGCTCCCCCCCCTCCCCCCCCCACCACCTGACCTAGGCAATAGAGGAGTCAAGCTTCTCTCTGTGTGGGGCTTTTGTAACCCTATCTCTTTACCCTGTTCTGTGACGGTTGTCCCTGTCCCTCATGTGCTGTCCAGGTGTTCTCCAGTGGAGGTCATGACTGTAAAGATGTCCACGCTGAAAGTGGAGCTAACAGAGACGATGCTGTTCCAGCCTTGCAATATTCTTATAGATACATACTTTTAAAAATGCTAGGGTATGACTGTGCCTGAGGGGGACTTCCTCCTCCTGTATATGCTCATAGGGTATCAAGTCTCTTCTTGGAAGCCTGCTATCCTTCCTCTGAGTGCCACCAGGTCTTCCCCTCCAGGAGACATGGTCAAATAAGGGGAAAATGGGAGGGAGGGAAGAATGGGAGGATACAAGGGATGGGATAACCATTGAGATGTAACAAGAATAAATTAATAAAAATAAATAAATAAATAAATAAATAAATAAATAAAAAGATTATGATACAGTTTTGCATTTTAAAAATGCTAGGGTATAGCTAAAGCCCGTGTCTGACCTGTGCAAGGCCCGGGCTCTGTCTCCAGCATCTCCATCATAATATCGACTGTAAAGTGGGAGCAGAGGAACTGTTGAATGGGGCAGCTGAAAGAAACATCTCCCTGGAGTCACAGCTGTTCTCTGTACTTTAAAGCATCCTGGAGACCCCAGTCTCTGCCTTCACAGCCAGTCTGTGAAACGAAAATGTGTGTGGCTTCTCAGACCCACAGAAGAATACAGGTCTGCAGCGGTGACAGTGAACTGGTGGAGGGGACACAAGTTAGACCTTCTCAAGAAAAGCACCAAGGACCTCGGGGTTGGGGGGCACAGGGAAACCATGATTTTAAGCATAAGAGAAACACGGCACTTGAGAAAGTGAAAGCCTGCGTAGGGATGAGGTTTCAGTTTCTATGCTGGCTCAGCCCCTTTCCCAGCTGAGAGAATAAAATAAAATCTACCTTCCAAAGTGGGGGTGGGGGGATGGGGGAATGTAGGGGGGAGGGGGGAGGGGGGAGGGGGAGGAGTGTGAGTAGCTGTCATGCTGTGTCCATGACTTTTCTCCAGTTCTGCTTTTGTTCTTTTCCATCAGCTGAACCTCTGCTTATTCCTCAAAGCCCCATGGACATGTTTGCTCCCGACAGTCCCCAGGGACTGTGGGTGCGTGGAGCTCTCTTTTTTTGGGACTTTCATATTTTCTGCCTTTCATTTTACGTGCTTAATTATTATTTTTTAAAGTGTTAAGTTGATATTATCTCCTGAGCCAAGGGTTGTTCTGAAGCCTGGGAATATAACCAGAAATGAGAGATTGTTACAGGGAAAATTGTGGCCCCAAAAGATAAGTTGAAATTCCAGCCTTAAGTACCTCAAGATGTGGCCTTATTTGAGAAGTGTTGCCACAGGGGTAATTAGTTATGTTGCTGTGGTCAGAGTAAAGTGGCCTAGTCATAATCCAATATCCCTGCTGTCTTTCCAAACGACACAAACAGGACACAGAGTCATGGAGATGAAGGTAATGCTGCCACCATGCAGGGAGGGCTCGGGGCCACCAGGAGCTGAAAAGGCCAGGAAGAAAGGGCCCTGGAAAGCTAAGAGGAAGCGTGGCCCTCCACACTCAGCCCTCCAGACTCTAGCCTTGCAGCCACATCCCCTTCTGTGTTTACTGTGCCTGGTCTGCAAGTGCTCTGCCGTGGCAGCCCTGGGAAGCTGATATAGAAATTGTCAGCATTTGCAAAGAACAGCACAGACGCAAAGCTGCAGAAGACATGGGTGGGAAATGTTAACAAGCCGCTCAGTCTCAGAGGAAGATTGGGACAGGCTTGTACAGCATGCACAGCTGAGGGTGCGAGTGGGGCCCGGGAGGCGGCAGGCAAAGATTTACGTGCACATGTGGCATCACGCATGTGGCGTGAGGAGGACAGAGATTAACACCAGGTGTCTTGTTCAGTTGCTCTTCACCTCACATAGAATCTCTCACTGAGCCTATAGCTCACCAATGGCTGCCAAGCAAGCCCCACGAATTCTCCTGCGTCTGCCTTCCCGGCACGTGGGATAACAAGCAGGTGCACACCGCTGTGCCCAGACTTTTACTCACACTCTGGGACTCTGAACGCGTGGCCTCATGATAGGGCATCAAGTACCTTACCTGCTGAGCCATTTTCCAAGTCTCCCTGAGACTGGGGAGGGGTTCCCTGGAAGAAGGTTAAGAGAGAGAGAGACAGAGAGAGAGAGAGAGAGAGAGAGAGAGAGAGAGAGAGAGAGCAAGAGACAGAGACAGACAAACAGAGAGAGAGAGAGACAGACAGAGAGACAGAGAGACAGAGAGACAGAGAGACAGAGAGACAGAGAAAGAGACAGAGACAGACAAATAGAGAGACAGAGACAGAGAGAGACAGAGAGAGAGAGACAGAGACAAAGCAGTAGAGAGAATGACAGTACCACCCATGTATCCTCATTGTCGCGACTGAGCGAATGTGCTTTTAAACAAGGTTCTGCCATTGACAGATGCTCAGCACCCATCTGTGGGACCTGCGGAAGACTCAGACTCTAGGCAAGAGGAAGAAGAAGTCAAGGATGGAGCGCTCCTGCCTGCCACTGAAATGTACCGCTCCCGCAATGGAGAGCAGATGCTGGGCTGAGCAGAGAGGCCCCAAGGAGATTTAGAACAGGGCTGGCTTTTAAAAGAAAACAAAAAGCAAAATTGGGCCGTTCTCTAGGGCTCCAGCCCAGCAGGGAAGGAAAGCAATTTATGGTCAAAGGAAGTAGCCTGACAGTAAACAAAAATACAGTGACCCCGAGTTCCCACTAGACAGAAGATAGATGGGACCGTCGTAAAAATGAGATTAATTTTAATAAGGGCTTTCACCAAGCTACAGACCCTGGTGGCCAAAGCCTGTCGAAGTGCCAAGGACGGGCAGCACTATTGATGGATGGGGCCAACCTCAGCGAGTTGAAGACATGGGGACAATCGGAAGTTTAGGACTTGCCCCCTGGCTGCGATGTGGCAGCTTCTCCCTGCAAGCATGCTTTATGTCTAATCCACTACCAGGATGGGAATCCCCTGCTCCTCTGTCCTCTTGGTGGGGATGATGAGCTTTGTGCTTGCATAACTCTAGGAATGGGACGCTCACTCTCTGAGCAAGCTGGGGGGATAGCTCTCCACATACAAATACTCAGGAAAGCTCTGTTTCATTATTTGTGGGAACATCCTGTAGCGTCAGCGATCACTCCCGATTTAAACTCGGCAGGGCTCAGTTTACACACACTGCCAGACAACTCACCGTGTAATGGGCCATGAGAAAAGAGACCGGAAAGGATCGGTTCTCGCTTCCAGAAGCAAGGACAGACAATACCCTGATCCTAGCGATGGACTGAGCCTTAATCCCGATCACAGGCTGAACCCAGATCTCGTATAGTCTCAGCTGTAGTCTCAGATGACAAACTGAGCCCTGAAACTAAGTCCTCACTTAGACTGGGTCTTGTTTGCACGCTGAATCTTAACCCTTTTATTGACCGAGTCCTGATTCATCTCACTAAAAGTGAGCCTGATTCTTCCCAACCGTCTCATGCGTAAGTGTCAGTACTGAAGGGCAGGGAGGTACAAATGAGAGCACACACAGCTCCCTGCAGCTCATCATGAGCCTCCAACAGTGTCCGAGTTCACAGGGTTACAGACGTGATTGACACACAGGCCTTGAGTCACTGCCCTGGATGAGAAGCATTATCAACACTGCAGCCCCCAAGCTTTCACATCCCCTAAGTTCTCACAGTTCCTGCCACCCCACCCCACCCCACCCCACCTGGGGTCAGAGTGTCACTGTTCATGTGTCCCCATCTACTGCATGGGTTTCTGGTCTCCCATGGCCCTTCTTCCCCGCCCCACTCCCCCCACTCCCCCACTCCTGGGCACCCATTCTGCATGCTATGTTCTTGCTCAGGATACAGAGCTGTGCAGCCTCGGAGAGTGACAGCTCTCAGCCAAGGCCCGGTTAGATCTTTAATCATTTTCTTTATCAGCATGTTAACTAGAGAGATGGCCTCACAGAAAAACAGCACCCTGTTGGGTGTCACGAGCCCAGTGCCTGCCAGCCATAGAAAGTCTGCCCTGGTGATTTCCCAGCTCTTGACCCCACTGGCATCTGATAGCCCAATGTCTTGTCAGCTGTTCTCCCAATTATGTATCAATAAATGTCACACAATCGAGTCTCGGCTCCCAGGAGAGTGTTTGAAAGTCAGAGATGTTTGCCTAATGCAAGCCAATGTCATGTCAGGAATTAGTTTGACTAATAGGCCTTTAATGAGATCCTTGTGATGTCTGGGCCCCAAGTACAGACTTTCGGACATTTTCCTGCAAAAGATAAACTGTCTGTGTCCCCAGCCACTAGAGCGTGGCCATGTCAGTCTCTCCGCCAGGTAGCTGTTCTAAGCCAGGCCTCACAGAGAAGCAGAGCCTGGATCTGACTCTTACACTAAGCCGCCCGAGAGTCAAGTGCCAGAGACCTCTTATGTCCCGCAGCTTCTTCGCCAGAACAAACAGGGAGGTGTCAGGGTGATGTCACCTGCCCAGGAAGGGGTGCAAAGTCATGGAGGCATATCTTCAACAGCAAGTGAAAATGTCCATTTTGCCACCTAGTTCACCTCTGCAGGGCCAGCTGTGGCAGAGAATAGAGTACAGTCATCACCGGGAGCTGTCTTCCTGGGGGAAGGAACATGGAAGCACAGAGGAAGAGGGAAGTCAGTCTGCCACCCTGACAGGCAGACTGGACTTCACTGGCAATGTGTGTGGACCACCAGGCAGTGGTGGGAGTGGACCCAACCGTGAGCTATGCCTACTCACTTTGTGCCCAAGCCGACTCAGGGGACCCAGATCAGTGTCAGGACAGTGAACTCAGCGCCTGTTTGCCAAGTCATAGAGAAAGTGATGAGAAGGTGAGAAAGATGACTCAGGGTATAAAGGTACCTGTTGACAAACTTGACCCAAATCTGATGCCCAGGAACCACAAGGTGAAAAAAGAGAACAGGTCTCTCCAAGATCTTCTCTGACCTCCATACTCAGGCCAAAGTATGTACACCTCTCTACCCTCATATAAAATTAACATTTTTTAAAAAATGAGTAGAAATGTTTACAAATAAATGACATTGACAATGTCTATTGTATTTTACTAAACTGCAACTGGTCAGTGAAAGATCACGAGTCAAGTCTTTTTGCCAAACATAGTCAGAAGAGTGGGGATCAGAGAAGCTTCCAGATGGGCCTTGTCTCTAACTTTCTCAAACCCAACAAGCTGAGCCTCCTAATTCATGTGCCTGACCCCTCACAGAGTCCAGGTAGCCCCTGTGCTCAGCCCCTCCTGTTCCAAAACCTTCTTACTTACACCACTTGATTCCAAAGGCCAAGACGGTCAAAACCTGAACTCCATGCACTTTGAGTAATTAAAGACTAACAGTGGCCTGCAAGCACGTCAGCCATCTTGCCTCAGCTCTGCAACTGGCTCTTACAATGTATCACTTCTCCTTTGGGTCTTCAGTTTCCCCTGAAGCCAAGAAAGGATGTTGCCTTTAATTATCTTAAGACATCCTAAAGTTGACCATACATTCCTGAAAGGGGCCTTTAAAAGCATTTGATCAACTTCCCTTTAAGAGTAACCCGGGCAGGGGCCTTGTAGGCTTCCATCTACTCCCAGCATGCACTTGGCTTGGTACTCTCAGTTGCAGGCTCGCTCTTCCTTTTGAGAGCTTCCACTATGAATACTGAGTATGTCTCCTGTTGTCCTCTGAGTGCTGACCCTATATCACTCTCCTCAGGCACTGTTGATTAGATGTGTGTTTTATCCTCCCCTCACCCATTCCCAGATGCTCAGCCTCATAGCAAACCAGACACATACATGAGGAAGACATCGTATCTCCTGTTCAGGTTCACTCTTGGAGCATAGAAATCTCCTGTGTTGTGTCCCTGGGGAAAGCCTTGAAAATCCCTTTGTTCAGACTCCTAAGGATTCCACACCAAGGCTAGAGGCCAGGAAGCTTCCCACTTCCTTTCATGAGAAGCCTAAAGGGACTCAGGAGATATCAGAGTCTGTCCCAAGGTCTATGATGGTTCCAGGCTGCTGCTTGCTTGAGCTCCTCCCCTTCAGAGGCTCAGGGCAATACAGCAGGATGCTGGCTGCTCAGGAAAGACTATGAATGATGGACCCTACCCATCCTACCACATAGCCAAGTCTACCATCCAGAAGGACTCTTCCAACCACCCACCTCTACCTAGAAAAATGGTTCTCAACCTTCCTTGAGACCCCTTAATGTAGTTCCTCATGTTGTGGGGACCCCTAACCACAAATTATTTTGTTACTACTTTCATAACTATAATTTTGTTATGGTTATAAATCATAATGTAAATATCTGATATGCAGGATATCTGATATTTGACCCTCTGGGAGTCACAAGCCTAAGCTTTGGAACCACTGGCCTAGAGGAAAGAGACTAGAATGGGGCTATCCCAGGCACACTACCTATCAGTAATGTTCCATTACTAAGCCTCTTCTAGCAGTCGATGAATAGCAGAGAAGAATTTAGGCTCAGCTGGTGCAAAATACAACAACCAAATGGACATCTGGAAATGCAAGCTTCTCAGTGCTACTAAGCCGGAGACTCTAAACTCCAAGGACTCTGAGAAGACTTCATCCAGAATCTCTGCCGCTCTCCGCAGCTCACAGCCACTGGGCATGCTGGAAGATGTCAGAACAGGAAAGAATGTCCCCTACAATGCCAGTGTTTGGTGAGGCCACACGTGTGTCACAAGAGCAGCCTAAAGGAATGGCAGCAGTAGCCAGTGGGCAGATGCTTGAGATAAAGACCAAAGACAGAGGAACCCAGACAACATAAGAGCGGCCCAGGGCTGGTGGCAGCCTCCTTAAGCATCCCCCACCTTTCTGCTTCCTGATCCCCTGGACTCTAGAAAAAGCAGAGACCTGCAGGGCACCTCTCACCAGGTGAGTTTGCTTCTATGACACGCACTGAAAACCCACCTCTCCCTCCCATGTTGGTGCTGCACTCTGCAAAATAGCAGCCTGCAGTAAACAGGTTCCAGAAACACTGTCTTTCACTGGAAGGCCACTCCTGGCAGAGATAAGCAACCATCAAAGGCAGAGAAAGCAGAACACGGAGCATTCTCACAAGAAGCCATCAGTTCTAGGTGTGGTGAGCAGGGTGAGTGACTGAAGAAAAGATGGTGCTGGGATGATATGGTGGAATGCAATGACTGAGGCTCAGGGGTTGGACCCGGCGTGTCTCTGGTCTTTCCACATCCCTCTGTGGCATGGTCTGTGGCATGGAGGCCAAGGTCGCTCACTGCTCATTGTATGGGCCTGGTGCAGGCCAAGCAAGGCCCTCCTGTTCTCTCTGTAGAAGATCTGTGGGATGCCCTTTCCCTGCCCTTGGGTGGCTCAGTGAGGCCCTGGAAGAGTCATGTGGTGGGCTCAAGGTGTAATGTGCAAGCTTAAGTGTCTCTAAAACAACTAGTAAAAACCCTAACTAAATCCAAACCAGATGCCCCAGGGCGCATGGGGCTGGGAGCTGTCAGCACCTCTGCATTTTCACCTGCTCATGTGGGTTGCACCTGTAGGCAGCAAGCATGTGGGAGGGCTTCAGGCTGCCCACCAACTCACGCCCATTGGCCTTCCAGAGAGGGGGTATCAAGGGCCTCAGGGTCAGTCTTGTGAGCCAGTCCCAACTGCTGATTATCTCTACCTCCTCCAGTTCCCAGCATGTCCCCCGGGATTAATTAAGGCTTAAACTGTACTTCCAGACTCGGGGAAGTTGAGCAATTAGCCTCAGCTTCCTACAAGCCACATGAACACTTGGATAGAAACCTCCAAATTCACTGGATTGCTTATTCGTTCAGCAAAGCAGCTATTTATTGGGTTTTAGCATAAGCCAGGCACTGGGCTAGGTATTAGGACAGATGGTAAACACCAGCCCTGGTCCTTGACTTCTTTGAGTTTACAGGAGTGCTTCCCAAGCATCTTAATACTTCAACCCTTTAATACAGTTCCTCATGTTATGGTGCCCCCCACCATAAAATTATTTTGTTGCTACTTTATAATTTTGCTACCGTTATGAACCATAATGTAAATATCTGACATGTGATTTCCCCCAAAGGGGTCCCGACCCACAGGTTGAGAGCCACTAATTTACGGCCTATAGAGAATGACAGATAAGCAAAAACACCATCATTCCCTGTGTGCAAATAAATATGCAATCTGCAGCTTGGGATACTACTTTCAAAGGACATGTCAGGTATGTAAAAGTGCCAGGAAACATACAAAGGGGCTGTGATGAAGGAGCCTTCTCTGAAGACGTGGATGCTGAGGCCCAGATCCTGTGTAGGAGCTCTGGCAAGACATGACAGCTCCAGCTCCATGCAAAAGAATAGCAATTGTCAAGGCACTGGGGCAGAGCGCTTTCCTTTCATTGTGGGCAGAGAGGAGAGAGAAGGGTACAGACATGGATGGAGGCCAGGATGGAGCTCGTGAGGAAACAGCAGGGAGGCCTGAAGGGATACTCAACAGAAGGCTTCACCATAGCTCTGCAGTTGAGCTTTCATAGATCACTCAAGGGGCTGGAGAGATGACTGAGAGGTTAAGAGCACTGGCTGCTCTTCCAACAGCCCTGAGTTCAATTCCCAGCAACCACATGGTGGCTCACGAAGATCACTCCAATGACAGCATGGATGAATCTGCCTCACTTCTGCCCACCAAAAGATCCACCAGCATGTGGCCAATGAAACCTCGGGATCCAGGAGATGAACAGGCCCCTCTCCGGTTCCGAGATGTCCTCAATCACTATAACATAGCCAGCGTCCACCCACTGTCCACCACTTTGGTCCTTCCGGTCTTGAGGACAACAGCATGGAACAGATATGTTTGGTTCACTGGCCCAGCTAAGGAAAATCAGGCCAGGGAGCTGACTCAACTTCATATTCACACATTAGCAGGACTCAGCTCCCATCTTGACCCATGGTCAGACCAGATCATTCCCAAGAATGGATGAACCCAGCCCTGCAGGGATGGCCAGCTTGTAAAGATGAAGATGAAGTGATAAAGGGAGACTTCAGAGTCAAGTCATCATGCCAAAGGTCGGAGGTGTGGGACTCAGGGGACCAAACTCACTCAGTCATTAGAAGGGCTAGGGGTAAACTGGAATAAAGCACGGTGGCATATCGGGGGACAGGCTGACAGCTGTGCAAATGCCAGTGGTGATGGTTGTCCCTTGCTCACCCCAGCCCACCCTGGAGACTTCACCCTCAAAGCATGCCTGCTTACTTTTCTCCAGATCTTGTCAGCTGAGAGTCAAGGTTGGTGCTCCACTCATATCTGATGATCACTAGGGTGGATCCCCAGCCCTCCATACCTCCTGGAGATCCATGGTCCAGAAAGGTCCTCGGTCCTCTGATGAGATCTCTACAGTGCACTCTGGCCCCAGCTCCTCTCGTGCTCAGTTCTGCTTCCCCAAGCTGCGCCCCCCCCACCGCCTTGCTTCTAGGTGAACTCCTACCTCCCCAAAGCTCAGTGCTCTGCTACTGCCCTGTTCTCCAGAGCTCAGAGCTGCCAGTCACCAGCAAGAGCCTCCTGGTCCTCGGGAACTTGTCTCGTCTTGCAGTTCATACAAGCCAGGCTTCCTCTTGCTTCTTCAGGGGATGTGAGCTGCTGAGTGAGGCTGTGGCTCCCTTGTCTCCTTTACCCAGAGGCCAGTAAATAACCTAGACCTCTCCTCCTCCTTTCTGGGAAGAGAGCCCAGGAAGGGACTAGGAGCATGAAAAATTAATTTAGAGCTTAAGTGGTGCCTGTTTCAAAATCCTCTAGTGTCTAGCAGAGCAAATTCCTCCTCAACTGGCCCCTCCTAAGACTGCAGTGATACTCCTGTGACAATCCAGAAGACTGATCTAAGGCCATTCCTGCCTTGTCCTGAGATGCCCACACTTCCAAAGCCCTTTCCACTCTTTCTCTTTCCCTCCTAGCCAGTGACCACTGCATTAGGTGACTGTGGTTTGAGCCATGGCCCAGGTGTGACGGGGCCATTCCAAGCCTCAAGTACAAGACGAGCCTCCTGCTCCCAGGACGGGCCTGCAGAAAATGTCTCCATTGCCGTGTGTTTTTCTGAATAAATCCACTTTCTCCACACAAAAAAAAAAACCTAGAGCTAATCTCTCTCTTCGGAGAAGGCTTTCCTCCCCAGCCTCTGCTGAGCTTGAGGATGAGGTGGCCTCCCACCCCTTGCATCCCCTCATAGTGTGCTGTGAGGCAGGATGGAGCCACCTCTAAGCCTGGATAAAGGTGAATTCCAACAGTTGAGAGAGGTTATTTTTGGAGCTGACACAAATGGTGAATGAAGCACCCCTAGCCTTCCAGGCAGTCTTTGCTTTGTGCTGCGAGGCCCAAAACTAACATTTTCATAATAATTTTCCAGTATCAAAGTGATAGTTTTGATTCAAGACAGCTGGAGCCTGCAGAACTGTGTGGCAGCCTCTCCCTCCCTCGAGCCAAACATGTGCCGCCTTCTCTATTTTAACACCTTTGATAATCATCAAAAAATGCATGGCCCCAGCACTTTTCACAGCTCCCTGACCAGAAGAGTTGCCCCTGAAAGAAGAGCATTGGGTGTCTGTTTTCCTTCTGTGATGCCCTGAGCCCAGGGCTTCGTCTTCCCAGCCTCCCTCTCTGCATTCCATTAGTGATGTCTGATGAAGGAACTGGCCTTTCTGCTACTATTAAAAATGGGGGAAGCCCAAGAAACACAGAAACCCAATATCATGGAAAACTGATATAATCTTTTCAAAACTGTAAAGATTGCTCACCCTAAGGAACATCTGCACAGAAAAGGAAAAAGGCTTTAAACAAACTGGAACGGGGTCGAGTGGCTTGTAAAGGCAGGAGTGCTGAAGAAATGGCTGGCGTGTCCGTGGCCTGCTGTCACCCTGGAGGAGAAAAGCCATCTTCGAGGAGCCAGTTCCCTCACCGAGAGCTTCTGCCATCTGGAACTCATTGTAGGATGGAATACTGAGGTTTGTAAAAAGAAACCTGGCCTTACGATAATTGTTCCTTAAATCATTAATACAGCCTGAGCAACCAGATGGAGAATGAGTGGACAGTGGGGACAGGCTAGGGACCTGTCAGAGTCCTGGCCCACCCCACTGGCATCTACCTTAGGAGCTGAGGCCACCTTCTCCCAAGTAACAGCCTTGGTACAGACGCCAGATGTGCACCAGCCTGTGCTGCAGCAACTCTGTTATCTGTAAGGACCTCCTCCGGCCCTCGGTGCCTTCTGAACTCTCAGGCCGAGCATGGCCAATGCTTGAGGCCTGGCTTCTAGCACCTTGGGAGATGAAGTGGCAAGAGTGGCCTCTGCCACGCTTGGGAATCTGTCAATGACTGAGAGTCAGACATATGGGCCATACGCAGTCAGGACAGAGCTAATGTGGGTCGGGGTGACACCAGTGTGTTGGACATAGGGTTGGGAGGTGGAAGAGGCTTCAGGAGCTAGTCAGGGTCCTTAGAATAAGAGAGCTGCAGTTCCGATATCTTGTCTGCGAAGCCTGGAATCTGAGCTCCCCGAGGCAGAGCCTTGGCACCTACTTTCTCCTGCTCAGTCCCTGCCAGGGAGAGTCCTCGGAGCTGATCTGTCTCTGCTCCTGGTACACTGGTGAACTAAATGGGGAAATGTGAGCACCAGGGTGTCGAGAAGACATGCACGGGGGTCCCAGCACCTCCGAGGACCGTGTGAGCCCTCAGAACAGCAAGGAGACCCTTCCTCTGGGACCCTGAACACTTCTGGATGGATTCCCTGCCCCAGGGAGCTGGAAGGGATCACCAGGGCCTGTGCACTTGTCTCTGGGGACACCCACGCCTTCTGTTCCTTTGCTGTAGAGACTGTTGAAAGCCTCTCTGCTTCTGACCCTGGCTCTAACCTTAGCCCTTCTCTCTCTAGAATGAGGGCCATGTATCCAGGAACTGCCACACACCTGGTCTCTATTATTATTATTATTATTATTATTATTATTATCATCATCATCATCATCATCATCATCATCATCATCATCATCAAATTTTATTCAGATTTCATCCCGATTGTTATCCCCTCGCTTGTATTTTCCCATTCCCACCCTCCCTCTTCCTCCTTATTTCCCTCTCCTAGAGCTCTGACAGAAGGGGACCTCCTCCCCCACCATATGATCACAGCCTATCAGGTCTCATCCAGACAGCCTGCTTCCCCTTCTTCTGTGTGCCACTTGGCTCTCCCCACCAAGGGAAAGTGATCAAACTGGGGACACCAGTGTTCATGCCAGAGGCATGAGATCTTAACCCTCCTCAGGATGAGACCCCCACATGTACCAAGCAGGTTGGCGTGGGGCCCCTCTTCCCTCCCACATTCAGTCCTTGCTGCCTGAAGCCCTGTCCTGCCAGCTCTTCCTTCTTGAGTTCTCAACCCACTCTCGGTGTCTTTTTACCATACCATACTATAGTCCCGGCTGTCCTATCTTGGGTCTGGTCATGGCGGCTTGTTCTGCACAGACTTCTAGATCCCTGTCAGCCTCTATTCATCCTCTTCACCAGCAACTGAAGTGTTCCCACTGAGAGCTCTTTCCTATTCTCCTCTTGCTACAAGCCTTTGGAGGCCTTGGAGGACATCTGTAGGATAAATAGTCCCCGTTCTGTTTCTGTCACCCATATTGGTTATATATGACTGCAGGAACTGACATCCCACAAACCTTAGCTTCTTACTCACACCACGTGGTCACCACAGGAGCTCTGCTCACCCAGGTTTCAAGCTGTCAGGTGTTTTCAGCTGCTGTGTTATATGGAAATATCACCGCAGAAGGCTTTGCATTGGCAGGTCAGCACGCCAGCTACTCCCTCTCACATCTCTGGGCAGGATTAGTGGTGTAGAGACATCTGGCCACCGGGGCCCAGGAAGAGTGGAACTCTGGCATAAGGGGAGGACCAGAAATGGTGACAGCGCCTCAGCCATGTGTGTCTGGAGGTGCCACCTCTGAGCTTCTTCAGAGGCTGTCCCTTCCTCCCGAAATCTCGACCTCCTTCCTGCTTCATGCACAGAATGTCTCTCATTCTCCCAACGGAATGGCTAAGATCAAAAATTCAAGTGACACTACATGCTGGCGAGGATGTGGAGAAAG
Organism: Acomys minous; assembly: GCF_964271855.1. Taxonomy (NCBI): domain Eukaryota; kingdom Metazoa; phylum Chordata; class Mammalia; order Rodentia; family Muridae; genus Acomys; species Acomys minous. The sequence continues at coordinate 92,380,175 of NC_140487.1, forward strand.
AGGAACAGTCCTTCATTGCTGGGGGGAATGCAAACTTGTACAACCACTTTGGAAATCTATCTGGCACATTCTCAGAAAACTGGGAACAGGGTTTCCTTAAGACCCAGCTATTCCACTCCTTGGAATATACCCAGAAAATGCTCTACCACACAACAGGGACATAGGCTCTACCATGTTCATAGCAGCCTTATTCATAATAATCTTAATGTCCCTCAATTGAAGAATGGATAAAGAAACTACTGTACATTTACACTATGGAATACTACTCAGCTAGAAAACAAGGAAATCCCAAAATTTGTGGACAAATGGATGGAACTAGAAATGATCACACTGAGTTAGTTTACCCAGAAGCAGAAAGACTCACATGGTATATACTCACTTATAATTGGACACTAACCCAAAAGGCATGTCCCATGAAAGTCTTCAGTTACCAGGAGTTTGGGATAGATGTGAGGACATCACACTGAGACTCTTGGTAAGAGAAATATAGAAAATGGGGAAATAGAAGGATCCAGAGGATCTTAGAAACCTACAAGAGAACATCATAATGGGTGGATCAGGGCCTTGGGGGGGGGGGCAGTCTGTTCAAACTATTGTACTAACCAAGGACATTACAAGCAGTAAACATCGAACCCTTACTCGGATCTAGCCAATGGACAGGACATTCTCCACAGTTGGGTGGAGTGGAAGGACTAACTCTGACATGAACTCTGGTACCCCATATTTGATGACCTCCCCTTGGTGGGGAGCCCTGGTGCCACTCAAAGAAAGAATAAGCAGGCTACCAAGATGAGACTTGATAGCCTATGACCATATAGTGAGGGAGGAGGTCTCCCTCGGTCATAGACCTAGGGGAAGGGAATAGGGTGAAAGCAGGAGGGAGAGATGAATGGGAGGATACAAGTGATGGGATAACAATTGAGTTATAATCTAAATAAATTAATTTTTTTAAAAAAAAAAGGATGTCTCTCATCCTCAGTTAGGACAGCAGGTGTCCCGAGAAGCTGGCTCTGAATGCACTCTAGCAGGAACCCTTTCTACTCTCACCCTTACCAGAGTTGTCTGGTTAATGTCTGCTTCTTCTTGGACTGTGTGTTGGGCAAGAATAGGCACCTGATTATTCTACCCCTCTACCATCCAGGGTATCTGAGCAAATACTGGTGCAGAAGAATGGTAGGGACTTGGATGGATGAACAGACAGATTTGTGAGTGAAAGCTACAATAAGATCCCCATGGCAGGGCCATAGAGAGTGGCAAAAGGCCCAGAGACCTCAGGAATGAAGCCCCCAGTCCATGCGGAGTGAGCAGCAGAAGGTAAGTGTGGGCTGGGGAAGTGGAGGGTGAGAGGAATGGAGCCTTTGAAGAACCACGTGTCCTGTGGAGAAAGACAGCCTAATCTTAACCCCAATAGTCCAGAGCTTCCCAATGGGGTCAGGGTACACGTGGATTTCACAGGTAACAACAGAGTTCCTGTGCATAGCCAGAACCAGCACTGCACCTGCCTTTCCCAGCCCTTCATCCCTCCCCTAGCATCTTCTCTTCTCTCTGGAGGATAAAAGGCACCTAAAGACCCATTGGTACATTTTTCTTTTGGAAGCTAGGTGCTTTCCAAGAGCACACATGGGTCCCACTAGCAACAAGCATGGTACTTAAGCTAACGTTGTGGCCTCTGACTGAGATCCACTGTCCATTCTGTGCCATGAGAGCTCAGATGCCTGGGGTCTGCTGTCTCTCTAACCATGGAGACATCTGTGATCTCCCCAGTCCACTGCCCCACCTGCATCCCTCAGTGGATATAAGGACATAAACACTAAAGTGTCCCAATTTCACTGCCCAAGCATCATCTCAATCTTAGCCAAGGAGTGAAGATGCCAGGCAACTTCCTAGTGTCCCCCTCTAAAGCCTTGAGGGCCAGACAAGACAGTGCCTGTTCAGTGTAAGTGACATCAGAGGCTCAAGCTCAGAAACTGAGGAACAGTGTCCAGGCACTCAGCAGGATTCTGCAGACGATACTCAGAGCCCAAGGGACTGAATCCCACAGTGATGACTGTCATTTCCTCCCTCTTTTTCCAATACCTTCCCCATCCCATCTGTCACCAGATCTTCCTTATGTCACCACGTTTTCCTCTTAAACATCTCAATGTTCATATGTTCATATGAGTTTCAACAGCAGCCCACTCCAAAGGCTGAGCCATCTTGAAAGCACAGCCATACATGGGACATGTCCCTGATACACACCTTCTGCTCTGGAGTCACAATTAGGGTTAGCAAGATTTTTTTTTCCACATCCTGAACTGAAGGAAGCTCCAACTTCAGCTCTTGCTACCTTCCCTCGCAGCCTATTCTCCAGCCACAAATACTTCTGAAAGTGCCCACGTCCCTCCCTTCCCATTCTGTGCATGCTAATCTCTTTACCTAGGACACCCCCTCCTTTGTTAGGTTAGTATAAGCCTCTGAGATGGAGAAGAAGGTAGGCATTGGGAACAGGGCCTGGCCAAAGCGGAGTGTCATGTTGCATGAGTCTTCTCCATTGGTTAGGACCTGCCTTCTCAACTCTGGAGCAAGAATCAACTTTCACTGCAACAGCCCCAGTTGCCAGAGACCACAGTACCCAATGCATAGCAATTGCTCAATAAACTATGGGTAGCTGACTGGCTGACAGTTGGGAAAGGGCCCTGTTGAGCACACATACCTGCTCCTTCAGTTCAAGCTCCCATCTGTGGGTGACAGGGTTCCAGTCAAGCCCAGAACTGTCCTTCCACCCTGCCATAAATCCCAGTGGCCTAACTTTTGTTGAACATCCCCGCAGAGTTCCTCCCACCTAGCAATGGCTGTAATGGAAGAACTGGGTTTTGCCAAGGCAGTGGTGGCCATGGCTCCCTTGAGGCTGTTCTCCCACCCTGCCACACTGGGCAGCCTTTTCTCCTGGCAGTCATTTGCCAAGCAGTTCCAGGTTGACTGGTTCGACTGCAAACTCAAATGCGTTCATTGAATGAGTGAATTCTAGGTTCTGAGCAAAGAACATGGGATCTCTTGTTCAGTCTCCCTGCCCCCACCCCAAATCCCAGAAGATCAGTGCCTGCACGTATACTTCTGCTGTCAGGGGCCTTGTTAACTGTAGTGTTTCCTCCAGGGCTGGTGGCACTAAGTGCTGAGGCCATTGTTAGGCAGCTCTGGCATCTGCTTCCTATGGCCTTCCTCATACCATCTCTGAGGTGTCAACATGCCACAGAGGTCTTGCCAGCCTCTGGTGACTCTGAGGGGTAGATAGGCCTTGCTCCACATCTCACCTGATGTCTCCTTCTCCAGAACATTGAATTCCCACTCTTTCTTTGCAGATTTTTACAGGGAAACTCTTTGTTCTCCATCTCTGAGTTTTTTTTGTTTTTGTTTTTGTCAAGGTTTGTCATTGTCCTGCCCCATATCTCTGACAGGTGACACTGAAATTCTAGTACTATCTTTTTGGAGAAAGTGAAAACCTGAGTACTGAAGCTAGTGATTTGGCTCAAGTCATGCAGGCACCCAGTGGTATGAAACAGTTATCTCAGTGCTACCAATAAACAAATCTCCAAATGGACCAGTCATACATCTAAGCTGAAAGGAATCAAAAATAATGTCAGCTGACTCAAAGGACAAAGAGTAGATGGAAGAACCTTGTGACCGACAATCAGTGAGAGGCTGCCCCTAGATTGGCTAAATTAGTCAGAAAAAGGTCTGGGCCTTGGCTTGGAAGAGATAGTGTCACATGTTCTTGACAAAGGTACATGATGTCTGGACCCAGCATATGCCTTTGCCTATGAGTGGGAAGTAAGGTGAGCTGAAGAGGTAATAGGTTTCCTGTCCTTGGAGGCAACCAAACTACTTACATAGTGCTTGTTCTCTCTCTCTCTCTCTGTGTGTGTGTGTGTGTGTGTGTGTGTGTGTGTGTGTGTGTGTGTAACAGAGAGAGAGACAGACAGACAGACAGACAGACAGAAAGAAAGACAGACAGACAGAGACAGACAGAGACAGAGAGAGAGACAGAGAGACAACAGAGAGAGAGAATGGTGCATATATTCGTGTATGTATGGATGTGGGGAGGGCGCAGGTGTATGCATGCACAGCTCATATGTGGAGGTCAGAAGGCAGCCTTGGGTGCCATTCATCAGTGCTTTCCACCTTTCCTTAGAACAGAATCTCTCTCTGTCCTGCAACGTTGCTGACCCTGCTAGACTGGCTGGCCAGCGAGCCCTGCCTGTCCCCACCTCCCACTTCACAGTCACAAGGACTGCAAGCCCACAACAGTTCAGCCAGCTTGTTCTGTGAGAATATGAACTCAGGTTCGCATGCTCGCAGGGCAAGCTCTTTGTAGACTGAGCCCTCTCCATAACCCTGTCCATATCCTTTTTCTATTGCACACCCACGTGCCCATCCCTGGGCTGTGAACCACCTCAAGAGCAGGGCACCAATTAGTGTCTGTGACAAGTGCCTTGCGAAAGACTTGGCTCAGTGGCTGGATGAAGGATGGAACACACAGGGCTTGGGACATCAGATAGCAAGATGCCTAACCATTCCTTCAGATGGCCTCTAACACCAGCCCTCCACAATCATCAGACACACTTTCCTGTTTTTCCTACACCCAAAGGTGGAACCACCATGGCCATGACACCCATCGGCTCTAAGCCATTGCCTCCTCAAAGCTCATTTGGCTCTCTCTGCTACCTTCCCTCTCACCCCACTATAAGAGGCAGGTGGGTGAGTGGCCTTCAGAGCCTGGAGCAGAAGATAACAATAGATAAGGTCCCCAAAGCCCACAGCCTCTCACTGTGTCCCTGCTACCTTAATGCTCCCTCTTGGCTGAGTGGGTCCCGCTCTCTGAACTGTCTCTCAGCATCACACAGGATGCTCCCTGTCCTGTGGGCTGGTGAGGCTGGTAAAGTGGGAGTATATGCTCTGATGGGGACACAAAGTGAGATGGGCCACCAGGCTTTCCTGTCTTTAGTCTCTATAGTAGAGAGCTGACCTCCACAGAGCAACTATCAGTCCCTACATTTGAAGGAAGCCAGCAAGGAGAGTCTCATTACTCTCTCCCTCTTTGTTAGCCAAGTGCCCCAATGCTGTGCCTTCATTGGAGGGAGTAGTGGGTGACAACAAGATTCCTCATGTCCTACTGATACTCTGCCTCTACCTTGTGGTCCTCAGGGTCTCCTTACCCTTCATGAAGGCCTCTCATTCCGTCATCATGCAGAGTGCATGGGGGTGGGGGGAAGCGAGGCCTTATGGGTAGGTTTCAAAGAGCCTCTGGCTTTATCCCTTTTCCTTCCTCATCCTGGAGAGCCCACCCTGTGCCACCCCCTATTGAGGGGGAAATTATACCAGGTCGTAATGGGGTGGGGGGAGCCGAAGGGAAAGCGTCTCTGCTATTCATCCCAACCGCTGCACGGACCTCTTGAGCATCCATTGTGCTTGCCGGCTGCCTGGGCCTCAATTGTGATCAGGTGGTCTATGTGGTCCCCTCCCCCTGGCCTGGGATAGGAACAGGCAGAGGCAATGGGCTGGCCCGCATAGTTCTCTGTCCATCTTCTTCTCACGGGGCTTTTGTTGAGTAAAATAGCACCCGCCACTTGACCACTTTAAACGGAGGCCAGGCACTTGAACGTGGAAATAGGGGCCCAGGCGCTGGGAGCAGAGGGACAATGGCCACCCTCAATTAGCTCACTGAGGTGCCCCAAATGGACTTGAGGAGGGGCCATGACCATGGCCTGCTCATGCATATTTATCACAAGCTGGGCTTGCGGGTTCCCATGGCAGCAGGAAGGGTGAGGGGCTCCCTGGGCCCTGCAGAAGCTGCAGTTCAGAGCCAATCTGGCCTGAGGTAGATCACCCCAGGTAGATCAAGACACTGCCTTCAGCCTTTGCTTGTCCTTGTGCCTCTACTTGGCCCTGAGGCTCATGGCCAGGATGACTGGAGATTCTAGGCCATCAGGGACAAGGACCCCAACAATGTTCTGGACACCTCTACGAAGGCCAGAGTGGGGAGAGGCATGCTTCTCCCGTCAGGGGATACCCAGGGTGGTAGGCAGTCAGTCACGGGAAATGCATTTATTGGGTGTTGGATATGTGCTAGGGCCCCAGATAAGTGTCCTCTACTGTCTTATCAGAGCAATGACATCAGTTCTGGGTGCCATCTCTGTAAGAAGTTTATGCTCAAGGTGAAGTGGGGTATTTGTTTGTCTAAGATCTAGTGGATAGTACAAGCTATGGGGCTGGGCTCTGACTCAATCCCCACTCAGCACTGGGAATGAGCAGGTTACCGTTGCTTGCGCTAGCACTGTGTAAGCCGAGCTCAGGTTACCTCCTTAGTCATTCCCGATAACACAAAAAAAGCTCAATTTGCCAGGCCTGGAGACTGGGACCAAGAGAGTGCCCTTTCCCAGGTAAGTAGGTAACAAAATGGGACCCAGCTCACCCTTAGTCACTTGTTTCCTTCGTTTTTAAAGCCCCTTTGCTTCCAGACCCTGTCACATTATGAGAAACCTCTGAGGTTACCCGTGCCCTGGACAGCCTGCATCAAAAGCAGCTGCAGCTGAGCCTCCCAGCACCCTCCTAAGAGACTCTGGAGTCCCATCAGGAGCCTCTGCTGATGCTCCGATTCCCCAGCAGCGCTCCAATCTCTGCTTCTTTCTGGAATGGAGTTTTTCTGAAAACGCACACCAGCTCAACGCAGCACAAAAGACCAGGACCACAGAGATGCTCCCAACCCAGAGTGACAGCAAGGTAGCCAGTGTCCCCATCTGGTGCGCTTCCAGCAGGCTGGCCTGCTCCCGATTTCCCTTCTCTCAGCTCACGCTCAGGGCTGAGCAGATGGATCAGATTGGGCTGACTTCAGACCCTCTTGCTCACTGGGGTTGAACTGTGTTGGCTGCAGTGTGCTGTTGGAGGATGAGCTAAGTATTGCTGCAGTGAGTTAATCTGGGCTAGGCTTGGTGGAGGGGAAAGGCGTTGACAAGGAATTCCTTCAGTTCACTCTTCTACTGACTTGATCTTTGGCTATGGGCAAGTCTCAGGCTGGGTAACTTGCCAGGAGCCCTAACTCTGAGAAGGCGGGGTTCCAAGAGTGAAGGGTCCCCATGGACAGAGGAGGAGTCGTTTCCCTTCTGGCCCTCATATGCTATTGACATCGCACAAATGGAAAGTGGACATGGCTTGTTTCTGTCACAGCAAGAAAAAATAAAAGCTTCTGACCCAGGAGCCAACTGCCATGATGTTCCACACACGTCAGCGTAAGTCCTCAGCTCATAAGCACACAAGCCACTTCAGGAAAAGAGCCAGGAACTAATTCAGCTGTGACTGACCATGTCTGATATGACCCCCAACACCAGGGTCTTTCAGCACCTCCGAGAGGGGTTTGTGGGCACTGAGAAGAAATGTGCAGAGCACTTGGCTCCATCCCAGGCGTATAGAGAGACCGTGCATTGGTTACTTTTCTGATGCTATGACAAAACTTCATGGTCAGAGGCAACTTATAGAATGAAGAGTTTATTTGGGCCTATGATCCCAAGGGCATAAGTATCTATCATGGCCAGAAGGCAGAGCAGCAGGAACAGTGGCAGGAGTGGGCAGCTGAGAGCCCACGTCTTCCAAGACTAGCCTGCAGCAGAGAGAGAGCAAATTGACACTTGACAATAAGAACAGAGTAGACTTAGTGTGTCTGGTTTTATATTGGGGGTCTTTAATCCACTTGGACTTTAGTTTTGTACAGGGTGATAAATATGTATCTACTTGCATTTTTTTCTGCATGTGGACATCCAGTTAGACCAGCACCGCTTGTTGAAGATGCTATCTTTTTTCCCCATTGTATGGATTTGGTTTCTTTATCAAAAATTAAGCGTTCATAGGTGTGTGGATCTATTTCTGGGTCTTTGATTCGATTCCATTGATCAACCAGCCTGTTTCTTGCTGGTACCATGCTGTTTTAATTACTGTTGCTCTATAATACAGCTTGAGATCAGGGATGGAGATTCCTCAGGAAGCTCTTTTATTGTACAGGATTGTTTTAGCTATTCTGGGCTTTTTGCTTTTCCATATAAAGTTGATCTTTCAAGGTCTTTATTGTGTAGGTATTTTGATAGGGATTGCATTGAATCTGTAAATTGCTTTTGGTAAGATGGCCAATTTTACTATGTTAATTCTCCTTTACTCCTCCATTTCTGGTGGGAGTGAAAACTTCTGCAACCACTTTGGAAATCAGTCTGGCACTTTCTCAGAAAATTGGGAATAGTGATACCTCAAGACCCAGCAATACCACTCCTGGGCATACACTTGAAAGATGCTCCACCAACGACAGTTGCTCAGCTATGTTCATAGCCGCCTTACTTGTAATAGCCAGAATCTGGAAACAACATAGATGTTCCTCAATCGAAAAATGGATAAAGATACTGTGGTACATTTACACAATGGGATATTATTCAGCTATTAAAGACAAGGAAATCTCGAATTGTGCAGGCAAGTGGATGGAACAAGACAAGATCATCCTGAGTGAGATAATCCAGACCCAGAAAGACACACATGGTATATACTCACTTATAAGTAGATATTAGCCCAGCGTAAATGTTCTCTAAGAGTCTCTACTCAGTGGGGGATTGGGACAGCTGCTGGGACTCTTGCAGCTTCTAGCCTAGCTGCAGATACTATTTCCCCTGAAGCCTTTTGAGCCTGTCCTGTGGACCTCTGCTGTCCACGTTACTACTTTCTCCCAGGTTCCCACTAGAACAGCCCGTCCAACTCTACCTACAGCATCCAACTGCTTTTCTAACCCAAAATTCTAAAGTCTTCCACATCTCCCCCAAAAATCAACATGGCCACATTCTTCATAGCCACTGCCCACCCTCTAGCATCAAGGCTTTGTATTGGTGACTTTTCTGTTGCTGTGATAAAACACCATGGCTAGAAGCAACTCGTGGAAGGAAGAGTTTATTTGGACTTACAATTCCACTGGGATAGGCATCCATCGTCACAGGAAGGCACGGCAGCAAGTGGCAGGCAAGGCAACAGATGAACCAAATTTTTGAGGTCACATCCTCAAAGGCTAGCATGAACCAGAGAGAATGAACTGGAAGTATAGTGAAACTATACAATCTGCCTTCAGCCATGACCTTCCTACAGGAAGACTGCACCACACAAAGTCTCCCCAACAATACCACTATCTGGGAACCAAGTTGGGGGCAGTTTTCATCAACCACGGCGGACTGCCATCAAAGGATGTTCCTACTCTCAGCATGAACCACATCAGCCCTGGCTAGCAGTGACTCCTGACAGCACTGAACAGACGATGCTGAGTGTCCTGTTGCCAGCATCTCCACTCTGAGTGGCTTTGAGCAGACAGAAGGCAGCCCCCCACCCTCACAGGAAAGGCCCTCACTTCATTCACAAAGTTACAGGCTCTCTCTGCTTGGCCTAGTCCTCGCGCAAATGTCAGCACCACTTTTCTGAGGGACACTCCTTTTCTTCTCTTGGCCCCAGACAGCCCATCAATATTCCTGAACCATGTGTTCTCCCGCCTCCCAGCTATGCACCTGGCCCTGGACTTTGCTGGTCACTCCTGCTGGTGGGAAACCCCCTCCAGGATTCATACCAAAATTCTAAGCCTTCCAGACCCAGGCACCATTTGCAGGCCCACACCGTCCACATCGAAGGCTGGAAGATTTCAAATGAGCTGCAAATGGCTTGTGAGGTTTTGTCCCCCAGGCAGAAAAAGGGCCTCCCACAAGGGTCACCATACAGAATTGGAGCAAAATTCAGTTCTTTATTTTTTGGCTTCCTGACATTCAGGCTAGTCTGTCTGCCTTTGGTATCAGTCTGCCCAACCAAAGCACAATAATTGAGCACTAGCTGTATACCATACACTAGGAATAGCAAAGCAGACAAACTATGGCCCACATGATTAAAGCATTTAAGAAAGTCTTTAGCAGGAAAGTCAGTCATTTGTTCTTCAACCAAAATAACAGCCTACTTTGACCAGGTCAAAAGACCAGTTCAGAGGCCCCCCACCCCAAACCTGCTTCTACTCCCCAGAGGCTGGCCTCTGTGGTAGGGACAAGGCCTGGTGGTAGGGCAGGCCACCCACCTTTTCCTGAAGGGACCTATATGTATGAGCTCATGTCTGGAGGCCCTGCAGCTCTCAGAGCAAGCTCTACACACAAGCCTTCTTGTGATTCACAGAGATGCAGTGGGGGCTGCAGGGCCCCCAAGCTCTGGGCGCTCAGGGCTGTCAGCAGACACTCCCATGGACGAGGGTGCTGGGCTTTGATATGGCATTAATACACTAATATCTTAATCCCACCACCACCCGCCAGCTGCCTGGCCACACAGCGGGACCCTGGGGACAGAATTTCCAAATTACATTATTGAATGTTTACCTAGTGAGCAATCCAAAGAGTGTTTAACACCAGCTGAGGGTAGCGCATGTGCACAGGACAGCCTCACACCACAGCCCCGAGCACACCACCCACACTTGAACCCTTCCCTGAGGAGACGCAGTTGGGCATATAGCACGTCCTTGGAAACACATGTGACACACACACACACACACACACACACACACACACACACACACACTTCACATCCTCCATATTCACAGCACGTGTGCACGCCAAGTCATGCATTCACGCAGCCTCATGTGCTATTACACCAGGAACCTGCCTTCCCGAACCTCTCAACCATAGGGAATTCCTGCTGCCTAATCTGGGGAAGTGTGCTAGCAAAAGGTTGTCCCTGAGCTTGCCCTAGAAACTCACTGTTTCTGGGTCTTTGGAGTAAGAATCCAGCCTCATCAGGATCCCTGGCTCCCGTTGCCAAGTTCAAAGCTACTCTAAGCTCTCCCTGACGGGGCTGCTTAATGTGCCTGCTTATGTGGGGTTGCTGCCCCCTTTTTCCTGTTCCCCCCAACCAAACATTCGCTCCTCTTTCCAGACTGGCAGGCTGCTCTCACTACCAGAAACACCCACCCCTCCTCTCATCCTTGAATCCCAACTGCTCAGCCTTCACAGGAAACCCGGTCCATTCCAACCTGCAAAAAATGACCACCTGCTTCAGGGTTCTCTGCACTGGCCCTGACTTAGGATGCAGGGAGGCTCCTCCCTCAACATGAGAGTGGGAAAAGCTCCTATCATGGGGTTAGAGTGAGGACTGAACATCAGTCGCAGGCTGGCGCCCAATAAGGCATCTCGTGTGTACATCACTAGATGCCCGTGATGAGTATGATGATGATGATGCTGAGAGCAACAAACATGCGTCCCGGCCGCCTCCATCCAACCCCTCCTGAGCTGTATGAGCAACAAGAGATGTGATCACCATCACTCCGCAGCCAACAGTGGGACTCGGGGACGCTTGGGAAAAGCCACTGAAAGAATCCCACCTTCAGCTCTGCACTTTCACTGATAGATTTTTCTAGATACACTCACTTGAAAGGGAAGTCTGAAAGTTCCCCGAACTAAGAATGTCCCCCCACTTAGCTCTGCACACTCTGGCTCTGCCACAGCAAGCATCCTGTGGCTTTGAATAAGTCCATTCTTCTCCCTGAGGATGGTTGTCAAATAAAGAAGTTGGTTGACAAGACTCCCCCCCCCCCAGGTTTCCTGCATCTCTGGGGTTATACAATCTAAGCCAGCCACAGCTATGAGGACTCCAATCTAGATGAGACTGTGTCAGCAAGGCCAGACCAATGGGCTGGAACTGCTCTCTCAAAGGTCTTGTGGGCCTGGCTGAGCTGCCTAGGTTTTGTCTTGTAGACCAGGAGACGCCAAGCTTTCCTGATCCTGAGGCTCGCCTATAGCAAAGTTAAAAGTCTAGATTCCAACCTACTCCGTAGCCGGAGATGGGAATTCTTCTTCAGCATTATTGCTCTTAATATATTTATATAGTTGAAAATAAGTTTTTCACATAATATATTCTGATCACAGCTTCCCCTCTCCCCAATCCTCTCCTCTTCCTCACCTTTAATACCAACACTCCAGGAGGCAGAGGCCAGCCTGGTCTACAAAGTGAGTTCCGGGACAGCCACAGCTACACGGAGAAACCCTGTCTCAAAATTCAAGAAAAGAAAAGAGAAAATAAATGGGGGACAGAATTGGAAACCATAACATAAGCAAAAGGTCAGCAAGACCAAAAAAAAAATGCCCAAACAAAGCAATATGAGACAAAAAAAAAAAAAACAACAACAACAACAAATTCTGCTGAGTTTGTTCTGTGTTGGCCATCAGCTGCTGAGCACAGGGCCTGTCTTTAACTGAAAGTAAGATACCCAGTGAGATTTGATTGAAGAAAATTAATTTTTTTCCTTTGCCAGCTTGTGAGATGGAGATTCTTGTCTAGGTGCTGGGAACCTGTCTTCTTATCAAGTGCTCTAGGTGACTCTTAAAAATAAGGCAAGCTTGGCGAGTGCTGCCAGATGAGACCAAATTTCTGACAGGATTGTGCATGGGAGAGGCACTCACATGCATTGCTTACATGGTGTGGGCAGGCGCCAAGATGCAGGACAAGGGCCCAGCTGCAGGTGTCCAGGGTCCTCCCTCCTTCCCTCCTTACCCTGAGGCCTTGGACACATCGTATAACCTTTCTTTATTCCCCCCCCCTTGTAAAATGGGAAGCATCCAACTCCCACTCCTGTGAATCAAATCCGCTAGAAGATGGCTTTCCCAAGGCTAAGAAAAAAATGAGGCTGTAGCCAGAAGCATGAATGGAAGCCTCTGCGAAGAGAGCTGCCTGAGAGGCGAGGCGGGCTGGGGCAAGCTGGGGAAGAAGGCAGTCAGTAAGGAGATGGGCGCGTGGGTTTCCCTCTGGCTATCCAAGATTGCCTACTCTGTCCATCCAGCCCTCCACCAAGAGTCATAGCTTATTTCCCCCCACACCACTGCTAAGTGCTGGGTGTGGAAACAGGAACACAGTTTCCCAGGCACCATCCGTCTCCTTGTAGATTTTATATTCTAGAGAGAATGTTTTCTCTTTTTTTTATTATTTAGTTAGTTAATTTATTCAGATTACATCTCGATTCTTATCCCATCCCTTGTATCCTCCCGATCCTCCCTCCATCCCGCTTTCACCCTATTCCCCCTCCCCTAGGTCTGTGTCCACAAGGGACTTCCTCCCCCACTATATGGTCATAGGGTATCAAGTCTCATCTTGGTTGCCTGCGTATCCTTCTTCTGAGTGCCACCAGGCCTCCCCACCAAAGGGAAGTGGTCAAATATGGGGCACCAGAGTTCGTGGCAGAGTCAGTCCCTACTCTCCACTCAGCTGTGGAGAATGTCCTGTCCCTTGGCTAGATCTGAGTAGGGATTCGATGCTTACTGCATGTATTGTCTTTGATTGGTGCAGTAGTTTGAGTAGACAGCCCACCCTGGGTCCAGATCCGCCCATCCTGATGTTCTTCTTGTAGGTTTCTAGGACCCTCTGGATCCTTCTATTTCCCCCATTCTCCCATACTTCTCTCACCTAGAGTCCCACTAGGATGTGAGAGAATGTTTTTTAATGACCAAATAATTAAAATAATTCTGAGCCCTAACAGAGGATATAGTGGGAGACATCACAAGGAACAAGCGGATGGCCAAAGAAGACCTCTCTGGAGGTGGCATTGCTCTTGTGTGGGACGTGGAGGATGAGGAGAGGACACAGGCAAAGAAAAGTCACCTCCTGGCGTGCTCCAGGAACTGCAAAAAGGCCGGTTTAACAGGGACAACGGGAACAGTGGCACAGATGAAGGTACTGGCGTCAACAGAGGCCTTGATCAGAAATCTGGATTTCTTTAAAGCACGATGTAGAGGTTTGGGGCTAAAGATGGCGTGGTTTGGTTTATATTTTAAGAAGTCCCTCTAACAGCTGTGCAGAGGTAGACAGTTGGGGGCGAGCAGAAGGGAGAAACCTGCTAATAGGCTCTTAACCCAGGAAGTGGCAGCAGGGGAAGTGGGGGTGCAGGGCAGATGGGCAGAGTCAAGAGCCCTTCTAAGGCTGAGCTCAGTGGTCTCAGGCAGGTGGAGCTAAGAAAAGAGGAGAGCACAGGCTGAGGCCTGGGGAGGTGGCAGAGAGCCCCACTCATTGCAACTTGAGGTTTCCCAGAACCGGGAACGACGGACACAAGCTTTGTGAGAGGTACCCACAGGCCTCTCCTCCCACAGGCCGATAGCGCACCTCCGGGAAGACTGGGAGAGTCCTCACCTGCCACTTAGTTCCAGAAGATTCTTCCAGGAAATTTGCACACAGTCAGTGTTTAAGAACGTGGTATCTGAAGTCAGACTTCCAGGCTCGAACTAAGGAGCTGCTTCCTACTGTGCGTTCTAAACTAGTTATTCACTCTGTCTCTGCTTCTAGTTCCCTGGTAAACCTGGTGTGAGAACGGTGCCCTTCCTAGGATGGGTGCCCTGCTGTACTTATCAAGTTCCTAGAAAAGTAGCTGGCATGAAGGAGATACTCAGAAATAGGAGCACCACTGACCACTCTGTGACTGCAGCTGTTTCCCTCGTGTCATGGCGTTTGCCTTCCAGAAATTTCTCCTTCACTTAGGAACCACATGGCTGCCAATCAGTTAACACTCAGAGGCCAAAATTCTCTCTTCCCTGGTAGGCACCTCCATGGGGGGCAGGGACTCTGTCCAGTGGTTCTCCTCAGGGGAAGATAAGGAAGTAACCTGCCCCGGGCTGAATCCACAGGCCTGGCCTCAGAACCGGGAGGCCCCTGGGCACCTTGGGGGCTGAGGCAAGGCTCTCTTGCTGAGATTGACCCCAGGTGCAGGGACAAGCTGATTATTATTACCATTTGAACATAAAGTATTAAAAATTGGATCCCAGCCAAGGGCGCCACTTGGGAAGATTCTGGAGAGTTCAGGAGGTAGGGATCACTGTGAGAAGCAGGTTACTGGGCATGTGTCCTTGTGCGGGCGTGTATTTTATCCTGGGTCCTTCTCTGTCTCTCTGCTCCCTGTCTACCATGCAGTGAGGAGCCTCTGTGTTCCTGGCCCCTCCTTCCCCCTCCCCCCACTGCCCTATGTTGCCTGCCTTGCCAGGGCCCAGATCAATAGAAGCAACAACTGTGGGTCAAAAACCAATGAAACCATGAGCTAAAAGCAACCTTCTGCCATCAGGTTGTTTATGACAGGTCTCGTGTCACACAGTGAGCCAAAAGGTGAATTCCATTGTCCTTGAGGAATGACAATGATGACCAAAACATGAGCAGTTTTTTTTGGGGGGGGGGGAGTGTGAGGGAGTGAGGCCTTTGCAAGATCCTGTTAGTTCATGATCTCCATGGACTAACAGCCAACTCGTAGCTCAGGTGTCTAAGGGTAAGAACACTGGGTACCTGGAGGGGGGGGGCTCACAGTCATCACAGCTGGCTCAAGGGCCCTACGCCAGGTGTCCTCATTGCTGCTCAAAGCCCTGCCCCCATGTCACAGGCTTCCCTTTGCCCACCCCACCAGTGCAGTTCCCATGCCTTCCTGTCCCGGACTCTTCTCAGCTTGCCCCTTACCTTTTCACAATGGGCCCTCCCTGCTGGCCTTCACTTCTTCAGTTTGCCAGCCACAGAGAAGTCATTACTCTCAAAAGACAAACTCAAGAAAAAAAATCAAAGAAGAAAATCATTCTTCCTACCCCTTATCACACAATTTCAGAACCCATTTGCAAACACACTCACCCCAGCCCATAAATTTTGGCTGTCTTATAAGCAACTTACCCTTAAAACTAATGAAAGGAGAGCCAGGCATAGTGGCACATGCCTGTAATTACAGCACTTGGGGAGACAGAGGTAGGCAGGTTGCTGTGAGTTCAAGGCCAGCCTGGTCTACAAAGCCATTCGAGGACAGCCAAGGCTACACAGAGAAATCCTGGCCCTTGTTCCCTTTTCTAGTCTGGCACCTCTACCCTCCCCAGCCCACACAGGCCTGGGGATACAACTGGCTGTTTACAGATGGCTCTCCCCTCCTCAGCCTGTACCTCCTTCTGTGGGGGACCCTGACAGGATGCGCTCTCCACAGCTTGCTCTTTGTGGGCCTTCGGGGTAAAAAGTAAAGGTGGAGTCAAATTCTCCCAGTTCTAGCTGGTTCTAACAATAAGTGCTCTCTCTCTCTCCTTGAGCCAAGTAAGTGTTCTGGTTGACAAGGAGAGAGCGATAACCCCAGTCCACAGCAGGGAGGTAGGAGCCAGGGAAGCTAGGCCAATGGCCCATCTGCACATGAGGACAAAGGGCAACGTATAAAGGAGAAGGAATGCTTTAAAATAATACTGCCATCTAAAAATAGTGCACAGCTTGGCCTGGCTGACGCGGAGGGGTCACGTTTTATGGCTGCCCGCATCTGCTTTTCTGGGATGGTGCAGCTCAGCCTCCTCTGGTTATAGATTTTTTCCATGAGCTCGGATCGGATTTCCCTGTCCCACTGCTCAGCCCACGGGTCAGTGGCTAATTTTCCAACGTTTATCTTTCCCCTTTACAATTTCCCCACGTAAACGGCCTATGCCTTCAGCCCCCTGGATTTCTAACTTGGGCCTGGAATTTGGGACAACAAGGCTGGTAGACCTCCCAGGCTTCTCAGAAACCCTGAAGCCGTTTGTAAGGACCAGATCCGTTGGGACTAGAAGCAAGCTGATCTGTTCCGGGTGCCCTGATGGGGTGGACCTGGCAGCTTATTTTTGTTCCGTAGGGCCCCGCTACTTCAGAGCCTGCGTAGCCCATCTTTCAGTCTCTTTCATATCCCATATCTATGTTAGCTTTACAGCATCCAACTTGGGAAAACGAGTACAGTTGGCATCCTTGCTGCCCCCATTGCACTTCTACTCTCGGAACAGGCTGGAGTGACGTCACTGTTATTGCCATGAATGGTCACGTGGGAAAGAGCAAGGCTAAGTAGGGCTGTGTTGACTTGGAGCCTCTGCTGAAAATGCTCACTCTTCAGCAGGGATAAAAGGCTTTGGGGCCCAGATATGGGGGGGAGGGGCTGTGTTTCTATCCACATGGACCAGTCTTCTATTTAGCCTACCCGACCACAGAAAGGATCCTGGTCTACACCTCAAAGTGGGTCCAGCAATCTCTCAGATTTGTTCCTGACTGCTTCTCGTGTGAGGTTTGCCTCCCCAAAGCCTATCCTGCCCACATCGGGCACAAGGACAACAGAAATTCTAGGTGTGTTTCTCCGGACAGTTCATCCATGTCTCCAGTGAGGAAGACAAAGGAGGAAAGAAAGGAAAGCCTCAGGCTGGAGCTTTGGCATTCCTGTGTGAAAGATGAAGGTGTGTCTGATAAGCCAGCCAGTTGCTCTCTGAGCAGCTTGATCCCTAGGCAAGGGAGGCATTGGGCTACTTGGGACCACCTCCTTCCCATCCTGAGTAGTCAGATGAACACCTGGTCCTCCACGCAGGGAGCAGCTAGGCAGTGGGTGCGCTGCTGGGAGACCCTGGTACCAGACTCTCTACAGGACGAGACGTATGGATATTGGTATCTCCAAGAGTATGGCCTGCCAAAATCTTAGGAGGAAAAGATTTTGGACCGGAACTTCATATGATCTGAGCTACCTTGTTCCTTCCCCCCCCCCCAAGACATCCCAAAGCACACTGCCTCCTGGCCTGTAGTTACTTTTTCTGTTGCTGTGATAAAATACACTAATAAAGAAAATTAATAAAGGACCATTTATTTTGTCTTACAGTTTACAGTTACAGTCCATCATTGCAGGGAACTCACGGTGACAGGAGTATTAGGACGCCGGGCACATTGCATTTGAACTCGGGAAGCAGAGCACGGGGAATGCTTCTACTCAGCTGTTTTTCTCCCTTTTATACAGCTGATGAACCCAGCAGATGCAGTGGCACCACCCACATCTCGGGCAGTCTTCTCACCTCAATTAACCTAATCTAGAGAACCATTTACAGACATGCCTAGAGGCTAACCTAATCTAGATAATCTTTCCTGAGTGTGCCCAGAGGCTTGGCTCCTGTATGATTCTAGAACCTATCCAGGTGATAATCAGTGTTAACCATCTCGAAGTCTCATTCTGTGATGAACAGTTTTTTTTTTCTGTAACAGTTTCCTCTCAGGACTGAAACATTCCAGCCCTCGGGGAAGCTCCTTAAGCAGGAAGGTAGACAACTGAAAAGAGCTGCAGGAAGTCCCTGAAACCAACCAGATTCACTAGGCTCCCCTATCTGCCAGAATAATTTTTTTAAAAAAAAGCTGAGGGTCCTTCTCAGAAGAACAGAGCTCAACTGCAAAAAGATTCTTAGACAATCTAAGTTACGAAGAAGCCTCTGAGACCAGACCAGCTGCCTGGGAGAAGCAGAAGCCAGCTGAGCTGCCTGGAAGAGGTTTAGACCAGTCACTGGGAAAGGACACTCTCCAACCTGATGTCCTGTCCAGGTTTCCCAGATTTCATGAGCTGTCACCCATGCTGGGATGGGCCTTGGTAATGAAGCTGTCTTTGAGTCATTTCTACAACTGTAAGTAACCCCAATGTACTCATTGGTTCACAGAGTGGTGGTGGTGCATGCCTTTAATCCCAGCGCTCGTGAAGCAGAGGCAGGTGGATCTCTGAGTTCAAGGCCATCCTGATGTAGGGAATGAGTTCCAGGACAAGACAGCAAGAACTAAAGAGAGAAACTTTGTCTTGAAAACAAATGATCAAACAAAAAAAATCTCATTGGTTCACCAAGTTGGACTCTGGTCCATTTTGAGATCTCTATTTGGGTGAGTAGATGTATGTGTTGCGTTTCCCCCAAGAAAAGTTTCCTCACACAACAGCATTATTATTCAATTGTATGGAAGGCAGCAGTCACTGAAGTTAAAAAACAGTAGAGAGAGAAGGGCTTGTAAGACCCCCTCCCCTGTGCAACCGACATAGCAAGCATAGCAGCAGTACCACTATCTTGCAAGGCAAGACTAAAATAATAGGTTCCCGGGATAAGATGAGGCCTGGGGCCCAGAGGAGAAAGATAAAAGCGTGCTGAGATAACAGAAACAGTTTGTCCTTGTCAAACAAGATATTTATGGTTGGCCATCTGGCCCAGGGAACGGGTAAACTCCCCTGTTCCCAGAGCCCATCTGATGACCAGGCCATAACCTCGCCTCATTTAAATTTACCAATCAGAGCCCTGTAACTATGCTTCTCGCTTCTGTACCCGCGCTTCCCGCTAACATCCCTATAAAAGGCCCCCGAAAGACTCGCTTGGCGCGCCAGCCTCTCCAGAGACTGAGACGCCCGGGTACCCGTCCCCCTACAATAAAGCCTCTTGCGTGTTGCAACCGAAACCTTGGTCTCGCTGGTTCTTGGTGGGGGTCTCCACGTTAAGACCACCGTGCTGGGGGTCTTACATTTGGAGGTCCCACCGAGATCGAGACCCCCGCCCGGGGACCATCGACCCAAATTCGGGAGGTAAGCCTTTGTCTTTGTGCCGGCCGGCTTTGTCGTTGTTGTCTTGTTGTCATTTCATCTCTTTGTTAATCGTTACGTGTCTCGGTGTCTGCGCAGACTCTCTGAATCTGGCAAGGACGAGAAGGAGCTGACGGGCTCGGACTTCTTCCTTGTGCCCCCGGGAGACGTCCCGGCGGGATTCCGTAGGGACTCTCCGTCCCATCCGAATTTGGGGCTCCGGCCCATCTGAGAGGCTATTCGCCTCATCTGGGAGACGGGGAAAGTCCGGACCCCCTGCGTCTCCAACCTCCGTTTTGGCGCAAGCGTCCCGCGCAAGCTGTTTTTTGGTCTTTTGTGTCTAGTTTTCCTCTGTTGTCTTTCGTTTTGTGTTTTTGGTACCATGGGTCAGACTCTTGTCACCCCGTTAACCCTTACTTTACAGCATTTCAAGGAGGTCCGTGTCATTGCACGCAATCTGTCAGTAAAAGTCCGCAAGGGCAAATGGGAGACTTTTTGTTCCGCCGAATGGCCTACGCTTAACACCGGGTGGCCACGAGATGGCACTTTTAACCTTTCTCTCATCTTACAGATCAAGTCCAAAATTATGGACCCTGGACCACATGGTCATCCGGACCAGGTCCCCTACATAATGACTTGGAAATCTCTCGTTCGTGACCCCTCTCCATGGGTCAGACCTTTCCTCATTCAGCCCCCTCCTATCCCCACCTCTCTTTCCACGCCCGCCTTAGAACCTCCCCTGGCCCCGACTCCGGCGGCTCCCTCTGGGGCCGGTCTCCATCCCGCTTTGTCCCAGCCCCCGGCCCCGACTCCGGCGGCTCCCTCTGGGGCCGGTCTCTATCCCGCCGTTGTCCGCCCCCCCTCCAAGGTCTTGCCGCCGGACGAGGGGCTCCTCCTTGACCTCCTAACCGAAGAACCACCCCCTTATCGGACCCCAGCGGTCCCAGGCCCAGCTTCACCGGCCGGAACCCCGACTCCCTCGGCTCCTTCCTTGCCGGGGCCACCTGAGGGTATTGCGCCGCCGCCACCTGCGCGCTCCGGACCCGCGCCCCACCTAAAGATATTGCTCCCGCCACAGTGCCCGAGGCATCACCAGTGGCCGGCCGACTCCGTAGCCGGCGCGAAGTCCCACCCCTTCCCCCTTCGGGCTGACACAGCTGGCCAGACGCAATATTGGCCGTTTTCTGCCTCAGATCTTTATAACTGAAAAAATAATAACCCTCCTTTCTTTAAGATTGAGTCTATTTTAGTTACTCATCAACCCACCTGGGACGACTGCCAACAGCTCCTACAGACACTCCTCACCTCCGAGAAAAAAAAAAAGCAGCGCGTCCTTCTGAAAGCACGCAAGAGCGTCCCTGGAGCTAATGGGCGGCCTACCCAGCTGCCAAATAAAATCAACCGTGCTTTCCCCTTAAAACGACCGGACTGGGACTTCAACACTGAAAAAGGTAGGGCCCACCTATGTCTTTATCGCCAGCTGCTCATAGCGGGTCTCCAAAAAGCCGCCAGGCGGCCCACCAATTTGGCCCAGGTTAAGATGGTTACTCAGAAAGCAGATGAGACGCCGTCAGCTTTTCTTGAGCATCTAAAAGATAAGGACCAATGTGCCTATTGTAAAAAAAGAGGCCACTGGGTACGGGACTGTCCCAGGCGTCCCAAAGGGCCCCGTAAGACCCCCCCCCTCTCTGCGGCTCTCCTCAACCTAGAAGACTGAAAAAGTCCGGGTCAGGAGCCTCCCCCTGAACCCTGGCTAACTCTAAATGTGGGGGGGCAACCCGTCACCTTCTTGGTGGATACGGGAGCTCAGCACTCCGTCCTCACCACCGCACCGGGGCCCCTAACAACAAAGACTGCCTGGGTGCAAGGAGCGACTGGCAGGAAGCCTTACCGCTGGACCACCAAGAAAAAAAGTACATCTTACAACCGACTTCATTTGATATACGGATGGGAGCAGCTTCCTGGATAACGGGACACGACGGGCCGGAGCGGCTATCACCACCACCAACCAGGTAATATGGGCCAGCCCTCTGCCCCCAGGGACCTCCGCCCAGCGTGCTGAACTGATCGCCCTGACCAAGGCCCTGGAGCTGGCAAAAAGAAAGAGGCTAACAGTATATACAGACAGCCGGTATGCCTTCGCCACGGCCCACGTACATAAAAAAATCTATCGGCGCCGAGAACTCCTCACCTCAGAAGGTAAAGAAATTAAAAATAAGACTGAAATCCTGGCCCTCCTAAAGGCCCTCTTTTTACCCCAGCAGCTCAACATCATCCATTGCCCGGGCCACCAGAAAGGGGACTCCCCTGAGGCTCGAGGTAATCGGCTGGCTGACGAGACAGCCTGCCAAGCTGCTACAAGACCCCTCGACACTCTCGAGGCACTCTCCTTACAAGAGAACACCGGAGCGCCAGGACAGCAGGACCGGAGTTAAAAATTCACCAACGACGACATACAGAGACTTCACAAGATGGGCGCTCTCCCTGAAGGCCCCAACCATTGGCGGTAACAAGACAAGGTAGTCATCCCCTCAAAAGAGACTAACTATTTGATTGACTACTTCCATAAGCTCACTCATTTAAGTGCTCAGAAAATAAAGACCCTCCTTGAGAAAAAAGAGACGGACTTTTACCTATTAAAAAAAAAAAAAGGCCCTCCAGAGAGCCGCTGACAATTGCCGGCCCTGCGCGTTGGTCAATAATAACAGGTCCTTGAACCTGTCAGGAACTAGGGTCCGAAGACACCGGCCAGGGACCCATTAAAAAAATTGACTTCACGAAGGTCAAACCAGGTATATACGGGTATCGGTACCTGCTGGTCTTCGTAGATACTTTTTCAGGATGGACTGAAGCCTTCCCCACCAAACATGAGACGGCCAAGGTGGTTTCCAAGAAGCTTTTAGATGATATTTTCCCTCGCTACGAGATGCCACAGGTAATCGGGTCCGACAACGGACCAGCCTTCGTCTCTCAGGTAAGCCAGCAGGTGGCCAAACTGTTGGAGATTAATTAAAAATTTCATTGTTCATACAGACCCCAGAGTTCAGGACAGGTAGAACGCATGAACAGGTCTATTAAGGAGACTTTAACCAAATTGACGCTTGCAGCTGGCACTAAGGACTGGGTGGCCCTACTACCCCTGGCCCTATACAGGGTTAGGAACAGCCCTGGCCCACATGGGCTTACTCCTTTTGAGATTGTCTACGGTTCACATGTTCCTATTGTTCACTTCCTTGACCCAGATATCGGCTCCTTTGCCACCAGGCCTTCCCTCCAGGCACACCTAAGAGCCCTCCAGGAGGTGCAAAATGAGGTATAAAAACCCCTAGCCCGCGCTTATAAAGACCAGCTTGACAAGCCCCTGGCTCCTCACCCATTCCAGGTTAAAGACTACATCTGGGTCCGATGTCACCGGACCAAGAACCTCGAACCCCGCTGGAAAGGACCCTACGCCGTACTCCTGACTACCCCGACGGCTCTCAAGGTTGACGGAATTGCCACCTGGATCCACGCTGCTCATGTCAAGGCGGCCAAGGGCCAATATCCATCACTCTGGCACTGCTATTAAAAAGATTAACAGTCGGGGGGGTTGCGGCAGGGATCGGAACCGGGACTACTGCTCTCACTCAGGTTGCTCATTTTCAGCAGTTACAGCAGGCCATGAACACAAATCTTCAAACATTAAAAGAATCTATTAGTGCATTAGAACAGTCCCTGACCTCCCTTTCCGAGGTAGTGCTCCAAAATCGTAGAGGGTTAGATATCTTGTTCCTGAAAGAGGGTGGGCTCTGTGCAGCCCTCAAGAAAGAATGTTGTTTTTATGCTGACCATACAGGAGTAGTCAGAGATAGTATGTCTAAGCTGCGAGAAAGGCTCAAGCAACGACAGTTACAATTTAAATCAGGACGAACTTGGTATAAAAACTGGTTTAATAAGGCTCCTTGGTTCACCACTTTAATATCTACCATAATGGGCCCTTTGTTAATTATTGTCCTGCTCCTACTTTTTGGGCCCTACATTCTTAACAGACTGATACAATTCATCCGAGACCGCCTATCGGTTGTACAGGCTTTGGTTCTAACCCAACAATACCAACAGCTCCAACAGGTACAACCAGAGGTCATTGAATGAAAGATTTCATTCAATTTACAACAAGAGGGGGGAATGTAAGACCCCCTCCCCTGTGCAACCGACATAGCAAGCATAGCAGCAGTACCACTATCTTGCAAGGCAAGACTAAAATAATAGGTTCCCGGGATAAGATGAGGCCTGGGGCCCAGAGGAGAAAGATAAAAGCGTGCTGAGATAACAGAAACAGTTTGTCCTTGTCAAACAAGATATTTATGGTTGGCCATCTGGCCCAGGGAACGGGTAAACTCCCCTGTTCCCAGAGCCCATCTGATGACCGGGCCATAACCTCGCCTCATTTAAATTTACCAATCAGAGCCCTGTAACTATGCTTCTCGCTTCTATACCCGCGCTTCCCGCTAACATCCCTATAAAAGGCCCCCGAAAGACTCGCTTGGCGCGCCAGCCTCTCCAGAGACTGAGACGCCCGGGTACCCGTCCCCCTACAATAAAGCCTCTTGCGTGTTGCAACCGAAACCTTGGTCTCGCTGGTTCTTGGTGGGGGTCTCCACGTTAAGACCACCGTGCTGGGGGTCTTACAGGCTAAGATCTATGCCAGTCTCCAGAGCATCCTATTGTTTTCCCTATGGTTGCCATGGGGGGGGGAAAAGTACGTGGGCATGGACTTTGGACTTCAAAGTTTTGAAAAAAAAACCTGTATGTGATTCAGACACATAGTGAGTATTGGCTTGTTTTTATCTTGTACCCTACACCCCTTTAAATGTCCTCAATGTGCCTCCAGCTCTCCAATTCTCTCCATGTCATTGACTGTGAAGTCCAAAACCATATGTGTTAACACAGGTAGGTTGTTGGTGTCATCTATGTCCCTCCCCAGCTCTAGATTTAGCACTCCTACACACACACACACACACACACACACACACACACACACACACACACACCCCTTCCTTGTCTTCTGAATCCCACTGGGTGGTTTACCTTTCATCCCACTGTCTCTCATGGCTCTCTTCTAGTGTATTAAAAAACACTGTTTCTATTTTTTTTTTAATTTAATGCCCTAAATCTGTCCACCCCTCCAATCCCCTCCACTGATGATTTAATTCAGACCACGCCATTCTTTTGAACCCTACCATCGCTACTCTAGCAGGGCGCTCTACATGTGTCATACCTCCTCCTGCAGCACGCTCCACTCTGTGGCTAAAGCAAGCCTTACAGTATAGATCCAGTCAATCCACACTGCCGGACGCCTTCCACTGACTGCACTGCAGTGCGGGAGAATCTGATCTCTTCTATGGTCTTGAAGGCCTCGCTAGACTAGGCAGCCACTCCATGGACCTCATCTTCCATCTGTGCCCTCTCCCACTCACAGCTTCCCTCAGCCTCCCTCTAGATTTCACACACAGCAAGGTTACCCCAGCCTCAGGACCTTTTCAATAGCTGCCCCCTCCTCCTTGGGATGCTCTCTGGAGACTACAATACAATCAGTGTTTTTAGCAGTAGCATTAGAGGAAGCTGAGCTGCACCATGCTACTGCTAAGATAGAGAGCTACTGTCCCACTGCTGTCTAGGGCCTAGCACTTACCTCTGGTGGGGAGCACAGAGATGGCTTGTGTTGTTGACTCTGATGTCCTGTACAGATGTCTGAGCACCTTGAAACAAAATTGTTCCTAAAGCAGGAAATGAGGGCGAAAGTGGGTGGATAGATAAGCAGATGATGGATGGATGGATGGATGGATGGATGGATGGATGGATAAAAAAATGAATGGACAGACAGATGGATAGATGGATGGATAGACAAATAGATGAATCAGTTTTCAGTTCACAACTCAAGAGCTAAATCCAATTTTCTGAGGCAACACCACCACTGCCACCTCCCTGCCTACATAATATGCATATGAGGTATAAATATCTCTAAAGAAACAAGGAGTTAGGAGGAGCAAATATTTACTTTTCATTAGCAATATACCTGAACAATTTCCTCATTCAAACCCAGAAAGGATATTTACCTCATTTAAATAGTGAGAGTTTAGTATCAATCACTGGTGGCACCAGGCTTGTGCTTTGTTCACTGGGTGGCATCTGTTGTCGTTCTTATTTGCTGTAGCATCTGAGGGTCCCTTGCCTGATGGTCAAAGGCCCTGTGACTCTGCCCTGTGGCCTCTCTTTGCGCTGCTAGAAACCGAGGCTCTGCCATGAGGACAGATGGCAACGGAGCCCAGCTCTGCCGCTTATGGATTCCTCGGCTGCTAAGCTCTTTGCTCCTCAGACTCCAGCCTCCGTTCTGACATAATACCAATGTGGGCTTAACCTTGGGTCATCATGAAGATGAATGTTTCCCATAGAGAATGTCTGGAGCACTGGAACAAGTGCAGTGTCAGAGTTCAGCCAGTGAACAGTATGATTACCTGTATACACACACACACACACACACACACACACACACACACACACACACACGCACGCACAGACACCTGCACTAGCACATGCTCAGCTCACATTCAGGAGTTCATGGATCCAATCTGCACATAGCTCTCCCGTCTTAGCTGGACCCAGGGCTACCGATTTGCACTCTGGGGATGGAATCAATTAGAATTATTTTTAAAACCTCATCTGTTTTGATTTAACAGGAAGCTTCTGCTCAATGAAATGCAGCATTAGTCAATGAAAAACTAAAGGCCCTGAATTTCAAGATGCAGCACTCAATGAAGGCTGAGCAGGGCCTCCTAGCCCAGCCTCTATTTACACAGGTACCCGCCCTTATCTGGCTTTGTTCCCAATGAATTCTGAGAAAAGAGGGGTGTATCCTCAGTCAGGGGCCCCTGTCTTCCAACCCTGAGCCAAGACCCTCTGAATAGCATCCTTCCTGCTTTTGTCTTCCTGGTGTCTACCCACATTAAGGACAGTTTTTGCCTAGTTTACATCTGTGGCTTCAGTACCCAACCCAAAACCTGACACAGAAAAGACACTAGATGAAAATGTTTATGGTGGGGGAGGTGGGGCGGGTATGATATATGGATACATGAATAAATGACTTAGCTGCAATATTTCCTGCACCACTTACCATAATCTCTGTGCCACGTTAAGCACTTGGTGTATTGACTCTGAGTCTTCAGGACGATGCCAAGCAGCAGGCTCTCTTATTCAGCCTCATTTCACAGATGAGGAAACGTGGAAGAAAAACATTTTTTGTGCTTTGTCACATGAAGCAAATGCAGTAACTGGGATTCCAAGCCAAGCACCAGGCCCCTGACGTTGTGCGGTTCATTCATTACTCATCCATCAGTTATGGGACATCAACAGTGTGCCTGGCCCTGGGAAGAGCCCTAGAAACACCCTGATATATTAGGCCCACTCTTCCCAAGGAAGTCAGAGTTTACGGAGGAGTAAGATGTGCAGAAATGGGTAAAGAAATGGGTGGGGTGAATGTGAGAAAGTGCCATGTGGAATTAAGCACTGGTAATCCACTGTGGTGAGATTCTGAGATGTTTCTCCTCCTCCTCCTCCTCCTCCTCCTCCTCCTCCTCCTCCTCCTCCTTCTCCTCTTCTTCTTCTTTGTCCTCCTCCTCCTCTTCTTCTTTCTTTCTTTTTTTGTTTTTTTTAAATATATTTATTTATTATTATGTATGCAGTGTTCTGCCTGCATGTACACCTGCATGACAGAAGAGGGCATCAGATCACATTATAGATGGTTTTGAGCCACCATGTGGTTGCTGGGAATTGAACTCAGGACCTCTGGAAGAGCAATCAGTGCTCCCAGCCTCTGAGCCATCTCTCAAGTCCCCTGTTTTTTATTTTTTGTTTTTTTGTGTTTTTTTTTCCGAGGCAGAGCCTGGAGTGCCACATCTTGAAGGATGTGCTCTTTTACTCCATTATCCAAACAGGTGCAGGAGAAAGGGCGTCTCATCATAGAGGGACAGCATTCACCAAGAGCTAAGTGGGTGTGCTGGGCTCTCGCATGACAAGCACCTTGGGAGAGGAAGTAGAAAAGGTTACCATTAGGAACAACAAGAGCAGTGGCCACTGAGGCCATAGGCAGGCGTGGTCTCTAGGAGAGCTGAGACATCACTGAAGAGACACAAGATCCTTGGAAGGGCAAGTGACACAATATGCTCAGTACATCAGACACTAACTCCTAAAGCCAAGCAAGCACCACTTGTTCCCATCAAAGCTTGGAGAACAGTTTACATCTGACTCCATAACATTTTGAGTTTATAAACTAATTTGGGGATTGATTTAATACCTGTGCATCAGATGAGGCTTCTATTCTCTGGTTAAGTCTTTAGGTCTTTCAAAGAAGTTTACATTTTTCCTCATAAAGTTCTTATGCTTTGGGGTAAGGGCAGTGTTGGGGGGGGTCAAACCTAGGGCCTCATAAATTCTAGACAAGTACTCTACCCCAGAGCTTTATTCTTAATAAGTTAGTAGCTTGAAAATTTATAGTTTCTGTTGCTGCATTTTCTTGTGAGTTATTGTAAGGGTGGCTTGACCTCATGCAGAGTAAGGTAGTAAGTTTTACTTTCCATTTAGAGTGCATTATCCCAGTTGAATTGATTGCACTGTTTCCTTTGTTTGTTTGTTTGTTTGTTTGTTTGTTTTCTCACCTTGCATATTGATCATAGCCCCTTCCCTCCACTCCTCCCGGTCCCACCCTCCTTTCCTCTTCCCCTAGCCACCCTCCCCTACTCCTCAAAAAAGGGGAGCTCCCACAACCGACCCACCTGAGCACATCAAGACTAAGTGCATCCTCTTCTTCATGGCCTAGCAAGGCAGCCCTGCCAGGGGAAGTGATCGGAGAGCAGGCAACAGAGCCCGTGTCAAAGACAGCCCCCGCACTCTTTACTTTTCATTGGTTTGACATGTCACTTGTCATGTTTAAAGTTTCCATACATGCACATATTAAGGAATATGATTACTGGAAGTGTCAATGTGGTTCTGCTCACCTGGCAAACCCAGCATTTGAATTTCAACCAAAGAAGAGAATTATTTCCTAAGGGTTGTCCTCTGACTTCCCCACATGCACATATGGACTCTGACATGTGCACTAGTGCCAACAACACATCACATCACACACACACACACACACACACACACACATCACATCACACACATATACAGAGAGAGAGAGAGAGAGAGAGAGAGAGAGAGAGAGAGAGAGAGAGAGGACAATACACTCTAATGATAATTTTTTAATAAAGAACTTGTGTAAAGAGAGGAAGAAAGGGCATGGAGTAGAATGGGTGGAGAGAATCTGGGAAGAACTGAGGGAGGGAAAATGTGATGAAAATACACTGTATACATTTTTTCAACTGATATAAAGAAAGTACTTAATTACTGGACAAGTGATGCAGTGTATCCACACACAGCCAAATAAAAAGGTAGAAGGTGTCTTAGTTACTGTTTTTGTTGCTGTGACAAGCAAGATACCATGACTAAGCCAACTGATAAAGGAAGGCATATAATTGTGGACTCACTTACAGGTCAGAGGGTTAGTCCATGAACATAACAGCAGGGAACACAGCATCAGGCAGGCAGGCATAACCCAGGAGCAGTAGCTGAGAGCTCACTTCTTATCTGTAAATTATGAGACAGAGTTTGGTCAGGGGTTTTGTAACCCCAGAGCCTACCCACAGTGACACATCTCCTATAACAAGGTCACAACTCCTTTCACACGGCCACACCTCCCAATCCATCCCAAACTGTTCCACTAGCTGGGGACCAAGCATTCAAGCATAAAGAGCCTATGGGGACTATTCTCATTCAAACCAACACACACTAACTCTTCCCACCTCACAGAACTCAGCCTAGAAACTTACTCCCCTGTGTGTACAGAGGTTTGTCTCCTAGGTAATTCCATACCCTATCAGGTTAATGGGCAATATTAACCATCACAACACCCTTGTGACATCATTTCTTCAGCTTTGCCGAGAGACTACACCCTCAGACTCTAGGATTTTTCTTATCATTGTCACATGAAACATGTCTCTCTTTGTAGTCTTAATCTGGTTTTCTATGATCATGCAGGCGGATCCTTTTCTGAATGCTTGCAGCTCTCCTTTGCCCATTTTTTCTACTGGACTTTTGCTCCTTGATCTTGTTAATTCTAAAAGCACCTCATAAATCAGGGAAATCAATCATTTGGCAAAATTTGAGTGTGAGATAATCCCCCAGTTAGTTACTTTTCAGCTGTTTTGGTATGAAGCATTCCTTAATGTAGCTTAATTTTGCATTTGTTTCCCTCCCTCTGGTGTCCTCTCTCCTTGAGACACAGTTTTGAAAGAGCTTCCCTACTCTGAGTTCATAAAAGGATTTTCTCATGTTTTCTTCTGGCATGGTTGTGGCACAGCTTTTGCTTTTCAGTCTTCGATCCACTTGGAATTTGTCCTGATAGACAATAGTGAGTTTGACTCTAACTTTATCTTTTTTCCGCATGGCCAACCAGTGACCCCCAACCACATTTATTGAACAGTTAATCATTTCTCTCACCAATTTCAGAGGCAGCTCTTTTTTATGCGCTGATCTCCTGTGTGTGTGTGTGTGTGTGTGTGTGTGTGTGTGTGTGTGTGTGTGTGTGTGTGTTTGCTTCCATTTCTGGGCTTTCTATCATGGTTGATTGGCCCATCTCCCTCTTCATGCGTCAGCTCCTCATGGTTTCAATTATTGAGATGTTTAATGTGTCTTAATATCTGCTTGAGTGAATCCACTGATATTACTCTCATTTTCAGAGTTTTTCTGAATGTTTTTATTTCTTTATTTTTTTTTTCTCATGAACTTTAGAATTCAGCTTGTCTGGCTTTAAAAAAAAAAAAGAACTTGGTATTTTATTGGGATCACATTAAATTTAGAAACGTACTTAGGGAGAATTGACAGCTTTATGATGTTGAGTCTTCTTGGCCAAAAACATGGTCTTTCCATTTTTTCCAGGTTTCCTTTTGTGTCTGTGAGGAGGATTTCAGCGTTTTCTTTGCATAGGCCTTAATCCAAAGTGTAGTTTCACTCTAAGCTGCTCTTGGTCTGCAGATTGCCATCCTGTAAATAAGATGCTTTTTTTTATTATATCTTGC
This sequence comes from Acomys minous, assembly GCF_964271855.1. Classification (NCBI taxonomy): domain Eukaryota; kingdom Metazoa; phylum Chordata; class Mammalia; order Rodentia; family Muridae; genus Acomys; species Acomys minous. Next base: position 92,410,703 of record NC_140487.1, read on the forward strand.
AAAGTGGAAATTTTTACATAAAATAATTATTTGTTTCTTATTGACTTCATTTAATCATCTCACTAAAATGAGCTTACTCTTATTTTGCTGTAGGTTCTTTAGCTTTTTGTATGTTTATGTGTATATGCATGGTGTGAACTGTGTGTGTGTGTGTGTGTGTGTGTGTGTGTGTGTGTGTGTGTGTGTGTACCAATGTGCACATATATGCAGGTGCCCAGGAGGCCAAAAGAGGGTATCATATCCCCTAGAGTTACAGGTGGTTGTGAGCCACCAGACATAGGTGTTGGGAAATGGACTAGGCTCTTCTGCAAGAGCAGCAAGTGCTTTCAAGGGTTGGGCCATCTCTCAAGCTCTTCCTCCTTATTTACTTATTTGTTTGTTTATTTATTGAAACAGTGTCTTCCACTGACCTGGAGTCCATCAGCTTGGCTAGGGTGACTGAGCAATGAGTCCTGATGCCAGCACTCTGGTACAGGAACATCAGTCAGGCCTCACTTTTCACACTGTTTTTTTTTCTTTTTTTAATTAAAACTCAGGCCCTCGTGTAGCAGACCCCTCTTGCCCACTGAGTGATCTTTCCAGCCCACATTCTTTAGTTCTTTTAACAACACGCTCACCTGCAAACTTTGCATCTTTCCTCCTAGCTTGCGTTATTCTGATGTTTTTCTTTTGTCTCATTGCACCATTTATCAGTGTAGGGACAGCCCAACAAATAGTTCTTTGATGAAACTCTAAACCCACTGAGCGTAAAACGATGGACTCCCAAGCACATTTGATTACAGATACCATGTAAGTCTTAGAAAAGCCTGGTCTCTACACATTCATGCCGCCTCTGACAGCAGCCTGGCCCTGGGGACCCAGCAGGCTCTGAGGAGGTGCGCTCAGTAGATTCATTATCACTTTACTTTAGACTCTGTCTTCCATCAAAAGCCATCCATCGCCGCTGCTGTTGTTTGTTTAATTTTCAGGTAGGCCTTCTTTGTTTTATGATTTAAATGTTATTTTCTAAATTTGTAATCAGAGAGCATAATCCGTACTATTTTTCACATTTTGTGATGTATCAAAAAAATTTAATGGTCCTAAATTAATGTTTTAATTGTGTGTGTGTGTGTGTGTGTGTGTGTGTGTGTGTGTGTGTGTGTGTGTGAACAATTCAGGAATTGGTTTTCTTCTTCCACTGTGAGCTGTGGTGGTTAAACTTGGGTTCTGAGGCTTGCGTGGCAAGTGGTTTTACCCACTGAGCCATCTTGCTGGCCCTAGTATTAATTTCCATGAATATTCTTTTTTTTTAAGTAGTTGTTTTTAAAAGGGGGATTATCCTTTTCTGAATATAGATTTCCAAGTTACAGTTAGGCTTTTCTATCCTTAATTCTTTCTTACCCCTTTGTCCCCTAGTGTACTAATTCTATTGGCAATACATCTAGTACTGCTAACTCAGTGTCTGTTCCAGGAGTATTAGTTTATTTGTAGCTAGTTCCCCCTCTATCTCCAATGGTCTCAGTATTGTGAAGGGCAATACTATGTTGTTTTGTGCATAAACTTCTATGATTAGTTGTGGGCAGTGACCACTGCTGCCTGGTAGTCACAATCCTGGGTGACTTCTTTCTACATCTACCTGTGTGACCTCTAGAATACAGCAGAAATGTCGGATATGTCACTTCCAAGATTAGGTGACATGAGACACCTCAGCTTTCACCACAATCTCCCTCCCACTGCCACCCACTTTCCCTCTCTTCAGATGAGTGAGGAAAAAAAAAAAGACACTGCCAGTCTCGGTAAAATTTTAGTTTCCTGTAGCCAGCAGCTTTCTTAAAGCCCTTGAGGGAGCAGCAACCCCAAAGCTAGGCTGCCACCCCGCAAGAATCCTAATCCAGAACAAAGATTCCTTGTCCAAAGCTGCTAAGTCGGAGGGTGATGTGATAAGTCATAAATGTGTCCACTGCAGTTACAGCCTTCATCACGTGTGCCTGTCTCTGGCTCACCTGATGCTTCTGAACAGAAGTCCTCCTTGTTGTTGGCTGATGGCCTCTGCTCCCTTTGTGCCTGTGCTGGGACTGATGGATGCCTGCCAGAACTCATATTTCAACCTGTGTGAGTGGATTTTTCTCTAGTCTTGTCTCTGCTGGGCTGCATGGGATTCTGCACCCATTTCCCTTAATGTATGGCTTTAGTCTTTTCGCATTTATTGCTACGAGTGATGCACTTGACCTTGGTTGCTACCTCTCCTTTCGTTTTACAGTTGTTTTCTGTTCTCTGGCCCTTTGTTTTGCCTTATTGTTTTTGTGAAGTTGTTTGATGGGGGAAACTGTGGTTTTGTTTGCGTGTGATATTCATCATTAACTTCATGTGACTTCATAATCTAGGCAGCAGCATCGCTCCCCTCTAACAAACAACAATAAAGCTGTGTATGTCTGTCTTTTCCCCCTCCTTTCTTCTTACCTCAGTTTCTGTCATATTACTTTTTTGTTTTGTTTTTTTTTTTTTTGTTTATAACTCTTAGCTGCGAAAAAGCAATGTCTGAGATAGGAAAAAATAGGCGTTATGTTTGTCTTAGCTAGGGTTTCTATAGTTGTAATACAACACCATGACCAAAAGCCCTGTGGAGGAGGAAAGGCTTTATTTCACCTCATCGATTTTAGTCCATCTCTGAGGGAGGTCAGGGCAGGGACTGGAAGTAGAAACTGATGAAGAGGCCATGCAGGAACACTGCTTACTGGCTTGCTACCAATGTCTTCCTCAGCTTGCTTCCTTACACAACTCAGGGCCACCTGTCCGGGGGTGGCACCATCCAGCCACGGCAAGCTGGGACCTCTCACGTCAATCACTGAGCAAGACAGTATTTCACAGACTTCACTGCAGCTGATGTTACAGGGACGTTTTCTCGATTAAGGGTCCTTCTTCTCAGATATGTCTAAGTTCGTGACAAGTTGACAAAAAAAAAAAAAAAAAAAAAAACCAACCAGCACAGGATTAGTCAGAGTTCTCCAGAGGAACAGAACTGACAGTACGCACAGATATCACAAAGAGGATGTATTAGGCTTGTCCTAGGACGCCGTTACGTTACGGGTGGTTCTTCCTCCCACACCTTAGCTTCCAGAATGACAACTCATGGGACTCGTTAAATATTATACAGATTCACAGGCTATATGGCTAGGCTCTTCTAGGACTAACCCATCACTTAAAATAACCCATTATTCCAACTCATATTTCGCCATGTGGCTGTTTACCTGAGCTCAGGAACCGTGTTTCCATCTTCCTCATGTCTTGCCAGCTGAACCTTGAGCACCTGACTCTATCCCAGAATTCCTCTGCCTTCTGGATGCTTAACCCCCTAGTTTGATTGACAGGTGTTGCATCCATACAATACATAAGAGATTCCTTCTGTAATTCCCATTTTTAGTCCAATAGAAGGTTTTTTTAAATAATAAACTAATATGTAATATTAATATAATTGTATAGCATAGTATAGTATAGTAACACTTATGAAACAGTTATGAAAGTTGTTAGGTAAAATTTACATTCACAATGTACAGTCCATATGCGTTTGGCAACTTAGGAGGAAATATCCTATTATATATCCTCTCTTGGTAAGTTCATCACTCTAAACCTAATCATTCTGTATTATTATTTGCATTACTAATCTCAGAACATCTTCTTAGACCTAAAACATCTTAATTTAATTGTAAGACTATAACTATTTAGTCTTCAACACCATCAGAGACTTTAAAAGGAATAAATGATAACTGAATAAGCAGAAAGTGCAGGCAAGCAGCTTCCAAAACTATAGAGATGACAGAGACAGTTCGTTTCCTGGAAAAATCACCCAAAATTCTCTATAATATTGGAGCATCAGTCTTTAGCCTTCTGGACCAATACAAGTGACAGACATATTTGTGAAGCAGGAACCATGAAGGAGTTGCTTACCCTGTCTTTGCAGAACTTAGTAGTTGGCTTCACTTTTATCCAAGTTCTGCTCATTTCAGACATCATTTTTTCTGTAGTGGTTAGGGCTTTCTCTGCCCAGCGGCTGTCTTGCCACACTTGAAGCCATATCCGAATGGAGATTCTTCCATTACTAGCATCTTCTATCAAGTCGATGGAGTACTGCCAGGAGCTGACATGTCTCATTTATTAAAGAATCCTTAAAATAATAAAAAAACATATTTAAATACCACTTTCTGTAGATTTCTGAGGTCTTTGAAAACTATCTATCTAGCTATAGTAAATCTGAATAGGCAAATGTTTCTAGATATTCACTATCTGTCTGACCTAGAATGTATATTTCTGTGATAAACTAGACTAATATCTGACAAGACTATGTGTTCAGTTGACTATTAGCTTGCATTACTTAACTATCCTAAACAGTTGTCATAGAAGTTTTTTAAAGGACTGAAAGAAAAACTTGTACTTTTAAATGATTTAAAAGGTTCAATACCTTACACAAGAATAGAAACATCTATACATATGTATATCAAAAAATGTAAAATTTATATCAATATACAATAACTTATATCAGTGTGTCAAAAATAACCTTATTTCTCTATCAATATATAAAACTTTATACCAATATATCAAAAATAACCTTATTTCTGTATCAATATATTCAATTATATACCAATGTATCAAAAATAATAAGAATAACAATAGTTCTATGGTTAAAAAGCAGATTGAATAATCTACATTTTTCTTTTATTATTGCTATATTTCCCCTTTTTCTTCTCAACCCCTTTCCTTTTCCCTAAGAAAGAAAGAGAAAAGAGAGAGAGAAATCCCTAATTTCTTAAACCTTACTTTTTACCTGATCAAGACTATTTAATAACTTATAATCAATTTCCCTAAATGACAACAAACATCCACAGCCATTAAATGAGCAAAGCCTACCCACTCCAACCTACAGGAATGCGCCACTGTTCTGGAGATTACTTACTGATGATTTGGGGCATAGTATCTCTTTGGATGGGGCCAAGAGAAATTGGTAAAAATGGTTAAGCAGACTAGCAGTAACATTTGTTGTCCAGGCTCTAGCTTTTGAGAAAATGTAGCCTTAAATAAAGTGCTGTTTGAAACAGTCTATGATTGTGGATGATTTGTGCTAGCTGCTTTGAAGTCTTGAAAGCAAGTGTTGATGAAACAGCAACTGAAGCAGTTTATTTCTGGATTATGCAGGATGCTAGAAAGAATGTGTTTCAGCATCCTTCTCAGCATCCTTGAAGATGAGTCTTGTCAAGGCCATCTCCACTCTATTGGTGTTTGGTCATTCTTTCTGTAAATACATGTTCTCACAAGTAACATACAGTTCTGCAATTACACATGCATGGAATATACAAGATACACAAATCGATAAAAGGTAAATTTTTTTTGCCCTTTGTATGAGCAGATAAAAGATCTGTCTTTACCAAACTGTAATACCAATTTTTTTCTATGCCATTTAGAAGAATGGGGTGATAAGTACTGAGGATTTTTGCATCTAACAAGATTTATTAGCTATGCATAAACATTTACAGATCAGCCAGTCTTAGAGTTGTTCCTATAGACGGACTAGTATATACATTACCTGCTTGGGTCTTCATTTGTTACTTCTTGTGTGTGGCCAAGATCTTCAGGAGGATCTCCTTCTGTCAAATCTGATCTTTATCAAATTGAATGGAATCCTTAATTTTTCTTCTCCTGTATGAACATATGCATAATCTCCTGCCCAACACAATACAGCTCCTTTCTTCCATTTTGGAATGAGAATCTTTATATGTTCATCTAACTCAGCAGTCCTTTCTAAAATCCAGTATTTTTTTTTAATAATTGTGCTACTTGTCTTATTAACCTTTTAAAAATTCAGAGTCAACAAAGCACCATCTACTCTTGGTGTAATATTTTCCCCCTTCTGACCTATGAGCATATTATTTAAATTATTGTTAGATTCATTTATAATTGCTTGTTCTGTAGGACTGCAAGATATGTCTGTAATAGGTTTCATGCCATAATGTCCAAAAAACTGTTTTTCCATTACAATGGATAAACATGCTGAAGCACCATCAGCCCCAATTTGCAAAGCACCTTTAAGACGGTCAACATCTCTAACAAATGTGCAACCTGAGAATCATCCTCCCCAGGATTCAAGGAAAAAGCCCATTGGAATTCTGAATATGTATCAATAAGTAAAATCTGTATTTTTAATTCAATATACTGTGCCTCTATGAGTTGCCATCCCAATTTCTCAAGCCCCTGTGGACTTTCCTCATCTGAAACTATTTTGTTTTTCTAATCTCCGTTCTATGGTCTCCAATCCAGCAATCCATTTCTCCGTCTCCTCTTTCTCCAAGTCTGTTTCAGTTTCCTCTTTCTTTAAAAGGGTATATAGAATGATGCTTACTACTGAATATATTACTGTTATTTATATGTTGACAGTCAAAACAAGCCTGTATGGGGGTCCAATTGTCCTCCTCTACATAGTTTTCCATTTTTTAACGTGGAAAAACATTTATTTATTTATTTATTTATTTACTTACTTACTTACTTATTGTTTTTAGTCTTTGTCTTTCCGTGGAGAGTTATTTTATTGTTTACACTCTGTATTTTTTTGACTGTGTTCAGTTTGTTTGCTTATTAGCATAAAGATGTAATTTTTTTTAAAGATTTATTTATTTATTATGTATACAGATCTCATTATAGATGGTTGTGAGCCAATATGTGGTTGCTTGGAATTGAACTCATGACCCTTGGAAGAGCAGTCAGTACCCTTAACCTCTGAGCCATCTCTCCAGCCCCTAAAGATGTAATTTTTAAGCAATGTTTACCTGATTAGAAGTTTGGCTGTGGTTTTTTGTTTGTTTGCTTCCTTGTTTGTCTGTTTGCTCCTGTTTCTCAGTTCTTTTGCTTACAGGGAGAGGTGCTTTGGCCTTCCGCCTTACTCTTGCCTAAGACTGGATTGCATTCCTGAAGTTTGCCCCAGCCCAAGTGCTAACCTGAGTTGGTCCGTTCCTCACTAGGTCAAGCCAAGCCTCTGATGTGGGGGTCTATGGTCCCTGCCAGCCTTGTGTTTTGCCTGGTTCTGGGGCCATGCTCACTGGATTCCTGACCCTCCCTTCTTGCTGCTCCTCTGTCTCCTGGGCAGTTCCCTCTGCCCAATGGCTTTGCATTCTGCCCAGCTCTGATAGAGCAAGGCCAGGTGTAAAGTCTGCTCAGGGCAGCTGAATCCTCGCTTGGGCTTTAACCCTGGAGAGCCATGCAGTGCCTGGCAGAGTCACTGTTAATGTTTGTATAAAGCTGTTGTCTTAAAGCACCACTTTTTTTTTCAGCCTCTTTTCTTAAAGAGACAGGGCTTAAAGCTGTTGTGTTTCTGATGAAGCTTTGTGCTTCTACCTGGGACTTTTCTCAGGTTAGTTTGACTCTGTGCTCCACATATGGAATGCCGTATGTAGTAGTACACCGTTATGTTTCAGGCAGTTTTTCTCCAGTCCCATAGCTCCTAGAATAACAACTCAGGAGACTCATTAAATATTATACAAATACATAGGTCCTATAGCTAGGCTCTTCTCTGACTAGCTCATAACTTAAAATAACCCATTATACCATTTACATTTTGCCACGTGGCTGGTTACCTAAGCTTGGACACCATGCATCCTGTTCACTTCGTGTCCTGCTGGCTGAATCTTGCACTCCTGGCTCTATCCCAGAATCCCTTTGCCTTCTGGATATTGTACCTCCCATTTCCTGCCTAAGCTATAGACCACAGGGTTTTGTTTTGTTTTGTTTTTAATTGACAGGTGTTGTGTCCATACTACACACAAGAAATTCCTTCTGCATTATGCTGGCTAGTCCAAAAATGGTTATCTGTGCCCTGGGGAGGTTGGAAAACAAATATGTGCTGAGCTGGCAAGGCTGAGGCCTCTGTAGTCCCAGCCCGGCACTGGAGGCCTGGAATAACGCTGGGAAGTGCTGTTATTCAGTCCATATTGGAAATCTGAAGAAGCTGTGTCCTGATATCAGTGAATGATGATTTCAATAGCAGTACAGTAGATTTATTCACTCGCAGGGACTAAAGCTCATCAGACAAAAGGAGCCCTGCTTTTTCCACATACCTCTCTATGTCTAAGTCTCCACAGGAAAGTGATGCCCAGTCTGGCAGAGAGTCTACTCTTTCAGATAATCCTTCCAGTAAATACTCTCACAAACCCCCGAGCAGTATGTCTCCGACTTGGCTCAGGTCCCACCAAGTTGACAACCCAAACAAATCAACATGGGCATACACTTCAATTACTTTGAATTTCAGCCTTAAAATATGTTTTATTTTCAGTTAAGTTGAGACAAATAACAAATGTTCCACTCCTCGTCATTTATATTAGTTGTATCCATTCTATAATTTACAACATTATTTGCTTTTTTTGTTCTTGGATGTAATGATGCTGCTTTCAGATGTGTGGTGCTTTTGTCTCCATATTACTAATTAACCATTGATTTATAGATCAGGAATCACACATGTTCACCAGTGCTTGCATATACACTTCATAATCTAAGAACTGTGGGCAGTAAGGCTGGGTATAAAAGCACTCAGTTCTAGGTCTTTCTGTGAGGAATTTATAAAATGTACAATGGTGCTGAAAGTTTATTTGAATAAATCTAAGTCTATACTTTTCTAATTAATATTTATGAACTAAAATTACCTGAACTACCAAAAGAGTCTTTTCTTAATCTTTTAATAAATATGCAGAACCAAAACTATTTTATCTCCTATAGTCTTCATGAATTTATCCATTTAAATATTTACTGTGTACTGTTATTTAGTTAGCTATTTTGGGGGTCTCCATAAATGCACAGATGAATCTTCACTGTTTGTTTTCTATATTAATTATTTTTTTCATATATTGCTCTAAAGTCTCTTACTGTCTCATTTTTTGAGCTTGTCTTGTTTTTATTCTTTAGGTCACTTACTGGGTTTCCTTTTCCTTTGTACTTATTCTGTCTTCTCCACTATCTCCTTTGTACTTATGCTAATTTGTCTTTACCTCTGGGTGATTTCTTTTTATCTTTCTTGAATCCTAAAAATTCTTGTGTTATCAATTCTTGCAATTCCTGGGACCTTTGTCTTTGCTTCACTAAATTAAAGAAGCAATAGTGTCAGGAAAATTGTAATTTGTGATAAAATATTTGGTCCCAATTTTCATCTGCTATGCAGAAGCTTTTCTCTGAAAGGGAGTTTTTGTGTAGTGGTAAACATCTGAACATATTGTTTCTTCTCCTTCCATACAAAACTAGCTTTGTGCTGCTGTATTTCTTACATCATATTTGGAGCTGTATGAGCCTGAATAAAAACACTACAAAGCCTTTCTGAAATCATTCAAGGTTTTATTCTTTCAACATGTTAATATTAGGATGCAGTGAATATCTTTCAATATATTGTACCAATATTGTGTCAATAGAATAAATACAACTTGTTTGAAAGCATTTGTACTAAGTGTGGCTGGGTTTATCAATTTGGGGGTCATCTTCAATCTTATCTTCACAGTATTTTTTTCAAAATCTGTATTTCTGAGCCAGATATTTTACAGCCTATTGGATAAAAGTCATATAGCCAGAGTAGGAATATATGTTTACATGTTGATTTTTACCAAAAGGACAAACTTTGTCTTTTAGTTGGAGGTTTTATATCATTTACATTTATTGGGGTTCTGAGTATATTTGCTTTTCTATCATCTTCTGCTTTTTCTGACCTATTTAGAATTAATCAAGACTTCTCTTGAGATCAATTTTCCTGGATTTTTTTCTTCTTTTTTTTTTTACTAGTTATTCTTATTTTTTGCATGTATACTTATTAAAATCTAAAATTCAATCATATTTTCCCTTCAAAGGCTTTATCATGCTTCAACTTAAATTGCTCTTTTTCCATTTAATCTATTACCCTCCAGTATTTCAGTTCTACTTGGTTTATGCCTCCTTCCCCACCAATTGAGTCACCTCTCTTAATATCATGTGATCATTATTTGATTATCATTGTTTACATAGATTCCTTTATTTGCTCTTCTTTACCTACTCATGCCCCTTTTGGCATCACATTCTTTCTTTATGAGTTAACATATTTTTCCCAAATATGTTCTTTAGACATCACTGCAGAGAAAGTTTTTGGTATAAACTCTGTGTGAGGTGTTCTTGTTATTTCTCCTCAATGACAGGCTTACTTCATGCCCTGGCTTCTCTATCCTTCTGAGAAATTGCTTCTTTTAAATTCTTTTTTCTCATGACCTATTAATTGTTCCCCTCAGATACAATCATCTGTCTCAGGTGAAACTGGGGAGCTTGGAAGGACAGAGTGCTAGGGGCTGATATTCATTACCCACTCGTGTGTTTTCAGTGTCGCTGGTGTCTGCCCTACATGCCAACAGAAGGGGTAACATCCATACCATGAAGGCAAGATGGGAGATGCAAGGCATGTGTCATCCACAGCCCTGAATGACTCTAACTGTCTTCAGAACAAGGCCTCATGCTCTGGGGTGCTTGGGAGGGTTATCTTTCCTGCAAAAAGCCAGATTTTTCACATCAGTTGTACGGTTGATTGGGGTTGGTTTATTACAGGAAAACGTGGATCTGAAATAATCTTGTTTGATGGCCTGTTTTCCAACTGCTGCCTTTTTATTATCACAAACCTCAGTTTGGAGCCATTTGGAAGATCATATGCTTCTCATATTTGCTTCATGTCTTAATCAGGCCCAGTCAGTCAGCTTTGATACCCAGGCCTCATACACGTCACAGCTATCCACAAACTGGCAGCAACCCTCAGTGTCTAGTAACACACAGAGACACTGCTCCAACAGTCCTGAAGTCTCTTACCCAACACACACTCCTACACCCCACCCCCAAGCCCCACAGACACCAAGACCAAACATAACCACCCATGCTGCATCACCTACAAGCACATAGCGTGCCATACCCACACAATCCCACACTCAAACAAATTCACGCTGACACAGTGAACACACGCCATCACACACACATTTGCCTGCGTGATAAAGGTCAGAGGGCAAAGCCAAGGGTCCTGGCTGCACAGACCTGGATCCACCCTGAAACTACCTAGCAGGGGTGTGAGGAGGCAAGATTGGCCTACTGTTTTCAAAGCCTGTGGACACATGCCTCTTGCTTTGTCTCTGAGGTCAGAAAGCCTTCCACATTCAGTCTTGATGCAGACATTTTGCTTTTCTGTTTTCATCAAAATAATAGAGTCTAGATCCTTTCCAAATGCTAGCGAAGCAGGCGATAGTAATTATAATTACTGTGATAAGTGAATAATTTCACAGACTCGCAGAACGAAGGTGCTTCTAAGGAAGGAGGCATGGGAGGGATGGCAGCTGCCCCTGGGCACCGGGAAACTCTGTCCTGTGTGCATCTGGGATCCTGTGTGATAAGAAGGCTGCATGAGACGGCTCTGGGTGTCCTCGTCTCAAACAACAGTGTAGGATTGTATGTGGCATGTAAGAAGCTGGATGGAGGCTACACACACACACACACACACACACACACACACACACACACACACACACACACCACGACCACTACTACCACTGCCACCACCATCAAGAATAAAGGCCCATTCCTCAGCAGGAATCACCACCAGATCAGGTGGAGACTACAGGGTCAGATCTAGAAATCCAACCAGGCAGCCCGCACTGAAGAGAGCTTTCGGCATATACTCGGAAACTTGATTCCCTCTAGTCCATCTTGTACACATCTTCCAGAAGCACCTGGGCCTCAAATCCAGAAGAGACTTGCCCAAGTGTCTTAAAGGCAGGGAAGACTAAAATAAAACTCAAACGCAGGCACCTGGATCCTCCCTCCCCCAACCAGGAGTGCTGCCTACTCATTGGCAGGCTTATACGCCTGAGGTGTCACTCATTTGCCACAGCATCTGGCCTGTGGATTGGATTTGAAACTGGAAAGGAAGTTGAACAAGAAGAGGGGGTGGGGGGCGGGGGCACTACCTGGGAAAGAAAGGGGGGGTCTCCTTCTGCTACTTCAGCAAAACCTGCTCAACTCCCTGCCAGACTCCTCCTGACTCCACCCTGAGGCTGGGGATGACGCTCATCTCCCACCTGTCATCTAGCCTAGGGCCAGGCACTCTGCTAGCACTCTGTGGTGCTACAGCACCCGCGAAACACAAGAGATGGCCCTCTCCTGGCTGACTGACCAGGAAAGCGTTGGACAAGGCCTCGCACACCTTGCGCTTTATAGACATGTACAGGTGGGAAGTGAGACATTACTTACTCTTCATGATGGTGACTACCTGAGGAAAGGCATGGCAACGGGGAGCGGCCTCTAGCAGGTACTTATCTGACAGGAACTCGACAGGTAAATCTGGGGCCGTCATGGAGGTCCTGCATTGCTGATGTAGGAATTGGGGGTTATCCTAGGGGGGAGGTGTGGTAAGGAACGATGGAGGGCTAGCTAAAGAGTGCCGGGGTCCCACGGCCTCATAGAAAAGAAAGGGTACATGCAGAAACTTTTATGGCTCACAGCTTACTTTGTGTGGAGCCCTGTGGCCGTTGCTTACCGGGGCTTGCCTCTCTTAGAGCTAAGGCCCGGAGTGTCCACTCAAAAAGACACCGGAAGCGGGATTGGAGGGCACCAGGGCTCTCTGATTCTGAAGCATAAGCTCTGACACCTGCACTACACTTCCCTTCCCTCTGAGTTACCTCAGGGGCCAGCTTCTGGCTGGGAGCCTGGCTTTGTTTGGGACCCTAGCAGGCAGAGGTGTTCTGCCTCCACCTGGAGCATGAAGGCAGCACTGGGTCCTTGCCCATCCTGGGGGCTCCTATGCATCACCTTGCATGGGATAAAAGCAAGTAGAAGAGATGCTTAGGAGATGAGATACCCAGGGTGGGAAGTGGCATTTATGCTCAGAGGCTTTGGCAAGCCTCCCACCTATATATGAAGGTGAGCAGAGCAGACTGCCCAGGGTAGGCTCAGCGTCCAGTGTAGAAAAGCTCTAGGGAACGCGGTTGAGAGAGCCCGGTCTCGCATTATGGCAGGGGAACCACAGATCTCCATAATATATTTGATTCCATGAGATTTTTAAAAAGGAATCAGAGGTAGAAAAGGAAAGCGAATGGGAGAGACGCTCAGAGGTGAAGGCACACCAGCGGCGGAGAGTCTCTAGCTGAGGCCAGGCAAACAGGCACTCCGCGGGGGCGCTGTGGGCTTCACCCCCTCGCACAGCCCGCTAAAGGGCGCATGCAGCACCAGCAGCAAACTGGAAACAGCTGCGGAGGTTTTGAGTTTCCGCCTGGCCTCCCCCCCTGGCCCTTGGTTCGGCCCACCCGAGCAGTTTCTCTTAATCCTGCTCTCCCGAGAAGCTGCGCCGTGGAAATCCTCCCTGCTTCAGAGGTCAGCCCCAGGCTGGTGACAGAAGCTCCAGCCGCCAGACCCCCTCACTCAGGCAGCAACCCGCGTGGGATGCATAGCTGCAAGAAGGCAAGGGCTTGCTCGAGCAGGTGCTCCTGGAAGCTCACAGGTTGCATTCTGCTTGAAGCCAAAGCGCTAGAAGACGCTCTAAGGACAGGTGGCAGTGCATCAATTCTCCCTCCCAGAGTGGGCTTAATCTACCCATTTCCCGGAGGAGGCAAAATGTTTGCTCAAGGTCACGGAGCAGCTGTCTCAAAGCGTGGTCTCTGGGCCTTGTTTCTGGCTCAGGTTTGGTTTAATTTAGCTGCCCTTCAAGCACCAAACGGGCCCAAGTAGAACGTAAGCTACCGCTGGGTCTGAAGGTTCTCATTTGGCAAGACTTCGCTGAATGTCCTTGGCCCCGGGCCCTGAGGTCCCCTCAACATGTGTGCAGCCCAGGTGAGAGGCAACAGGCAGGTAGAGGGCTGGTGGTCCTACCCTTCTGGGCTGACTCTGAGAAAGAAGTGCTTCCAGAGTTCAAAGCTGTCCCCTCACTGCTGGGCCTCAGCCTCCCTGACTTGCTGCAAAGGGGGAAAGGCTGTATGTAGGTTGGCCCTGGGGTTACCAGAAAGATCTCTTCTTCAGCACTCCTGCTTTTACCAGGCTCCAAGCTTCTAGGTACACACCCAGCCAGACTCTCCCCGACACACACACACACAGTTACACTCTCACATTGCTTGCTATGCATTTTCACCCTTGTGAGCCTAGGGTTCCACACGCTCACCCATGTTGTGCTACACACATTTCTAAACATGTCTCCTATTCATACCACAGCCGCCGCCTCTCATGAACCTCAAAGGGACCCAGATGCCTTGTTCATATGTCCATGTCCTGTACTGGAAGATTCCAGAATACTTCAGCCAGCATGCTGATGGTGGCCCTCTCCTACACAGCCTCTCAGGGAGTATTCCCCTAGGATGCTGGGAATCGATGCTGGCCTCAGCTTCTCTGCTGGAACACCAGGTATGACTAGCCACATGTGGCTACTTACAGATTGGAAGTGGGCTGTGCCCTTTGGAACTGTAAAGGGCTACACATGTGGAGGTGCCCATGCCTTTGATGGCACCTACCAAGCACTTGCATCTTAAACAATGTCTCTCCTGGGCTATAGACCAAGGAGAAACCCCTCCTTGGATCTTGAGGTCTGCCATCCCCTCGCCATAGGGTTTTAGGTGGGTGTACTTCTTTTTATTTTTATTTTTTCCTCTCTCTGAGTTTTAGCTTCCTGAAGTGTGGGTAACAAAGCCGGCCTGACACCCACTATGGCCCTGTCATTTTGACATTTTCACCTTTGCTAAGAGCATGGAGCCATGTCGCAGATGTACCTGGGGGGTGGGGTGGGGGGGGGAGTGAGGGTTAAGAGCCATCCACAGGCTTATCTGACCTCACTTCCTGGTACAATCTCCAGCAGGCAGTCGCTCTACACCCACACAGTGCATGGCAGGCTGGGACCAGGCTCAAAGCTGAGGCCAGTGAGCAGGGCAAACACTGTCTTCTGCCTATGCTCTGCCACAGCCCCTAGGGGAAAATAAGAGGTGGAGGGAGCTGGTAACAAAACAGCTACAAAACACAAATGAAGGCTCTCCTTGACCTGAGAGATGAGGCGGGGTAAGGCCCGGAAAGTTCTGCCTAAAAGAGACCTGAGAGTAGCAGATGAGGTGGGCCTAAGTGGGGAAGAAATTAACAGTTCAGAGAGCTGGCTGCAGACAGAGAGGACCAGTGCAGAGTTCCTTGGGCCTGGCTTGTGTGTCTCCATCAGTATGGAGTCATGCTTCCATGGGGTGGGGGTGGGGGTGGGAGCAGGGTGACACATGAACAGTCTGCAAAGCGGCTGCAGGTTGTGTCTGGTGTCCACTGCAGTTGGGAGCTGGTGAAGACTGATCCACTAACTCTTTGGTTCCCTTTTCCCTCCGAGCTCTGTACTCAGCACTACGTATGCATGGAAAGGAATCCTCCAAAGGCTCCCTTCAGCTTCTTTTATAGGAGAAAAAACTGATATTTGGTTCCTCCAGCAACCCAAGGCAGTAAAATGTCCAATTGTACAGGTTGTTCACTGTCCAAGACACCCCCTCCTTGTTGAACAAGAAGGGCCCCCCAAGCTATATGCACTCTCTACTGTCTTCCAGCCCTGTTTTACATATGCTGGGCATGCCAATGCAAGGCTCATATAATCCTTACATGTGTGAGCACCACAGGCTATGATGCAAGGCTGAAGGCTAGTGACCTGCTTTCTTTCCCTAGGTTTCTAGATAAATAGGCTAAACAATAGGGCAGCTCTGTCTTTGCCTGAGAGAGATCAGAGGAGTCAGTGCAGGCTGTAGGCATTGGGGATAGAAAGCAAGCCCCCCTGGTGCCCTGCAATAGGGACAAAGAAATAGGAGCCAAAGGATGCAAAACTCAGCCGGGCGTGGTGGCGCACGCCTATAATCCCAGCACTCAGGAGGCAGAGGCAGGTGGATTGCTGTGAGTTCGAGGCCAGCCTGGTCTACAAAGCTGGTCCAGGACAGCCAAGGCTACACAAAGAAACTCTGTCTCAAAAAAAAAAAAAAAAAAAAAAAGATGCAAAACTCTTTCTGTGAAGGCTGGGAGGTACCTCAGCTCACCTCATCTGTCCCTTCATTTTCGAGGTGACACAGCAGAGCATCAAAGAGCTTCCTAAAGTCCGACCACAAGATTCAAGATAGTCCGGGCCTTCCAAGACCTACAGGCAAGGTCCTCCACCGCTCTCTGCTGTCCTATTTTGGAAACCATCATCTGAGACTCCAAGGTGAAGGGTCAGGCATATTTTTGCCAGGGCCCCAGTCCACACTCCGGTAGTGGCCTAGTGCCCGACTCAACACGAAGTGAGGGCCACTTCCCCCGTTCACAACACTGAGCTGCGGAGACCTAAGCGGGCTCCTGTGCTTTTGCACAGAGCCCCACAAAGGAGCTAGACTTGATTTGACTTTTATCTAAACATATCCCTGTGCCTTATCACACAGGAAACTAATTAGCCCTCTCCCTGGTGGCTGAGAAGCCCAGGGCCATGTATGTAGTGTTTCCCAGATTTCCACAGCCAGGCCTCAGGGGACCACAGGCAGAGAAAGGATTGCGGTGGCCTCGGCCACTAATGGATACCAAGGTCCTCCACTTCCACCTTTTCCCTCTGGGACCACCAGCCCTCCCCTCTCATAGTTGGTGGTTCTCAGCTCAGCTCACTGCTGCAACATGTTGCTGATGTTTTTTTTTTAATAAGTAATAATTTTTCTCTACTTTTATTGTCATTCTATTTTGGCATTCCCA
The DNA here is from genome assembly GCF_964271855.1 of Acomys minous. Lineage (NCBI taxonomy): Eukaryota > Metazoa > Chordata > Mammalia > Rodentia > Muridae > Acomys > Acomys minous. The sequence continues at coordinate 92,427,407 of NC_140487.1, forward strand.
CGTCCGGAAGGCTAGAAGAAAGAAACTACCTCCTCATCAGGGCCACTTAACATAATAGAAAGACCACTGAAAGGAGGTGTCCCCCCCCTTCAAAAAAGCCCTACCATAACCAACACTTATTCTTTTGTGAAAGAACAGAAACTGCTTTGTAGTCATTTTCAGGTCAAGAAAAATCTCTATGGAAGCCATCCCAGGACCCTCCTGGGGTATCACCCCAGCCACAAACACGCCCCTTCCCAAAATAACTACAAGTCGTCTTTGAATTGGCATTTTCCTGCTTTTCCTTGTACACTTAGCACCCAACTACAATCCCTAGACACCATAATTTAATTGTGTCATTTCTATTTTGTTTGCTTGCTTGCTTGCTTGCTTTGCTTGTTTGTTTGGTTTTTTTGGTTTTGTTTTGCTTTTTGTTTATTTGTTTGTTTGTTTGTTTTGTTTTTTTAAGGCAGGGTGTCCTAGAATTCACTATGTAGACCAGCCTGGCCTCAAACTCACAGCGATCAGCCTGCCTCTGCCTCCCAGGTGTTGGGATTAAAAGCGTGTGCCACAACATCCGGTCTGTCATGTCTGTTTCCAATGTGCCTTTTAGGTTTTTTAACTCGCCAGCTTTCCCCCACCACCCTTGTGTTTTCAGCTCTCAGGCCTCCAGGGTTTCCACAGTCTGGATTGTGCTGACGGCATGCTGTGGTGCCAGCTCCCATAGGGATATGTGTTAGTGTAGATTAGGCACTGGAAAGACGGCGAACGGCCATGTTCATCCATCAGAGACACATGGTGTCTAGCTGTGCCTCTTCCTGGAACCACTGGTGGCCTTTGCTGCTCATCCTCTGGATGCAGACATCCACCCACTGAGTACGGTGAACGAACTCTGACTTCCAGTTTTATTTTGTCTATTCATCCATTAGCTGGCATGCTTTTAACTATACCCTATTTTTTTTCCTAAAGGATTTGTTTTATTTTAATTATGTGTCGGTGCCTAAGTAGGTGCATATGAGTGCAGGTGCCTGTACAGGAGTCATATCAACCCAGAGCTCGAGTTATAGGTGGTTGTGAGCCATTGGTGTGAGTACCCATAAGGACTGAACTCTAGTCCTCGGCAAGAGCAGTGTCACTCTTAAGCACTGAGCCACCTCTTAAGGCTATGGGTTTGGTTCCCTGCAGGAAGAGGGTACCTGAGGGTATGGAAAGAGGAAACGTCACTGGCCTAAACTCTGAAGTCCCTTAGCAGCCCTGAACATGCTGCTAAGGTATGTCCAGCTACACATGCAGAACAAGAAATATCCCTGGAGCCTCTCTCCATTGGTCATTCAGCCCTCTGCTGGACAGGCAGGCAGAGCTGTGTGACCAGGAAGGATCCTTCCTTATGCTCGGGAGGCCTTCCCTGAGCCCTCTCCACCAGCCTCCACCTTCTCCCTCAGGGTAGACATCTTCCTATAGGAAGCAGCCCTTCCAAGCTCCTTCCTAGGTCCACCCCCCACCAGGAGTCTCTCTGTCTCTGTATCTCTGTGTCTGTCTGTCTGTCTGTCTGTGTGTGTTTTGTGTGTGTTTGTGTGTGTGTCTGTCTCTGTCTCCCTCTGTCTCTCTGTGTCTGTCTGTCTCTGTCTGTCTGTCTGTCTCTCTCTCTCTGTCTCTCTCTCCTATAGACTGTGGTTTCACATAAGCGCCATAGCCATGGAGTTGTGGCTGATGTTCCTTCAAAATTCCAAAGCAGGCTTATCTATAATGTTCTACAGGCAGACAGTCATTTAGAATTGCCCGGGTCCAAATGTCAGACTCTACCATTCCGCTCACATCCCAGGTTCGCCACAGCCCACACCAGCCATGATTGGTGAAGACATATGGGTGGGTCTCCCATTGTGTGACACCCTGGTGTGCCTGCCTGAGAAGCCACATTTCACAGACACCCAGAGGTAAGATGGCAGAGATGGATGAGGTAGCCAGATGCCTCCTCTGCTGGCACTGGGAAGACAACGAGAATCAAAAGAAAAACAGCAATAAAAAAAAAATAAAAAACCTTTGGTCCAGCTGCAACTGAAAATGAGGTTTGAAAAGAAGGTCTTGAAACCATCATCTTCTCTCTCCTTTTGAAGCTTCCAGGGTACCCCTTGGCAGATGACATCACTTTCCATCCCTACTCTCCAGCGTCTAACCTCAGTCTTCCCCGACTTCCTCTCCTCAGCATCACAGTTAGTATGCACCAGGTCCAGCCAGCGGGCCTCAGCAATAGCCCCGCAAACAGTCTGCATCTTCCCATTTGCACTGTACTAGCTGTCCTACTACCACGGGAATGTTCTAGCTATCACCTGTCAACGGGTCTGTTCACTCAGCCGCCCCCGCCCCCGCCGCCGCCCCCGCCCCCGCCCCCAAGCTTGGACCCTGAGTCCTTTCCGAAGCAACTGTCTCCAGCCGACTCTCAAAGCCAGATTTGGTGTATAAGTGAATGGACTCATTAATTCCATGTACTTCTATGCCAGACTCTGTTCTTCCATCCTAGGCATCACGGGCTTAGTAATAAAACCAAGAGACAAAGCCGTCCACCCTCCACCCTCTGCCCTCCGCCTCTGCCCACCCCCGCCCCCGCCCCCACCCCCACCCCCACCTCCAGCCCCCTGCCCCCTGCCCCCTGCCCCCTGCCCCCTGCTCCCTGCCCCCTGCCCCAGCAAAGCCTGATGATGAGTAAAATAGAGCAATAAATTAGGGAGTGCACTAGGAAGAGGCATGGAGAGCATTAAGTGGGCCAGGGCATCTCCTCCTGTGGGGGTGGATGGAATGGAGAACCTCAGGAACACTGTGCCATTTGAGAAAAACATTCAAGGAGGTAAGGAAATGGTCCTATGCAGACATCTGGGAAAATGGATGGATGAGGAAGTGGTGAGCAAATGTAGACAAATGACTGAATACAGTGATAAGTGAGACTCCCTGAATGAATGAACAAACAAATTAACATGAATAAATAAGACAGCAAGAGGCTGTATCTAGATGATTTTTTTTATAATCAGTTGCATTTCAGGGGTGAAACTGCACTGGGAAAGACACCAGCTACTCTGTAACCTAGAGCCTACCTGGTCTTGCAGGTGTGCCTCCTCCCTCCAAGGGTTCTGCAGAATAAAGTCAACTCCTATGGCCATGGGTACTGGGCTACTGGCACAGGAATGCCACAGAGGGGTGTGTGACATTTGTGCAGAGAGGCTCCAGATGACTCTGTCTGGCCTTCACCCTGTGCCCAGGAAAGCCTGCGTGCACAGCATGGGCAAGAAGGTGCTGTGGAGAAGGGAACATCTCTGGCCTCCAGGGCAGATGCCTGGACACATACATTCAAATGGAGTTTCTACCCAGCCGGTCTTGGGGGACTAGTGCGTGACCCAGCAGAGGTTGAAATGAGAAACGGAGGATTCCAGCTCTGTTCCTCCCTGGCCTGGTTAGAGTTTTCTCAAGCTGTGCAAACACTAAGGGGAGCCCAGAGCTGCAAAAGGAATGGCAGCCCTGTAAGAGGGTCGAGTCAAAGGCCCGGATGTTGAAAGTGTGATGCTTGATACCCGCTAAACAAGAGTACTGCAAGGGAGGCTGCACAGAATCAAAGTCGGAGCCTGTATGGCAGATGGCACAGATTCAAATCCAGGCTCTAGCTTCAAGTTAGCTGCGTAAACTCTGAGCCTCACACTTCTCTATAGTGGAAACCATCGCACCTACCTCACAGAAGATTATATGAGATGTGTACAAGCAACGGTACATAATTCTGGCATGTAGGAAATGTTCAGCAGTTATCAATAATATGTCTTACACATCATTAATCATATCAATATATTATAATAAAATAATGCATTGATTATCTTATATTGTTAATAAGTGGCATAAACCTAATCTGGGCAAGCAACGTTTTAGGGCCACTTTAAAACAATTAGCTAAGGTTTATATTTCTTCGTCAAGTCAAGAGTTCAAACTGGCTACTCAGATGACCACTGGTAGACTGCCAGGCCCTAGCCCTGCCCCTGAGTGGACAGGGACATCTGGATGGATTCAGGGAATCAGCCAGAGTGTGAAGACCTGGAAACCCCAGCTGTGAGAGATGCGTGAGAAAAATCTACAGTGAGGAAACTGGAGAAATTGGGGTGGGGTTGGGGGCTTGAGGGCAGAACTGTGGCCTGAAGGAGACAGAGACCCTTCGTGGAGTCAAGTTACCTCTCTGTAAAAAAAAAAAAAAAACTTTCTTTCATGTCAACAAGGCCCCTGTTTAGTAACTAAGCTGCTCAGAGTCAGGGATATGTGCAAAGGAGGTTGGTCTGCATCCGTTCCTGTCTGCTTTCTGGTCTACTGCTGATCTCTGACGTGCAGCGTATTTACCCTCATTGTAGCCCTGGGAGAGTAAGATTTCTCACCATGCCACTCATCCATCGAGCCATCCCCTTACTTCAGCGCTTGGTGCCAAGAGTACAGCACGTATGAACTATGCCTTGCCAGGGTTTGCAGGCCAATGCAGAGGTCTTCAAACTGTACGTCCATCACCAGCCATATGCAAAATAAATCAGCGCAACTCTTAAGTCACGCTGTAAACAGGACTGGATATAAGATCTTGGAAGAAAAATAATATGGATGAACCCCCTAGCACCCTGATTTTGACAATGGGACCTCAGATATGGGCCCCACAACACAAGCAACAGAAAAAGCAATAGATTGAATTTTATTGAAATGTTGAGCTTTTGTGATTCTAAGGGAGCTATCCAAAAAGTAAAAGGTTGGGAACTGAAGAGATGGCTCAGGGTGTAAGAGAGCATACTGTTCTTACAAAAGACCAAAGTTGAACTCCCGGGCCTAGGGAGCAGCTCACATTTGTCTATCACTCCCCAGAGAGGGGATTCAACACCCTCTCTGGCCTCTGAAGTCACCACACTCAAGGCACAAACACACAATCAAAATAAATTTTAGAAACAGTGAAAGGTCAGTGCTTGGAACAAGAGGACTAAGTCGTCTATGATGAGAGGCTCGTGTCTCAAACAAAGAACACCGCGACTAATAACAAGCACTTGAGTCCGTTTTTTAAAATTAATAAAGGATCTGAAAAGACTTTTTTTTTACAAATAAAATAGAAATGGCCAATGCACACTTAAAGAGTAATCATCATGGAAATGCAAATCAGAACCCTGAGAGGATACCACTTCACCCTCAGGAGGAAGGCTGTGGTCAGATAAGCAGAGTAACAGAGAAAAAAATCAAATCTCCGTGCATTGCTGGTGAAAATGTAGAACGGTGCAGCCAGTTTGTGGGAGGTTGGGGGGGAGGGGGGACAGGGGCGATGCTTAGCATTTCCTTAAAAATCCAACCACAGACTTACCACCTGACAAAGAAATTCCACTCCTAGGAATGTACCCAATAGAATAAGACACACACACACACACACATACACACACACACACACACACACACACACACACACACACACACACACAAACACAAACACGTTTACACATTGTTCACAGCAGCTTTCTTCCTAACAGCCAATGGTGAAAATAACCCTATTGTCTCCAAGCAGGTGACTGAATAGCAATTGTAGTTTTGCTGTTGTGGAAAAGAATGAAAGTTACATGCTACAGGAGGAAACATTAGACTGTACAGGTCCACAGCCTTGCACCTTCAACCCCAAAACCAAAGAAGACCCACAGTCAAGTGGTTTTGCAGAAGTTTAGAGCAAAACCTTTTTGGTGACACAAAGGCCTGTCTTTCAGCAGTGTGATGTGTGCAGTCACCTACCCCATTGCAGAAACTAGCATTTGCTCAGAGGCTGCACTTCCTACTCAGCTACAGAGCATTGTCAAATATACTCTGTGATATTATTCTCCAGAAATCCAGGTAACTGACTTTTAAACACATCAGATAAAGAGCTTTGAACCCATACTTTTTCACATTTTACAGAGTAAACTGAGTCCCAGTGTCTGGACAAGTCTCATCCCTCTCCTGTAGCCAGGAAGACCTTAGTGCCTTGCCTGGCCCTTCTCTGCTACTCTTGCTGCCCCCAAAACACACACACACACACACACACACACACACACACACGCACGCACGCACGCACGCACGCACGCACACGCACACGCACACGTACACGCACAGGGAGGTGCTCTCCTGTGCACTCCAATGAGAGGATGCTTCCTGCTGCAGACCCATTGCGGATCTGCTACTTGGCAGTAACTGGCCCAGCACATGGACAGGAGCCAGAGCCTGCACCAGAGCCTGCCTTATGTGCTCTCAGCCAGCTCGCCCTCCATGCATCTGCAATCGGAAAATCCGGGAAGGTGGTCTGCTTTCCTGGCAGATGTCAGCCTCCACCAGCCGGCCTGAATGGTGCAGCTGAGCTGGTAAAGGCAGGCTGCCGAGCCTGGCAGAAGAGCTGCTAGGTGGTGACAAACGCAGCCTGTGGACTAGCAGAGACAAGGAATATTAATTCTGGAACGCCGACTCCCACAGAATCTCCTCAGCAAGAAACAATGGAGACAACAGGCAGAGGCCTTCCTGCCAGGCCCTGTTCCTGCTTTGTGGCGGCTGTTAATATAATCAATAGTAATAATAGCAGCTACTATTTAATGAGTCCCAGCTCGGAGCCAGCAGCTGAACTTAGCACTTCTCAGACACTAACACCCCCAGGGCGTAAAGCATTATTGTCCCATTTTTCAGACGTAAATTCCATGAGATGGTGTAAATAGGCCCCAGCTGAGCAGGGCAAGGCCTGCCTCCTGCTAACTGAAAACCAGCTTCCCCCCCCCCACCCCACCCCAACACACATACACACACACACACACACACACACACACACACACACACACACACACACTGTTAACCAAAAGTCTATCAAGAAGCTAGATCCATTCCATCAGTAAGGTAGCGTGAGCCCAGCTTTCTTCCTTCTCTCCTCTTTTGGGGACATTAAAAAAATGTCCCCAAACTATGCAGCCTTCGGCACTATGTGGTCCTAAGCTTTGACCACATATTCTCTACCCATTTCACAGATGAGAAGAATGAGATCTGAAGACGCAAGTAGATGCGGCAGACCACGCACTGGAATCTTCTCCTCTGTGAGGCTCTCATCAGTCTTGCAAACCCTCGGCAGTGAGAAACCTGGTGGGAGAGACACAATTCCTTCTCTTTAGTGGATAGACAGATAGCCTGAGCCTACGGGAGTCAAAACGAGCCCTCCTATGTATGGGTCTGCTGTTCACTTACTCTCATTTAAAATCACACACAGACACAGACACACACACACACAGACACACACACACACACACACACACAGACACACACACACACACACACACACACACACACACGGCTCTAACTAGGCAAAGGATCAGACATTATCTCCAGGGCAATCAGTCTAGGCAACCAAAACTGCAAACCCACCATTTAGTTTCCAACCCAAGTGAGGTCCAGATGTGGTGCAATCTCAGGGCCACGAGGCACAGAGAGGAAGCCCTGGGCTGCCAGCATCTCAGGAAGTCTTCATGGAGAGTCAAAGGGGGGGAGTGAACCCGGGTCAGGAGGGCATGCAGGGTTGGCTACCACAGGCCGGGGCACAGCAGAAGGCACAGGGGTTGGTAAACAATGGGGACCCTCTAAGCAGATTTGCAGTACCTGAGCTCTAGACCTGCCAGGGATCACCTCACCCACATGCCAGTGAGGAGTCCCAGCCAGAAGGGCCCTACCTCAGGCAGGACACTAAGAACCTACACAAAGGTTCCCACAGAGGAGAAGGGCCTACCCAAAGTCCACCAGCCTCCGAGACCAACAGTGACAAGGACATCTCCTGGCCATTAATCTCAGCATGTGTTAATGTTTGATAAATTGCCCAACAGTTGCATTAGCTAATAACTCCCCCGAACAAAACCAGAGAGTTCATCTGTTTTTATAAGAGGCCCAAGAGCATCCTGGGAACAGGCACGGTGGTCGTGAATAAAAGAGAAACATTCATTTATGGTAATTGGTTTCAGCTCCTCTCTTGGCTGCTTGTCCTGACCTAAATGTATCCAGTTGTTCCCTCGGCCCTGGCTCTGGTTTGGGGGTCACTCCTAATGGTTTAATTCAACAAAAAATGCCTGCCATTTCCTGTAACCCCTGTCTTGTTCCACCCGCCTCCCAAACGGTTTTTCTTGCAAGAGGCATCTCGGCAACCCCTCTGTGAGCTGTTTCCTTCTCACGGAACAAAGTCAAGATTGTTGACAGAGAAAAAGGTCTTAACTCCAGGCCAAGAGAAAAGGCTGGGGGAGGGGACACTCAAAGGTAATAATCATTTGTTTGTCTTCCACCCTGTCTTCACAAAGCAGGTTTTGTCCAAGGCTGGTGGTCAGGGACTCTGACACACAACATGGCCCTGGTGACCAAGGGCAATTTATGGGGAGGGAGCGAACACAAATCCTCATTCATGGAGCCGCCTCGGAGGAAGTGACTTGGAGGAACATTTGTGCCCAGCCAGCCTGCCCTCCCTGTGTCCCTCCCACGGGTCTGAGGATGTGGAGGAGCTGGGGAGAGGCTCACTGGGTGCTGTGAGTTTTGGCCAAACTTCAGACCCAACCCTGAGTACAGCCTTACTCTGCACCGCCAGGCTTTCTTTTCCACTCAGAAGCACGTGACCTCCGTACGGGGCACTGCCCAGCGAGGCGTGCCGCAGCAAGGTCCTGGTGTGCAGCTGGACAGGCCTGTCCCTCAGGTGGATTTATGAGCTCTCCTGGAATCACAATCCCCCTCCCCCTCCACACACACACACACACACACACACACACACACACACACACACACACCAGGGAGGGGGCAGGGCAGAGGCAGGGAGAGGGTCTGGAATACATTGCGGCCGTCCGCGGGGACAGCTTGTAAACTTTGTTGGGATGCATCTGGTAGAAAGGCGTTGTATAAATATTAGATCATTATCGGTGTATTGTGTTTCCCCACTCTGGCGGAGGAGGGGGGCCGGCGGGCCACAGATGCCTTTCTTCAAGCAGACAGGGATGGCTTTTTGGAGTCCTTAGAAGGTCACTGCTTGCCTGTGGGCAGTCCTAGGAGGCAAGGTAGGGCCCAGAGTCTTGGGAAGCAGAGCTAAGCAGCAGCCTAACTGCCAGAGCAGTACTGAGAAGCCTCTGCGAGGCAGACGGGGAAGCGGGTCGCGGGACTGGACAATGGGACTGGACAGGTGGAACGGAGGAGGCTAGAAAGTGTAGGCAGATTGGGGTCACTTTGTTTCCCTATGCAATCCTGTCCCTCACCTCACTGGGAGTCCTCTCTCTCTCTCTCTCTCTCTCTCTCTCTCTCTCTCTCTCTCTCTCTCTCTCTCTCTCTGTGCTCAGGGAATCTGGCCTGTTATACTTGGAATACCTGGCCTCAAGCTGAGTGCTTGAGCTGCAGCCTAACTGGGCAGCTGCTCAGCTTCCCAGGCAGGATGTGGAGTAACGATTCCTGACTTGGGGAGCTTTCCCACCTACAAGGCATCCAGAGGCTCTGCATTCCCAGGAAGCCTGTGTAACCCCAAATCTAAAAGGGTCTTTGTAAACCAATTGCAGGCGGCACTTTTCAGAGATGAAGGCCTAGATGGCACATCAGTAACAACCAGATGATTGGCACCACCTCTTCAATTATCATCACTAAACTGTACCCCTGCTATTGAGTCCTGACCATGGCTCTCCACAGCCACTTGGAGGAGAAAATGTTGCTGGGATCCTGGCAGGTGTGGGATTCAGGACCTGACCAAGGTCCAGTCCTCCAACCCTTAGCTCAAATACTGTGAGGCCTTCCCTGACCTCTCCAGGCACCTGGGCTCCCTCCGTGTGGCCACGGATGCAAGAGGTCTGCTTCCTCCTTAACTTGCACTGCCTTGAGCTGGAATGGTGGGGTTACAGGGGGAACCCTTAGACTCCTCCCTGCACATTCTCTCCATGACCCTAAAGTCCAGCGGGAACTCAGAGAAGGGCTCATAAAGGATTTCCAATGAACAAACAAATTGATGTTATCTCCATCATTACTGTCACAATAGAGGCGACAGGGGTAGACATTTTACAACACATCTGTGAGGTCAACACTAGCGCGGTTTAACATGGAAGAAAACAAATGCTTTAAGAATGACTCACGTAGGACGGATGTGGTGATACATACTTTTAACCCCAGCATTCAGGAGGCAGAAACAGGTGGGTCTCTGTGAGTTCAATGGCCACAAAGGATACATAGTGAGACTGTCTCAAAGTCAGAGAGAGAGAGAGAGACAGAGACAGAGACAGAGACAGAGACAGAAAGAGAGACCCACCCTAAGTTACAAAGCCATTTATTGTGGCTTTTAAACCCAAGTCTGACACCCCAAATGTGGTCATAAGAAATACCTCTAAAGTGAGAACCTCAAAACTTGGAAAATCTGGAGGGGTAGAACTCTGCAGGGGCCAGAGAAGGACTTGTGGAGGAGGCCTTTCAGTACTGAGCACCAACAAAACCTGACCAGGAGACTGGCTGAGGACAAGCCTTCCCGGCTGTGAAGCCCCTTCATGCCCTTGTCTCAGCACCAGAGGGGGTGGTCCTGGCCCCTCTGAGCTGTCTTCCGTGCCCTTGATCTCTGCTTCCATCCAGTTCCCTCAGCAAACATAGAAAGCCAAAGCACAGAAGAGCAGTTCATTTACCCCAAGCCACACAGCCTAGAAACAGAGTCTCACCCCTGAGCATGTGACCTCCATAGAAGATCCCTTTTGGCACATGCTCCAAGCATAGGCCTGCACACAGACTCCAGGATCCCATCTGTGGCCCTGAGCAGTCCCTCTCCAGGACAGCCAAGCCAAGGGAACTCTGTGACTTCTGACGTTTGCCTGCAAGCTGAGACTTTTTCCCCCCCCACACTCTGTGAAGCTAGAGTTCCAAACATTAGCATCTTTACATTGCAAGTAGGGAAACTGAGGAACTGGGGACTGACATTATCAGAGCACTGAAACAGACCTGGAACAGCACAGCCATGTAGGGATGCGCCTCAGATCCCATCAGGAGACCCCTCATGTGGGAGAGAATGTGGGGCATGGCCCCTATGGACAAAGTGCCAGACTTGCGGTCAGACACTCACCAGCTAGTCTGAGTGACAGATGACCTCACTGCCAGGTCATATCAAGCTTTGCTTTAAATGCCTCTAAAATATAAAACACACTGCCTACCAATGTAGCCATGGTAGAACCATTCTGATTTTAGCTTGATCAAGGAAATATTTTTGATGAAGAAACAACAGGGGCCATCCAGGAGACTAGGCGGGTCGGGGGTGGGGGGTGGCTGAGGGGGGCACGGAGGGGTAGTGAATAAAAAGGCTCTAGAAGCTTCGGTCTAATCAAACACAGCTTACTTTTGTCTCATACACACCTGAACCTTCCCTTTTGCCAGGGACACACAAATGTGTATGAAGCACCTGTGTGCAGGTCCTCAGAGCCAGGTGGCCAAGTGAGCTCAGGGTGAGTGTCCTGAGAAGCCCTCCCTGCCTGGGTCACCCAGACAGAGAGAGATTGCACAGGACCTGAACACAGACCTCCCCTAGCCCCACACTGCTGTTTTCCTCAGGCTGCCCCAGTCGCCAAAAAGCCACCCACATAGGTTGCCTACTACAAACAGCACCACAGGCAACTTCCAAATCTGGAATAGGACGCCCGTGAGCCCCTTGGGATTCGGGGCTCTGTTATTTTTAGATGGATCAGTTGTTCCAACCCTGCTTTCCTCCCCAGACCCCCCACACTGATTTCCCAAGCAATCAAATCCACGTGTTACTGGTTCCGGGCCTAGTGCCGGGTGAGGTGAACGCTGGATGCTCACAGTACCACCAAAGGCTGTTTGCCCTACCAGCCTCGCCCCTCCTGGCAGTCCAAACTCCAGTGTGTTCCCCCAGAAACCAGAATCTCCACACACAATGCTCCCAGGCCTCCAGAAACCCCAGACACCAAAGGGAAAAGGGGATGCCATCTCTAGAAAGCGAAACAGTCTGAGGGCCAGAGAAATTCTGAGTGTGCCCTGACACCCTGGCCACAAATCTTCATCTCCAATCCAGCCCATCTCAGCACTGTACGCGCTGGATGGGAGGGCAGTGGTAGTTGCGGCTCTGCCCAGCTGGCCAAATGCTATGGGGGAAACAGTCCTCCACAGACTTGTGACTAGTGTCTGCTCTGAGACTTGAGCCACCTCCCGCCAACACAACCCCAGGAGTTGCTCCCTGCTCATCCCTAAACTGTGGGCAAGAACAGGACCTCATCCACAAGGCATCTGACAGGGTGTATAAAAGGTCGCCCCTAGAACGCAGTACCCTGATACCCTGGTCTTAATGACCAACAAAGGAGTTAAGTCTTGTTGAATGTCACAGAAAGGGAAGGAAGAGAGCAGGCACACTTCCGGAGTCATACAGGAGTAGAGACATTGATGAGAACTCTGTCCCCCTCAGTTTTGTCCCCTCAGCACAGACCCTAGGATTCCTTTTGTCTGAAGCAACCTAGCTACCTCACAACAGAACATGCCAGTCCTTGGAGGCTCTGAATGTTCTCACAACCTAACCACCTGATCACCCCGGAAGCGTAGGAGACCCCTTCTGCTCTAGCTGTTTCCCTGAGCCAGGGCTCCCAGTTGAGTGAGGGCAGGAACCACAGCCAGACCCCCACCTCCCCACAGGTCTCCTCTGTGTGTGTTCAGCAGGTGCTGGAGCGATAGACTCCCCTAAGGAACACAGAGAAGCCAGACCGAAAACCTGGTTTCCATTGCGCATTCTCCTCCTCTCAGATCCTGCCTCCTCTTCTATAGAAGAAGGCCTGCAAATCCCAAGTGACCCGGACGGAGGAGACATAGGAGCCTCTTAAACAGCGACAGTCTGGCTCTGAGCTGCCACAGACGCCCTCACAGGAGACAGAGACATGGAGAAGAAAGGGCTCCTCCAAGCCGCTGGGATCCTAGCTCCTGTTAACCTAGGCCCAGTGAACAGAATCTGTAGCACGTGAGCTGGATGATATTGGAGGCCTCTCTTTGCTCCAGAAAGATCCTGAAGCCAGCAGGAAAGAAGGCTTTCTAGAAAAGTCCTGACCTCAGATCCCCCAAAACAGCATCACACAAACAAAACCCACTTCTCCCACTCACATGTGCATATGTTCACACACACACACACACACACACACACACACACACACACACACACACATCCAATATGGTCGGACTTATGCATGGTCCCCCCATCCCCGCCATGGGAGCCAGACACCTCCCTCTACCAGCCGCCCCCTAATTCTTCCAATGTGGCTGAGAGCTATCAAGCCTGGGAGGGAGGAGGGGACGGAAGGCCAAGACCACCTCTGCTGATGGCTTGTTTATAGCCCGCCCATCAAGTGTACAAGCTAGTAGGGACAGCCCTTGGGAGGTACCAGTGACACACTGCAGGCACTGGGGGGGAGGCCTGACCTCTGTCGCTGGGAATGGCACTGAGGACCACCCCAGCTGGCCAGAAGCAGAACAGCCTGGGTGAGTCTAGCCAACGGGCAGAGGCCTGGCAGCTCTGGAGCAGACAAAGCCTGAAAATAGCAAACCTCCAATCCCCACCCGACCCAATGTCCTACCAAGATAGTCAGAGGGCCTTGCTGTGGCAGGGCTGCCTGGGCTGGCTGTGCAGGTCCTGGGGCTAAAAACATGGAGAGGAATGTGGGTGACTCAGAGCTACTCCCTCTTCTGCTGATCTATGTGTCCCAGAGGAGGGAGTCTCTGAGGACCACTCACTAACCACAGAAGATTTCTATTCCAGGTTTCCCATGCGCTTGCTGTGTGATCCCAGGTGGGACTCAACCGCCCTAGATTGCTGAGTTGAAGGGGTAAGAATGAGACTTAGAGCCTGCAGGGAAGAGGCATCCAGAGACCATGGTTAACCATTCAGATGACATCTGTAGCACGATTTATATTCTCAGGAAGCCGGGGTGTGAATCAGGACCTGCCTCGGAGTGGCTCAGGGAGCTATGAGCGCCAAAGACGTTCAGTAAGTGTGGCGAGTGCTGCACCATGCTGAGGACACCGAGCTGAATCTGCTCCTCCCTCCCCCTTAAGACTTCCTGTCCCCTCTTCCTCTGATGTAAGAAAGAAAGGGGAAAGGAGCAAGACGGACTGGAAGCCAGATGGGACCAACCATGTTTGTGTGTCTTGGCTTCTGTACCCTGATTACGGACCTTTGTCTTTTTCTCTATCAGCAAAATCAGATTTTGATCACAAATTGGAAATGTGCTTTGAAAGGAACAAAAAGCCACTGCAAGTTGATGTAAGGAGGGTCATTTCTGTGCCCACCCCACCACCACCACCCACCCCACCGAACTCATTGAGTGACCGCCCTTCAGCTCCCTAAAAGAATAGGGTCTAGTCCTGGGTCAGGAGAGTCTCAAGGATGCTATACTGAGGACCTTGTACAGGTTAGAAAGATGGGGCAGGGGAGGGGGAAAAAATCAGCCTGATGATGGGTCCCAGACTCTGGACTCCATGGGAAGAGGGGCAGTGCTGGGCAAGCTGCCTGCATCCACAGCCCATGCACATGGCTGCATGAGAATGGTGATGCAGGCATGCAGATCACTCCCATGCATGTATGTGTCCACAGATCACTCCCATTCATGTATGTGTCCATAGATCACTCCCATACATGTATGTGTCCACAGATCACTCCCATGCATGGATGTGTCCACAGATCACTCCCATGCATGGATGTGTCCACAGATCACTCCCATGCATGGATGTGTCCACAGATCACTCCCATGCATGGATGTGTCCACAGATCACTCCCATGCATGGATGTGTCCACAGATCACTCCCATGCATGGATGTGTCCACAGATCACTCCCATGCATGGATGTGTCCACAGATCACTCCCATGCATGGATGTGTCCACAGATCACTCCCATGCATGGATGTGTCCACAGATCACTCCCATGCATGGATGTATCCACAGATCACTCCCATACATGGATGTGTCCACAGATCACTCCCATGCATGGATGTGTCCACAGATCACTCCCATGCATGGATGTGTCCACAGATCACTCCCATGCATGGATGTGTCCACAGATCACTCCCATGCATGGATGTGTCCACAGATCACTCCCATGCATGGATGTGTCCACAGATCACTCCCATGCATGGATGTGTCCACAGATCACTCCCATGCATGGATGTGTCCACAGATCACTCCCATGCATGGATGTGTCCACAGATCACTCCCATGCATGGATGTGTCCACAGATCACTCCCATGCATGGATGTGTCCACAGATCACTCCCATGCATGGATGTGTCCACAGATCACTCCCATGCATGGATGTGTCCACAGATCACTCCCATGCATGGATGTGTCCACTATTCCCATGCCCTCACCCTTGTGCACTAAGGGCACAGCCATGCTGAGACCACGTGTCAGGCATCCTGGCACTAGGTGTCCTGTTAGGGACAAGCTCTGGCCCCAGAGTGTGGCATCTCAGATTCAAGTTGCATCCCGGAAACTGCCCCATCCTTTGCCTTCTGCGTTAACCAGAGTTTTCATCATTGCAACAAATATGTGACAAAGTTTGGAGATAGGAAAGGTTGCTTTGGGCTCATAGTTTGAAAGGTTTCAGTCCAGCGTAGCTGGGATCCACAACTTTGGGCCTGAGATGAGGCCGACTGTCCTGGTGGAAGAGTGAACTGCAGGAAGGAGTCTGCTTACCTCACAATGGGTAGGAAGGGAGCAAAGCAGGAAGGGGCTAGAGACAACGGTATATCTTTCCAGAGCATCCACTCAGAGACCTGCTTCCTTCCACTAGGCCTCACATCCTCATTATCTATCATCCACTAATGTGTAATCAAATTAATTCATCCATGGGCTAATCAATTGATGAGGTCAGAGCCATCACATCTAGTTATCTCCCATTGATCAGATCCAGCAACTAGGACCAGGCCTTCAGCACACGAGCATTTGGGGGCATCTCAGATACAGACCATAACACCTCCCTCGCATTATAGTTTCTTCATCAGTGAGTGAGAATACCATATCCTCTACCTGCTTATCTGAGAAAGGAGCTCTGTCTCAGCCACTGATGCCCAAGTGGCACCCCACTGACTGTCTAGGTAGAGCAGATACCCTGTGGAACCCCAGTACTGGCTGTCCTGGACATGGACCTCACACAGATCCAGTTTGAGCTTAGAGGCAGGCAGGCATTTGCCTCTCTGAGCTGTGATGGGTAGGGATGTCTATCCTCTACAGTCCGCATCATCTTTCTTCTCCGTCTTGTAATAGCAAGGAGACTAGGGCCTAAGTACTGGAGACAAGAGCCTGGATAAGAATTCATCTTTGGGTTGTTCTTAGTTGTGTAGGTATAAGGAAGTCAACTCAACTCTTCAGGCTTCTACTTCCGTATATGTAAAACGGGGATAAGGACAGAGTTGTTGCAAAGATCAAAGACGTTAATATATGGGAAGGGCTTCAAGTAGCATCACACACGTCACAAACACAATATGCGTTACTAGCTAAACAACAGCATCATCTGAGGCCAGGCCTGGCCTTGAGACCCCCAAGAAGATTCTCTGATCTTGAAAACTTGGATGCTCTTTCCCGTTAGCCCTCAGGGCCACTGTCCCTCCCTCTAGCGTGGCCTTTATCTTCAAATACTTGAGCCCATTCACAGAAATGGAGACCAAGATCTGTTAGCTAACATTAGGTGATGCTTCTCCCTTGGCCAACATGTACCCACTGTGGAGACCCTCCTGCCCAGCTGCCATCTCACCTAGGGACATGGCATCTCGGAGTGTTATTTGCAGGGTTAAGAGGCAACAGGAAAAATAATTGGATGTGAAAAGGGAGGCAGTACAAGCCAGAAGGCATGATAGCATGGCTAAAGTGGGGGGAAACCAACTCCCTTGTTGGGGAGGACCCTAGAGCAGTTTGATGGTATTAGGGTGCAAAGGGAATCAGGGGGTAGCAGGGAGAAAAGAGATGGGCTTACTACGCAGACATGCCTTTTTTCACTAGTCCAGGAGAAACAAACAGGCCACTTCAGCAAGAGGGAAGTCACTGGGGTGCCTGTGGCAAGACACAGCACCAGCCCAATTTCCACCTGGACTCCCATGAGCCATAAGCACTTGATAGGCCTGTAATTACAATGCTTTGTCACAGTGTCCCAGAACTGCCACTTATATGTCCACCTTTATAACACTCATAAAGGCAAGTCCATTCATTTTCTAGGCCCCTCTGTCCCTGTGCCAAGCATAGAGCAGACACAAGGAGATGGCCTGCCCAGCTAAGTACTTAACCAAAGGCAAAGCACACCATGCCCACTGGGGTGAACTGGTACGCAGAAGCAAACCTTTGGAACCTGAGAGCTCAGTCCAAAGCCTAATGTCCTCTCACTACAGAATGGCCACGGCAAGTGGCGTTGTAACATCCTGGAGCCTCAGCTCCATTCTCCACCCAAGCCTGACATCCCTTCCTCCCCAGGGTTGAGCTTGGATGGGGTTTCAGTAGATCACAGCTAAAAGAACACCATGAAACCCTTTGGGTGCAAATTTCTAAGACCATGTCCTGCTCTGACATCAGTAAACAGGAAAGACAGTGTGTAAAAAGGCAGGATATTCAAGCAGAGAGATCTGGTTTGGAATCTTGGCTCTGCTCTTTGCTAGCTGCACAGTCCTTGAGAAGTAAATTAACCTGCTCGTTTTCCCTGTCTGTTCAACACTGACCTCCAGATCTTGAGAGCAGGCTCAAGAAGACAGCAGATGTGACTATGCTCAGTGTACCAAAAGCGAGCAGTGACTATCACTGCTGGGACAGCTTCTGACAGCAGAGCAGAGGGTCCTGTTGTAAACAAGACCCCCATCCACTGCAGTCTGGGGGGTTGCTGGGGGCTTTGTTCCCTGCAGGGCGTAGCTGGAGGAGCAGGGGCCACGGTGGTCTCAAAGCTCCCACCATCTGCACCTCAGAGTCAGCCCATCTGTCCAGCAGTGGGCACACATGCGGTCTCATCTGAGGGCATGAGGTCATCAGGGTCAAGCAGGAGAAAATTGGGGGCAGATGAGGAGAGGATTCCAGCTTATTTTTAGAAATGGAGGAGAGCAGGGAAGACAGGAAGGCCCTTGTTCGCCAGCTCCTCCCCATGTGGATGGCAAGCAGGCCTGTGGGTAGCAAGCCAGACCCAGGCCAGAGACAAAATATCTGCTCTGCGGCCACTAGCCAACCCAGCCTATGTGTGCCCTGCCCCTTGGGGTCCCTTTTCTTCCCAAGCCAAACTGAGTTAGAATGGCAAGATTGTAATGTATTTATCGACTTTTTGATTCATATTTTTAAAATATCATAAAGATAATATTCTAGAACCAAGGTGAATCTAACTATGCCCCATTTCTATTTAAGATGCTAAAAACAAAATTAATAATTCAAACAATATCTGGTTGGCAGAGAATCTAGTTTTAGTGGGAAAGAATTGAAGTCCTGTGACAGATAGCATCTAATGAACATTTGTGTTCATCAATTACTTGTGTGTACCTGACCCCAGACTAAGGGGATGCGTGGAGAAGCAGACACGGAGCCACAGGCCCCAAGCAGAGCATACCACCAGCTGCCACGTGACCTGTGGAGGCTTCTCAGAAGAGATGGCAGTTAAGGACACAATCTACAGACTACTAGAAAGTGATGGGGGTAGGTGTGAGCAGGGAGGTACGCAGCTACACAGTATAATAGAGAAGCCAGGATGTTTAAACCACTGGACAACAAGAGGAGAAGAGACAGGAATAAATGGGGTTGAGGAGTCTGCCCCCATTGTGCCCTTGAGTATGGCAGGGCCCAGCCTCCTTGTACCTAGTTTCTTTTCTTTTTTTAACATATTTTTAATTGAAAAATAAAATAATTCATATTACATCTCATTCGCTGTCCCATCCCATGCATCCTCCCATTCCTCCCTCGCTCCCTCCCACTTTCACCCCATTCCCCTTCCCTATGACTGTGACAGAGGGGGACCTCCTCCCCCTGAATATGATACTAGGGTATCAAGTCTCTTCTTGGTAGTCTGCTATCCTTCCTCCAAGTGCCATTGGGCCTCCTCATCAAGGGGACATGACCAAATATGGGGCACCAGGGATCGTGTGAAAGTCAGTCTCCACTTAACTGTGGAGAATGTCCTGTCCCTTGGCTAGATCTGGGTAGGGGTTTGATGATGACTGCATGTATTGTCCTTGGTTGGTGCCTTAGATGGAGCAGAACCCCTGGGCCCAGATCCGCCCATCATAGTGTTCTTCTTGTAGGTTTCTAGGATCCTCTGGATCCTTCTATTTCCCTATCTCCTATATTTTTCTCCTTGTGCCTAGTTTCTAAACACAACTCCAGCTGTGGAGACTGTTGTAAGAAAAGCCCAGGTCCCTAGAGGAGGCTGTGTCTGCCCAGGGTGTTAAGCAGCAAAGCTCCTGGCTGGGCTGTAGGAAAGGAGGGGAGGGGAAGGGAAGAGGGAAGGGAAGGGAGGGAGGGGAGAGTGTGTAGGCTAGAATCTAGCGGCAGGGAGGCCAGTGGTCCTTCTCAGGAATGAGTCCAGCACACAGTAGGTTTACAGGAATACAAATTGCCATCTGTTGCCTTCCCACTGGGGTCCAAGGTCCAGGTACTTGCATGATCCATCTGCCCTATCCCAAGTCAACAAGCAGGAGTGATTAAGAAGCTGACTATGGTGCCAGACACATGTATACAAATTCTACCTTTTTAACTTCCTGGCTGTGTAGGATGGAGCCAGTTGCTTTGTCTGTCTGTGCCTCAGTTTCCCTGTCTATAAAACAGACATGGGTGTCATTTACAAGACAGGGCTGTTAGGAAAAATGGATCAGTGTATATAAGACACTTGGAGCAGTGTCCAGTGCTCAGCAAGTACTGTGTCATGTGTGATCACTGCCAAACTAAAAGCATGTATATGCAGATGGGATGGTCTGTGTGAGGAGGTGGGGCCTGAGCAGGCCCAGCCATCTCCAAAAGGACTCACTGATGCGGAGCAAGGCCATCAGAGTGTGACAGACTTGATGAAAGTGAACAGGACCAGTGAGGCCCCTGCTCCACGGCAGTAGGGCAAACCTAAAGCTAGACAGGACAGCCTCACTGTGGCTCAGTGGGTATCTTTGGAACGTGCTCAAAAATGGCAGGAATCCTTAAAGTCATTCACTCTTTTTATTTGCAGGCCCAGAGGCCCCCCACCACCACCACCACCACCATTCTCAGATCTTTAGACTGTCATATTATCTCAAGAACAATGAGGTTAAACATCAAAATACTCCCCCAAAGAGGACAGTTTGTCCACGAGATAGCATGCTACTGAGCTGACAGCATGTACACACACACACACACACACACACACACACACACACACACACACACGCTCGTGTGGGCATACATATATATGCACGCATGCAACCCCTTACCTTTGTGCTGTCAGCGCACACACTCTCAAACACCAAGAGCAGACCCGAACAGAACTAACGCTAACTTGTATGCTGGAGGGAAGCTACACATGCATCTAAGCACATGTGGCTCAGACACACAATTGGTGCACACACCTGTTTGCCTACAAGCAGCACTCGGGCTGCAAGAGGCACAAGAGGCTATAGGTATTAACCTGGCCCAGTGAGTATCAATCTGCTAGGATGGCCTATGTTGTATAAAAGCAGTGAGCACACTTGCCCTGAGCATGGCTTGGCTGAATGTTCCTGGCTGTCTCCAAAGGCATGCTCTCCCGTAGGCAGCTGGTGGCTTAGGGACAGGGTCCTAGTGTATACATATTTTCCTGGGAAGCGTTCAGAGCCCTAGTAGTAAGTGCAAGTTTGCTCTTTTTGGGGCCTCAGTTTCTCGTATCAAAATGGGGTAGCTTAGGGGACCCTGAGGTGCTCCATACCCATCAGACTCCTGGAACCACGGAGTAAGGTAATTGGGAGCAGCCGTCACTGCCGTGAGCATGGGGGCCTCCAGGAACGGGTCACCAGACTTCCCCCAGCTGCGGACACTGCCCCGTGGTTTATGTCAAATTGTCAGGCCCAATCCTGTTTCCCTCCCGGGCAGGGCTGCCTGCAATGGAGCTCGGGAGAGGTGGCCTGTCCAGCCGCTGTGTTTACAGTGCTCAGACGAGTCAGGGAACCTGATCCGGGCAGAGAAGGGTGGGCAGCCCCGCTGGGCCCACCGTGTCCACACTCATTTCCCGGAGACTGAACATGGCTGGCCCGCCCACCTCGATGAGTCCAGCTGCTAAGCCATCCACTCACAGAGACGCCTGCTCCATGAAGGCAGGCTCCCCGGTGTTGGTAGTAGTGAGAGAACCCCCAGAGTCATCAGGTGAATGGGGTACAGAGGGCCAGGGCACTCCTTCAGTGGGCTAACCTCTTCTCTCCTGGGTGGATCTTCCTGCTTTGCTGACTCTTGGTCCATCATCTGGGTCAGGGATAGTAAGCTGGACAGCCACTACTAGGAGGCTGAGATTATGCGCTATGCTTCTTTGTGTTCAGGGAAAAATATAGTAAGACATAAGGATTATGTGAATGTCAAAAGTCAGTGTCCACACATAAAGTTTTATTAGAACACAACCGCACATGTTCAGACACGGGCCATTTTGTGCAACAGCAGCAGAGTTGGATAGCTGCAGCAGAGATCATATGACCCACGAAGAAAGGCAGCTTCCTTTATGGATGACATCTACCATTCTCTGATCTGCTTCACTCCTAGATGAAGGAGGGATATCAGGTCTCCGTCTTAGAAACTGGCATAGGATCATGTGGACACAAGAAATATCTCTTTCTTAGTTCCCTAAAATTTAATTCCTTACCCAAATTTTGGGCTCATGCACACATCTAAAATCTCCCTGGTGACACCAAGACTAGGGACCCAGGCAGGGCACAATGGTGCCCCAAGTATTTATCCATGAAATATTCCTGATATGCACCATCCTTTTGTGCTCCAGGTGCCCAACCTCCTCTGTGACTTCACGGCCATCTCCCAACACACCTAGAGCCCCAGCTCCTGGCCTCTTGACTCTCCTCCTGAGTCCAATGGATCTGAGGAAAGCCCCCATGGTGGCTTCTACTCCTGTCTCCCCATATGACAGTAAGAGCTCCTTCTGGCACCCACTCAAATGCTCTTAGTATCAACCCTAATCACCACAGACATCGAAAAGCCCCTTCTTTAAGAAGCAAGCCAATTGCAAAGAACCTTTTGAGTAAAAGATGACTGAAGAAGAAGGGACAGGAAGTGGACACTGTACTGAGCACTGCCTGGGAACAGGGAAGGCCAGCTCTGCCATGGCCTTGGGGGCTTGTGGGCTGAGGAGCCCCAGGACAAAGCTCAACCATGTGCAATGGAGAGACCCACCCACCTGCACACTCACTCACCTGCACACTCACCTGTGCATTCACACTCACCTGCACACTCACACTGACCTGCTCACTCACACTCACCTGTGCACTCACACTCGCCTGCACACTCACACTGGGCTGTGGAGCTACAGGGAAGGCTCTGGAAACTACCTTAAGCCAAAGAAGAGATGGAGAGATGGCTGATGGGTGATGGCAAGAGGTGATAAGAGACAGTGGGAGGGAGGGGTAAGAGGGAAATAAAGTCAAATCCACCTAGAAGAGTCAGAGGACCTTTCAGAGAGGATATCTGAGCCAGACTTGAAAAATAAGAATGTCACCATGCTAAGAGCACAGCTGGAGGAGACACTCCAAACCAAACAACAGCAGGGGGAAGATTGCATCTAGGGAGGCGGGAAAACAATGTGAAGAGCCACAGTGGCTCACTGCAAAAAGTGAATAGAGCTCAGCAGATAGGCTCAGCTTTGACTCTGGTGTCGCCTTGCTCTGGATGAGTTACCTGGGGCAAGTTCCTTAAGCCCTCTTTGCTTCTGCCACCATGACTAAACCCAGCTGTGTGATAACCTACGCAGTAATGAAGGCGGTTTAGTGAGGTAACATATGAAAAACTTCTTACTCATGTTATAAGTGTGCAATCACTGATGGCTTCTCCCAGCTTCTCACGGGATCAGTTTGCTCAAAGTTGGCCTGCAGTGGTAGGACACTGCCTTCTATCTGAGACCACCACCACCTACTGCCTCGGTTCTAGAATCTTCTTTTGCCCCATGGGCTCTCCCTGCCCTGTGGTGGTTTGAATAAGAAGGGCTCCCATAGGCTCATATATTCAAATTCTTAGTCCCCAGGAAGTAGCACTATTTGAAATGATTAGAAGGATTAGGAGGTCAGCCTTGCTGGAGAGAGTATGTCACTAGGGGTGCTCTTTGGAGTTTGAAAAGCCTATGCCAAGCCCAGTGTCCTTCTCTTCACCTGTAGATGAGGATGCAGTACTGCTCCAGTGCCATGTGTGCTGCCATGGTCCCCTCCATGATGATAACCATGCCCCTACACAGTTGTACACAGTTGTTCTCCGTTGGCCCCAGCCAATCCAGGACTCTCCCAACACTGCACAGCTGCAAAATCTTGCCCCTTGGGAACAAACTCTGCAGACAGGAGACCAAGCACGAATACCAGGAAAGGGGGTAGTTCTGGGCAAAGTGAGGCTTCAGGAGAAATGGTCAGCTGAAGGAATAGTACAGAGGCCATGCCGGCTCAGGCCATGCCTCTACTACTGTCACCATTGCCACCTCATCTCACCTGTACGACAATATCCCCAAATGACATCCCTTCAACTCCCTCCCTTGCAGCCGTCCCACGGAGTGATGGAGAATTCACACAGAGACAAGCCA
The DNA here is from genome assembly GCF_964271855.1 of Acomys minous. NCBI lineage: Eukaryota > Metazoa > Chordata > Mammalia > Rodentia > Muridae > Acomys > Acomys minous. Next base: position 92,451,129 of record NC_140487.1, read on the forward strand.
TGCTTAGAAACAAATTCTCACCGTGAATGTTACAAATGCTCAGGCCAGGGCCCAGGAATGGTGACTTGGGTTAGAGGTCATCATTAGAGACCTGTCATAACTTGGTGTTTAGTAGCCTCTCAATACATACTTCCGAGCATATGAATGTACTCCCTTGTTGCTTACCTTGTCTCTGCAGCTCAGAAAAATAGTGGTCTTACTTTCTCTCTAACCCCCTCACTCGTATCAACCACCCATCCACCCCAACACACACACATACACACACACACACACACACACACACACACACACACACACACACACCTCTACAGGCCCTATAGAACTCTTCATTGATATCACTTTTCCCAGAAAGACATCCATCCCCCCCCCACACACACACACACACTCTCTCTCAACCTTCACCATCATAGATATTACCAGGTATAATGGAAGTTTTGGTTCCTTTGTAAACTCAGTCATGTTATATAAATATGTTTTTGTTTTAATCTCAAGTTTGGGGTTTTAGTTTGAGCTTTAGTTTGTCCGTAGCTGATAACTGTCTTGTGTGGGGCGTGGTCTTTGCCAGCTGGTAACGGCCTGCCTCATGCAGCATGGAGAGGGATGTGCCCTGGGACTCTGAGGAAAATAAACAGGAGAGCCCAGAGAGAAAGAGTGTGTGGTGTGCAGTGGTGGTGTGCGGCAAGTGGCAGTTTGGAGAGACCATAGACGGACAGTGTGGCCGACAGAGAGAAATGTTTCAATGAAGTGGCTCAGAGGAGACTCCTTGCTGCGTTTGCTGTTGACAGAGATTGGTATTGTCCCAAAAGAACCCGGTTGACCCTAAACAACCAGGAGAAGTAAAGGGGTCTGTGCGCCCTCTCCCCACTAACATTCTTTCTCTTACCCAGGGTTAAGGGGCTGGTGGAAGGGAGGTAGAGGCTTCAATACCCCAGATAAAATAGAGTTTAAAAACAAGCATCAACAACCGGGCAGGCTACAATTCAGGGGATCTCTGCATTCCTACGTCTTCTCCCTTGACCAGTCCATGAACACCATCCAGGGTAAAGATAGGGTTCCTGGCATTCAGCAAGAGTCCTGATTAAGACTAAGGGCCTGGTAAATACCTGGTGAGCAGTTGCATGGGTGGGTAGGTAATCCAGGAGCTGGGCCTTCCACCGGAAGCAGGAAGCAAGCCAGAAGCTGCAGTACCCCTCCAGGCCAGCAGGTGGGGTCAAAAAGAAATTAAGTTGTCATTAGGCTGAATGCCTCCCTCTCCCCCTGGTGGTTCCCAGGAATTACTGCTGTGGCTTCCCAAGTCCTAAAACTGTGCGACACTACAAAGAGAGTCTGGACTGAGGTCTGATTCTACAGGATCCTGAGACGGCCACTCCAGGCAAGGTTTTACATCTCAGAGAGCTTGAACACCACTCCCGCGCCCCGCTTACCAGGTTCACAGAGAAGGCACGGATGTCTAAGGAGTGGAAGCCAGCTCTCCTAGGGAACAGAGAAAGGTCAGGCGCGAGTCTGCAGTGAGTGAGGGGCCGTCCAGCCTGACCGGTGCCTATGTTCTCCCTTCATCCAGCCACGCACCCAGAGCTGAGTACATCCTGTGGCAGGTCAGATTCCTGCTAACTGAAGGTTCCAAGTTATCTCTTCTCATCCTACTGACTGCCCAGGAGGCTGGGATCCGGACCTAACTCTGCCTGTGACTGGCATGTGAGTGCCAGCACTTCCTTCTCTTTTCCGAGCTGGTTTTCTCAGCTGCACCTAGAGAGTCAGCTGGACCCTGAGTGGCGGGTGATAGGTTTGGAGGTGCCACCTTGGATTGATTAGCACTAGCGGCCTGGGATCTGTGAGGCAGGGTGCTGTGGCTGATTCCTGATGCCTGGCCTCGGGCCAGGAGGCAGCATCACAAATAAATAATAAGGGATTCCCTAGACCTGGAGGCCTGAACAACGCTCCTAAGGTCCCTGTACCTTTTCCTGATGTAAACATCTGGATTTTTTTTTCATTTCTCCTGCCTTTTCTGTGACTATCCAGAGTGGTTTAAAACTCTGTGCCAGAGGTGACCTCTTCAGCGATAACCAGGCCAGGGCTGGTCCCTCTGTCTTGAAGAAGTTCACGCTTGGCTAAGAGACACCTGCCCAAATCCACACGCAAAGGATCGCAGCCGGCTGAGACCAGTCTAAGGGACAACGAGGGTTTAGGGTCAGAGAGCTAAGGCTTCAACAGCTGAAAGAACCCTCTCAGCCAGCAACTCAGTGTCGCCTGCTCCCACCACCTCTCCGGACGAAACCTTGTCACTAAAGCCCACTGCGTATCAGCATAAACCTCAAACCACACATGGTAGTTATGAGGTCCTGGCAATTCCAATACCAGCTGTGCCAGTCGGTTCCCCCAAACATGGTCACAGATCCCTGATGTGTCTACCCTGCCTCTCTTGTGGGGCTGTCCTGAGAAGGAGAGAAGTAAGTACAGGAAGCAGTCTGGCCCAGAGCCTCGGGACAGGTGACTTCCCACCCTGCGTCCACCTCCTCACTTCTCTAGCTTTGCACTCGAGGGAGCCGCAGACATCTATCGTTCCTATGACCCCAGGGAAGCTCAATACAGCAGCAGAGACACCCACAAGGCTTCACCAACATCCCCTCCCCGGGAGTGCTCTGTGGACATCACCGGCTGCCTCTGTGGACATTTACCAGCCATGGTGGCTGGACTCTTAAGCCAGCCCCTCTGGAAAGGATATATCCCCCCAAAAAGAACGCGGGGGAGACCCCAATCTGAGCGTCCCCCCTGTTCACATTCACAGAGGCCTGGCCTCAGTGTTGTCCTTTCCTCACGCAATGGACACAAGTATATGCTAAGCCATGGTGGGCTGAGTGCTTGCTCCATGGCTCCCCGCTCCCCACCCCCACCCCCACATCATTAAACAAGCTGCAGTGGAAATGCAGCTGTCACGTGGCCAGCCCGGCCGCCAACCTTGGCACTTCTTCCTTGATCCCGTTTGTTTTTCTAATATAAAACTAATATGACATAATGTATAATCTAATTTGGAAATTACCATTTGCTTGGCTGGCCCACACTGCCAGCCAATACCAACAGCGAGAAAAATTATTTAAGAATGTTTCTTTTCCTTCAGAACACGGCTGATAATTTATTTTTCCGTCAGAAGATTATTTTTCTCTTTACGACATTTCCTGCCCTTGTGATTTGTGTTAGGCTTCAACAAAACGCTCTGTGACTAATGCAGGGAGGTGGGTTGACACGCCTCTCCCTGGATCGAACAGGGGTCAACTGTGGTCAGTGGTGGGTTCGGACCTTCGCCAAGAAACAGGAGGCCAACTAGGCTTTGCAATAAGGGCCACACTGAGGTCTCGTTCCTTGTCCTAAAAGCCTTACCTGAAGGCTGCTTGTATATAGGTCCACGTAGCCCAGGAACTGCTGGCCTCTGGGGACTCTGGTCCCTCCAGCATTCCTGAGCAGGGGAGCCCAGCACCAGAGTTGGCTCTAAGGTAAGAAGGTGCTCTCAGACCTTTCTACAGTGGAGTCTCCGCTGGAGTGGAGTGCCTCTCCTTGAAACCACATACATGTGCATGCATGCACGCACACACACACACACACACACACACACACACACACACTCCTTATATGCCATCTCACCTACATCTTCAGTGTAGTACAGGGCCAGGTCAAGCCATTTCCTTGACCCTTCCTTCATAAATAATTCAAAGGTCCAGCTGCCACCTCAGCTTAGAGCTGTTTTGTTTGTTGTTGTTGCTGTTGTTATTGTTGTTGTTGTTTTCAAATGCTGCCACTTACTAGCTTTGTGGCCTCAAGCACTTCCTCTGTAGAATGGGGACAATAGGTTGTTGTAGAGGTGTCCAGGACTGTATTGTGGGCCACTGTAAGTGCTTTGTAGTGTCTCTGTAGTTACTGAGCTCTGGACAGAGGGTCTCAGAGGCAGTCAGGGTTCTAGATTTGATGAGAGAATTCTGGTCCCTATGATGACCTGTGACCTTGGACAGCAGGCTAGTGTCTCAGGGGCTGCTGGTGTCTCACACGGAGAGCGAACTCAGCCAGCACACTAAGTACAGCTTGCTACTCCCTGCCAGATGCAGAGCAGGATGCCCTCTGTGGAGCACATGTCCCTCTACAAATGCTCTGCAGCAAGGGACTCTCAGAGGCCCCCTCCCAGCCATAGCATGGGGAGAAGGCACAAAAGCTATTCTGCCAAGTCACCCCAGCCAACCACGCTCACGCTCACTAGAAAAACCCCATCTCTCACTTAAAGTTATTCACCAGATGAGTGACAGGCAGGGCTGATTTCCTTCTGCCTGGGGGTGGGGGGACGGTAGAGACTGCGCTGATTGGGCATTTTGGTGAAGGACCCTTCCATTGGTTGTGTGGACCACGTCCTTTGAGTCTTCGTTGAAGAGTGCTGGGCAGGAGAGGCGTTTCCGGAGATGCAGGCAAGCCCTGCTCCTTTACCCAAGTTAAGTGGCTGTTTGGGTTTCACTATGTGGAGGCAAGCAGCAAATCGTGAAGTTGACTGGATGTTTAGACACACACTCTCCTGCCTGAGTGGTTGTTTGACAGGATGGAGTGGGTGTTTTGTTACTGCCTGGTGGCCAGTGTGACCTGTGGCTTTTGCTCAGTATGACTGGGTTGAATGCTTGTTTGGCTGTGGTGATGGGCGGTTTCACCAAGTCGACCAGTTGTTCTGTCACGGTTAGCGTGGCTGTTTAAGTTGGATAGGTGTTTTGGCACTCATTAGCTCAGCTGACTGGGTTTGATTGAACTGACTGGATGTTTGGGTGAATTAATCCAAATATTTGGACATTGTTTGAGACCGTTGATTGGCTGTTTATGAGAGCCTGGGTGTGCTGTTATTATTTGACCCGGCCGACCCATCGTTCTGGCATCGTTTGACCTGCAGGCTGGTTGTTGAGTTGCTGAGCTGTTGGGGTTTTGTTTAGCTCTAAAGACAGGCTGCTTGAGAGCTGCTGGATCAAGGGGATTGGTGGTTAGATTGTGCTGAACAATTGCTTCAGTATTACTTGACTGCTGACTTATTCAACCTGTGATGACGTCTTGTGGCAGTCTGACCCAGCTGCTTACAGGCAACCGCTTGGGGAGCTCTGCTGACAGGCTGGTCAGGCACTGCTGGGACCCACCAACTGTGACCCTGATCTCCTCAGTTCCAGTCATTTCTGCTGTTATTTGATCAATAGAGTTTAACTGAATTTAATCACCATTTCTACAGCGTCCCCAAGTTGCTGAGCTTTTGGTCTCTTCCAACAGGGCACAGAGATGGCCAGGTCAGCCCTATGCTTACAACAAGCCACTCCAGAAGCCAGCCAGGCTTCTGAGGCAGAGAGAAGACCATGCACCTCCAACATGGGCCAGCAGGTGAGAACGTCCAGCGGCCGTGCAGCTGTTGCCTGCGGGAGCTCGGCTGTGCTCTCCCAACACAGAGACGAATGCATTTGGCAGAGCGCTTCAAGAATGCAACCTCTGGGTTAAGTGGCTGAAATTAGGCCCGATGGGGCTGTTTCACTGAGAATTTACAGTCAGTCGTGGAGTGCAGTCTGATCAAGTGAGGGCTCCACCCCACAGGCTGGAGCCGGCTGCCTAGCCAGCAACTTGCCCACAGAGCATCCCTTGCCGCTGAGAGGCAATGGGTGACCACACTGTGCTAAGGCCTGCCCTTCCCATGGATTGGGCCACCCCATAGATGCCATGGGAGGTCGGAAAGGGCCCTTCTTCCCTTCAGCTTCCTGATGGTAAGGCTCTGTCTGGTGGGAAGCTACCCCATGTGAGATGTGTGTGAAAAACCCCAAAGCCTCCATCCACTCACCGGAGAGTCACCGGAGATGGACTGCTGAGTGAATCACTTAGTGCTCCAGCTAACAGAGATTAGGGGTCTCTCAAGGGGAGCTGGCCTGACCCCTTGTTTTATATGAGGAAACTATGTCCCAGAGTGGGGGGAACTTTTCATTTCCTTTCCATTTTGTTTTTCTTTTTTTTAAAATACCTTTCTTATATTGTTTTCTTTTTTAACTTATTATAATTGATTGGGATTACATTCCGGTTGTCATCCCCTCACTTGTATCTTCCCATTCTCCCTCTCCCTCCCTCTTCTGCCCTATTCCCCTCCCCTAGACCTCTGACAGAAGGGAACCTCCTCCCCCAGTATATGATCACAGCCTATCAGGTCTCATGCAAACAGCCTGCTTCTCCTTCTTCTGTGTGCCACTGGGCGTCCCCACCAAGGGGAAGTGATCAAGTAGGGGACACCAGAGTTCATATCAGAGGCAGTCCCTGCTCTATTCACAACCCTGGAGAATGAACTGTCCACTGGCTAGATCTGAACAGGGGGTCTAGGCTTACGGCATGCATTGTCTTTGGTTGATACAGCAGTTTGTGCAGGTCCCCCCCCCCCTGAGTCCAGCCTTGATGGTCCTCCTTGTGGGACTCCTGAACCTTCTATTTCGTTTTTTCATTTGCTGCTTTCCAGATTTCTACTGTAGCCCAGGCTTACCTCAAATTTGCAGCTCTCCTGCCTCAGCCTCTGCTGGGTTACAGGTGTGTGCACCGTCACACCTGCCTCAGCCTCTGCTGGAGTTACAAGTGGGCACCATCACACCTGCCTCAGCCTCTGCTGGAATCACAGGTGTGTACTGTCACACCTGGGGAAGAAAGGACTTCAGAGATGGTAAAGGACACTCTGGCTTGTCAGCTTTTTCCAGCACAGACAGGTTCATCAAGGGGTCAGTTCTGGCACAGGACAAGAGCAGAACCCTCCACTTCACACTGACTGACTGCATCCTCCTCTGGGGAGAGCTCCGGGCAGCTGCAGCTGAAAAGCCGCTCAGCACAGGTCACGTGCTTACAGGCTCAGACTCCACCCCTAGCTTCAAGAGGAGGAGTCTCATTAGAGTGGGGGAGGGGCTGGCTTCATCAGCCTCCGCGTGGAATTCCAAATAAGACTCAGTGGTCGAGTAAGTGGGACATCTATCTTGTCCCTTCTAAGGCTCAGGAAATGATGTGGGGGAAATAAAAAGGTGGGAAGAATGAAGAGATGGAGCAAGGGTGGGATGTTAGGGAATGCTGACTTCCAGGCGCGACTTGGCAGCTGCATTCCCAAACCCACAGCAATGTGATGATTACCTGCACAAGACTGGACCATCAGCACCCAGTCATGGGATGGGGAGAGGCTCGCTGAGGACCCTCTGGGGATTTATAGGCAATTTGTGGTTGATGGATGAGGGAGAGATTTTCTTCAGTGGTGTGGCTTCTGGTAAACAACTCCAATAAAACTCACTGGGTTGTCAACCAAGGCAGTAATAAGACATGAAAGCAGAAAAGGAGCTAGCTGAGAATAAGAGAAAGACCTGTGGGTTAGGAGAGAGAGTAAGAGGGGCGAATATAATCAAAGTACATTCGGTACATATATGAAAATGCCATAATGAAACCCCTAATATATATAATTAGTGCTAAACATTTTTAAGGGTTAAAAAGAATCAATGGAAAAATAATAAAAATGAGTCACAACAAAAAAACTATGTCCTGCCAGGCCATGTTCACATCTTCAATCCCAGCACTTGGAAGGCCGAGGCAGGTAGATCTCTGAGTTCCAGGCCAGCTGGTTTATAGAGTGAGTCGAAGATACACAGAGAAGTCCTGTCTCAAAAAACCAAAAAAAACCAAAAACTGATGGTGGGGGAAGAGCTGTGTCACTATAAAGAACTTACAGACAGGTGAGCAGATGAGCTCCATGGACATCAGAGAACAGAGATTAAAGCATCCTGGCACCCAGCGAACACTTGGAAAATACTTTTTCAAGGTACTTACAAAAAAGAGCTTTCTGACCGACCACACTGTCTAGACTTGGAAGGATGCCTAGTGTCTGAAGATGCTGCAGGATTCCTTGTTAGGTAAGATCTCCAAGTCAAAGATGACAAACTGGCTTTCTCCATTCCTGCAGCCACACCTGTCCTCCCTGCTCTGGCATCGTCCTCTGGCACTGAACCAGGCACCTTACAGGCTCCAGATTCCCTTCACACTGGCCACTGTGAAGCAGACCTCAAACCCATAACCGGAGGTGACTTCCTTCCGCAAAAACACCTTTCTGACAAGCTGTCAGGCTGTAAGTTTGACCCTGAAGAGTCACTGCACACTTAATGACCAAAGGCAGCAAAAACAAAAAGAACGGAGATCATCATCACCTGGGTGATCATCATCCCTACAAGAAATAGGGAGCTTCAAGTGGGGGGCGGGGCGGGGTCCCTCCTGGTGTGCAAGGAAACGTGGGTGGAATAATAACCCTGAGCCAGCAGCAATGAAGCTGTTAGTATGTGAAGGGACGTTCGGACACCTGCTGGAATTCACCGCCCATTTCCCTGAAGGACTGTTGGCATCAGGAGCAGCGACACAGCCAGCCTCTGATGCCTCCAGGGAGATGGTTTCTTGACAGGTTTTGTTCCTACTACCTGTGTGTGCCTCCCAGGGACCAACCCTGCTGGAGCCAGATTCCAGGAAGCTTTCTGATGGCCACCCAGGTCAGTGGTGGTGCAACGTAGGCAGGCAGGATGCCCGGCAGTGGCCAACAGCTACCATGGCTCTGTGCTGGGGTGGGAGCACTCACTGCAGAGAGAAGGGAGGCCATTGGCCAGCAGGGACAGGACAGGGTCAGTGGGGTCTCCTGGAGGGAGGTTCATGAGCAGCAGGTCAGGTGCTGACCATCTTTTAGAAGATTGGCTCAACTACCTGTGTGCTCACGGTTCTCTGAGGTGCTCCTGCGTGGGCCTTGCGGGCAGGCACCCTCTGCCTTCCTCTCAAACAGCTTCTTTCTGCCCAGGATTTAAAGGAATCATTTCTTCTCCGTGCCCTGTGCTGAGTCCCTATTTACCCCGTGTGTACAAAGCCAGATACAGAGGTGGGCTAAGTCACACTGACCCTCCAGGATCCCACCTACCCAGGTCCCTGGATGCCTCTGACACCGAATAGAGATTATAAAGAGCCAGAAGGGGCAGTGGAGGATGATCAGGGTGGAGAGGATAGCCGCACACACTGGGAGGTGCAGGCTTTTGGCTAACGGACAGACCTAACACCAACTTGCTGTGTGACTTTGAGTGAAATGGGCAGCCTCTCTGAATCTTGTTTCTCGTCTGAAAAAGATCTTGTGCTGCTAATCCTGCTGTCTGACTGTGGATGGCAAAGGAAGAGGCTTCTGCTGCTGTAGTGGGGCCCAGCAGCTGCTCTCTAAACTTTGCTGCCACTCACCCTAGACACAGCTGAAATTTGCCACCAATCTCCTGTGCGATTAGGTGGCGCCACGTGAGTAGATTCGAGTGGTTAGGCTGAGAATGCCATCCTCGGCGTCTCGACATCCTCGGTTTCTGCCCCCACCGAAACTCTATGGCCAAAACTCTATGGGACAAAGGAGCCATGGAACAGAAGTACCTGTGTTAGACTCAGTTGAAACAAAAAGTTCACACCTGAGCTGAGCCACAGAGCCACAGGAGCCAAGCAGCCTCTGCTGATGTGAAGCTGTTGGGCTGTGCCCTGTGAGGGGAGCCAAGTGCTGGAGGGGGACCAAGGGCGAACTATAGCCAGAGGGTCAGCGTCAAGGTAGGTATAGCGCCGAGTCTAGATTCTGCTATAATGAGAGAGCTGAAGGCTAGCAAACATTCTGACCCACCCCTGACCCACCCACCACCCAGCCTAGCCCACCCACAGCAGCCCAAGAAGTTGATTCAGGTGCTAAACGTGAGGCTCCCATCCTAGCCCAAGGAATGCAGGTACCAGTGAGCCTTGAGCCTCTGTCTTTTAGGGACTAAGGTGGAAGTGAGAGGCACGGGGACAGGTTCCAAGGGCAGCAGGCCATGGGACCAAGATGAGGATTGTTCAGGGCAAAACTAAAGGTCATTCCTGCTGCTGCCCTGACCCCAGCCAACCACTGGCTGCTCAAGCTAACAACCTCAAGGACCCTTGGCACTCACCCAGCACAGCTGCCAGTGCTCTCAACAGAGATCCGTAAGTAACCGCAGACCACCAGTGAGGCTCCCAGAATGTCACCCCAAGGGTCCTTGAAGCAAACTTCGCAGGGAAAGTAACTCAGCCAGGAAGCCTGACACTGCCCCACTCCATCCACCTGCACGCTCGGTAACCCTGTGCCTCAGCCCAGCCGATGCTAAGAACAGCCTATCACATACCCAGTCAGCCACCCCTACCAAGGGCCAATGCTGCTATAAGGGTTAGCCAGGCCCCTCCATGTTGCCCTCTTTATCCCTGGCAATCTACAGGAGTCAGTGGGCAAACCCAATAGATTTTGTCCCATCCTTACACACCAGCAGGGGCTGAGTAGCCTCTAGCTTTCTTCCTCCCTAATGGGGGCCCAGGATACCTTTATACCAGGAGAAACCTGGCCAGAACAGGAGTGGGGTCAAGTCTAACTCCAGAAATCTCGGATTGAGGACCACTCCCACCCCTGCCCAGCAAGCAAGCACCTGGAATTCCTCTTCATGCAAATAAGGCATTCCCAGCACTTGCCCACCCTACCCCTAATGATGTGCACTCATTGGCTCCTCAAAGGCTTAAATACCCTCCCCCACCCCCAGTTAAAGGATCTGCTCAAGGAAGCCTGCTTCCTTGCAGCCTGAGGTCTCCATTACCCTCTGCCATCCTGCCTCAGTTTCCCTCTCAGGCCGCCAGTCTGATCCCAAGTGACCATGCCATTCAGGGAGAGGGAACAGAGTGGCAATGACACCTCCCCAGCCCATGCTCATCATTTGCTGAATACCAACTGTGTGTCTGGCTGGTGGGACAAAGGAATGTGTCATCAGGTGAAAGGCAGACTGTGTAGGGTGTCAGAGAAGACCTCCCAGAGCAAGACGTTTAAGTTGGACCTTAGAGGATGAGCTAGAGTTGGCCAAAAATCACTTTTAAATGATAATATTTCTTCTATAGCACTTTATTTGCTCAGTTTCAAAGTTACATTCACTTTTCCAGATTGTGGTCTCAGCAAACTGGGACTTAAAATATATAAATGTTAAACTCTGAGGACCTCTCTAGCCGTTATCCCCATTTTCCAATCAAAGGGGCTGAGATTCAGAGAGGGAAAGGGTTTTTCTGAGCTCACCCAGCAGAGAATTCATACATAGATCTTAAAATCAGACTCCCAGGCTAGAAGTCCTGCCACAAAGGCTAACTAGCCACCTTCTTCTTTTTCAACCTTCACCTGGGTTGACCTGGGACCTGGGACCAACCAACTGTCCCACACCTCCTGCTGGACATAGGACATGTTTTACAGGGAGGGAACAGGTTGGGGGGGGGTGGCAGAGAGCACAGAGAGAGCTTAACCCCACTATGTTTTCATACTTGGAATCTGAAAACACAGTTTCCCCAGCAAAAGCAGCTTAGCATTAAGCAGAAAATCGGCTCGAAAGGATGTGATATCATTTATAGCAGTACATTAAATGCAAGCTGAGAAGCTGATATATTTTAGGAACATTCAGCACACTCTAGACTAATAAACATTTTACAATATTATTGCACATGTTCCTTTCACTTTGTCCAAATAACCATTCCCTTCACATCTAATAAGTCTGTTTGACACATAAGTGGTCTTGGGCAAACACCTCGGAGGCCGTGTTTCTCTGTGCATTGATCATTTATTTGTGTAGCCCGCCAGGACAGTGACTAATGATTTTGAGGTTGAAACGTCCTCAAACATTGTCTTTGCCCCACTGCCTCTTATCGCAGAAATGTAAAATAATTTCAGCTTGGCCCCAGAACTTATTGTTTTTAATGTATGAAAAATGCCTGCTCCTCCTTTGCCTGACGTGGCATCAATCAGTTTAAAACAATATTTGGAGGAGCCACAATCTTTGGGTCCTCCACCAAGCTCTCAAGGTCCCCCGGGAGACAAGCTCCCAAACACCACTTACTGGGGAATTTCCAAACAAACCTGCCATCACCACTGTAGCAACCCAGAAGCATGGTCCCTATAGGCCAGCAGAGTCCTGTGCCTCCACCACCAGAGTAGAGAGTTGATGGGCACAGCTGGCTCCTCTCAGCCTCAAGAATGTTCAAGAGTTCTAGGGCCCAGTGGTTCTGTGCTGGGCTGCGAACAAACCCACCAGAGACCTGGCCTTTAAGAACTCCAAACAGGAGCAAGGCCAAAACTAGTTCAAAAACCATTTATGTGAGAAATCAAAAAGTAGCCCTTCTGGGTGGGGTCTGTCAGTTGAGTCCTTCATTGGAGAACAGCAGTAATAGACCTTTGTGTAAACAAAAAGCAAAGGACTTTTGCCTCTGAGCAGATGATAGCTCCAGTTTGGGCATATTCTTTTGCGGTATATGACCCAAACAACTGTCCAGAAAGACCAGCCTGCTGGAGTGTGAGAGCAGGGCTCAGTGACAAAGGACACAGAGACAATGCTATGAAATACATGTCCTATAAAGGGACAAGCCATTAAGAACAGAATCCCAGTGTGGGGAGCTGATAAGGCAGAAGATTTTATAGAGGAAGGAACCTTTGAATTTGGCCTTTTAGAAAATACAGATGAGTTAGAGGCAGAAGAGGAAGGAGACAGTTCTCACCCCTCAGGAACAGGAAGAAGAGCCTGAAGTCAGACACAATACAAGGAAGCTGGCATTTGCACAGATTTGACATGAGGGGAGGAGGAAAGAAGTAGTAAAAAGTAAGACAAGAAAGGGATATTTATATTCTATGTGGGTACACAATTTAATCCCAGAACTCAGGAGGCAGAAGCAAGTAAATCTCTGAGTTCGAGACCAGCCTGGTCTTCAAAGCAAGTTCCAGGATGTCCAGTGCTACACAGAGAACCCCTGTCTCAAAAATCCAAAAATAAAAAAAGAAACGAAGGTTTACCGAACAGATACATGGCTGAATGGAGGGATGGAAGGACCAGACAGGTAGTCAGGAGAGTTACAGGTCAGTGGGTGGACGATGGATGTAAGCAGTTTAAAGAGTGTGGAGTTTGGGAATACCTTACTAGGGGAAAGTGTGCCTTCTCCCCCCCCACCCCCCACCCCCCCACCTCCCACCCCCCCACCCCCCCACCCCCCGCAAGCAGAGAGAATTCCATCTTACCTTGTCCTTGGTAAGTTTTTTGTTTTGTTTTGTTTTGTTTTTGCTTTGTTTTGTTGTTTGGTTGGTTGTTTTTGATATTTTATTTTGGTTTTGCTTTTTGCTTTGTTTTTGTTTGTCTGTAAACTTGACATTAGTTAGAGTCAACTGGAAAGATGAACCTTAATTAAGAAAATGCCTTCATCATATTGGCCTGGAGGCAAAGCAATAGGACTTTTTTTTTTAATTAAAGATTGGTGTGAGAGAGTCCAACACACTATGAGTAATATCACACCTGCCCTGGTGGGTCTTGGATGGTATAAGAAAGTAAGCTAGGCAAGATCTGAAGAGCAAGCCAGTAGCAGCACCCCTCTGTGGCCACTTTTTCTGTTCCTGACTCCAAGTTCCTGCCCTGAGTTCCTGTCTTGGCTTCCCACAATGGACAGCGACCTAGGATATGTAAGCCACACAAACCCTTTCCTCTCCAAGTTGCTTTGGTCATGGTGCTTGTTCACAGCGATAGAAACCTTAACTAAGACATACATAATCACTTGCCCGTCATGAACTAGAAGGATAAAGGCTGAGTGCCCGGGGAAACACTTCACACTCAGTAGGAATGACCCTTTAGTGTCACCTTGTTGGGGGGATAAAGGCAGGATAAAGCAATGCCTCAGAGAATCCACTATCCTGTTGAGATTGATCTGCTGCTGAGCCTCAAGATCCTGAGGCTCAGGGAAGTGATTTGTCTGAGCTCATCTCAGGTAGCAAGCCAGATTGATGAGATGGCCAAATAAGGCTTCTTCACCCTCACACCTAAAAAGCCCTGCCCAAGTGTGTGCTCACTTAGCTCTGGGGTCAAGTGTATGATTCAGGCCACTGTGATCTGCTTCTCCTCCCTGCCTGACTCCAGAAAACCATGGAATCAATTCATGAGTCAAGAAATCTGTGCTGAGCTCTAGCTTTTACCTCCCTCCCAAGCTACTCTCTCCTCATGCTTCTCCAACATGCCCAACTTGCAAAACAATGCAACATGCTACCAGACACACACACGCGCACACACACACACACACACACACACACACACACACACACCCCTTCTCCTGCAGGAAGCCCCCTCTGACTCCACATCTGAGGAGTTCCCTTGAGCCCCCGTGGCTGCTGATTTGTCTCAGCATGGCACTTAGGTGTTTATATTTTTGTGGTCTGCTTACATCATCTTTGTCTATCCCATCATGAGCTGATGGATAGCAAAGGATGAATTTGTCTTCAGCTCACAGCACAGGGCCTGGCCCAGAGGAGAGTCAGAAAAATGTTGGACAGATGTAGGTGGATGGATTGGTATGTGGATGGGTGGGGGGGGGTGAGTAGGATGCTCGGGTGAGTAGATCAGTAGAGGGATGGATAAGTAGGTGAGTGGGTGGATGAGTGGATGGGCAGGTAAATGAGCAGATAGATAAAGGATGGATAGATAGATAGATAGATAGATAGATAGATAGATAGATAGATGATAAATGGGATGGATGGGTGGATAAGTGGATAGAATAGTGACTGGGTGCATAGACAGATGGATGGACAGACAGAGTCTTTATGGTGGGAAACAAACTTGGAGTTTTGCTCCTCTACTTCCAAGAAGTGTCTCCTGAACTGGGTAAAAAAAAAAAAATAGAAAAGTCAGCCTTACAAACTCAAGCTTTAGGTGGTGACACTGACAATAATAACCCATGGATTCACAGACCTGAGATCGTCCCACGTGAGTGAACAGAGAGAAAAGCTAGATGTTACGCAGGCAGGAGTTCAAGGTCACAGACGGTGCTGAGCCCAGCCGCAATAAGAAACTTGATGTGTGTTGTAGACAGACAGAAGCCGAAGGGCTTGGTGAGCCGTGAAAACAAGGACAAGGGGGCATCTGTGAGTGTTCACCCGATCTAAGTCTACGACCCCTTCTCCTCTGGGAGAAAATGGAACCTTGTGGCATGCCATGGAGCGTACACACACACACACACACACACACACACACACACACACACACACACACACACACACCCCTTGTCCAGGGCTCGGAAGTGCTAGAGAAGGAGACGAGGAAGGAGCTAGAGACACCTCGGCTATCGCCTGGCACTGTTGTTGGAACACTGTCCTCCAAGCAAGACACGGCCACCACTATTTCAAAATCAGAGCAGCTGTGATCAGCCAGCCACAAAGTCAGACCTGACAGTACGCCTGCACAGAAGGACTGTTGAAGGAATGTCATCGGCCCCCGCACCTCAGAGTCCAGACACCTCTTTCTGCCCACCATCTCCCAAATAATCCTGCCTTAGCCTCACGTGGTCTCAAGAGATACTAGGATATTACAGAGGGCAGAAGGTTAATGAAGGAGGGGATTCCATCTACAGAGCTGTCAAGAGGCTGTCATCCGCTGCTGTGGGACTTTTCAGTGGTATGGGCCTTATGGTAAGTCCGTTAAGTGCATTGTTCACCAAGCCAGTCCTGGACCCAATTGTTACTTTCATCTATCATTGATGACCTATATGAGATGAGTATATACCTATTAACATTTTCCCAGGAAGTCTCACTACAACCTTTGGTACCCAAAGAGAACCCTAGATGAGTTTGAGAACAGCAGTTGCCGACCTCGTCTTGTGGAGGATGAGCCGTGCAACCAAAACTAGGACATTTGAGTCATCCATGGGAACAATCCTGAAGAATCCATCCCCCGACCCCTGTTGCAGTATGGATAGTTGTGCCTTCTTGCTGTACCAGCAAATGCAGTGTCTCTGCTATGGGTGACAAGACATGCCACAGAGGTGGAGCTGTTTGCTTCAAGGCTATCTTCTTCTGTGTCTTACGGAGAAGCATTCTTTCTTGATGAATGTGGTCCAACAAGAGAGTATGGGGATGCCTCAAACACACACACACACACACACACACACACACACACACACACACACACACACGATGAAAGACCAGAGACTATATAACATATGGAATGGGACTGAAAGGAAGCTGTGGTGAGATTTGTCTCACCTCTGCTGTGGGTGATAACAGAGGTCACTGAAGCTCAGCGAGCAGTCTGCACAGAAATATTTAGTCAACATAAGGGGGAGATGTAACTAGAAGAAGACATGTAAGCCAAGTCCTCAAAGTCGGCAGCTGGTTTGGTAGGCAAACTGGACAGAGGAGAGGATGCAGTAGAAATACAGGCTTGCCATTTCTTATGTGTGGAGGAAGGGACCAAAAAAAAGTACAGACTACACCTATACTGAGTAGCCCTTCCCAGGACCCAAAAACCTGGAACATAAGGAAACAGTAAAGAGGGAGAAAACACAGTAAAAAATGATAACGAGGCAACTGGACATGAATGAAATGTTGTTTAATTCCCAGCTGGCTAGGTAAGATAGGATTGTGCCTCTGGGTTAAAAAGGAACTTTATTCAGCAAGGACAGCGGAACTTGTGGGGCTTCTGTGGCTTTGCTGAGGCCTGTGGTGATGCAGGAGAGGCTCCAGGGGACCTGAGTGACTGAGTGGCATGTAAATCAGCTTTGTAAAGTGCTAAGGCAATTAACAGAAGGGAACGAGAAACACACATTCCAATGGGGGACTGTCCGTGTCACTCAGAAACAAATGTCGCAAGATTTGTGTCAAGCTGACATTCCTAGGGAAAATAGTAGCAACCAAATGCTGCACTTGAGAGTTTCTAGAAGACTTGACAGGGTTAAAAGCGGGAAGGCACAGGTGCACCTCACTGCGACACTGCTGTGGAGGAAGGTGCTGTCACAGACAGGAACTGCCACCACGGCTTCTCTAATGGGCTAGCCACGACTGTCTTCTAGAACCAGGCAGGGTAACCAGAGGCCTCACAGGGAGCTGCGGACTCGTTGCTCTCCTATGAATGTGGAGAGTACTTGGGTGGATCCAGTGGGTCCTGACAGCTTCCAGGAGCGTTGTGGCAATGGGCGTCAGAGGGTAGATCTGGAAATACAGCAGAACAAAGAAGAAAGATTAAACTTGTCCTAGAGGTAGACAGTTATGCCCGCAGAGCATGCTGTGTGTGGCTATCCCCTGGAGGTAGAGATTGTATGCCTAGCCCGGGGCCCTTTCCACAGTTAGACTTGGCCTGTTGACACACAGCAGCCGTAGTGCCAGTCTGGAAACCCACTGGAGCACATGGAAGACACAACTGGAGAGAACATGGTCCCATTCCCACTTGGCACTCAGATGGGTGAGCAACCTGAGGCAGCCTGCCTAGTGCATGGGTGTGGGAAGATGTGCAGTGGCCCCACAGCACCGTCCCAGGATCAAGAAGCAAAAACCTCGTGGAGAGTGGTTGTGGCTTACAGAAAACTAAATGAAGGAGTGCCTCTCCGCTACGCCACACGACTCAGCATTGTTCTTTTGAAGAAACTGACGAGAGTGAGGGGATTTTTTTTTTCGTGCTGCATTGGGCCTTGCCAACTTCTAGGTAGAATGCTGTTGGATCCCAAGACCAATTGGCTTGCTCAGAGTAGCTAGAGTAGATGGCAGTAGACCTTCTGTAAAAAGCTTTCATAGTACAATGTTAATTCCATAATCGCCACCTTGCTATCTTACACATTTAGAATAGCATCTGAAAAGTGTGGAAACACATTTGAAGGAATAAGGGTAAGAGATCAGTCCACATAGGGTGCAGAGGCTGCACACAGCTATGAGAGTCTTAGGAGTCTTAGGGTTGAGAAAGTCACAGACAGATACCAACAAGGTGACTGAGACTAGCCTACAACAGCCTACTTGTGAATGTGAAAGCATCAGTAAAGGAATTAGGCCCAGAAGACAACCTGCATAGCTAGGAGAAGGCACACCCAGAGGACATAAGATCTCTTAATGAGCCAGACATAGTGGCCCTCACTTAGTGGATCCTAGCATTTAGGAGGCAGAGGCCAGCCTGGCCTGCAAAGTGAGTTTTGGGACAGCCAGGCCTGTTACTCAGAGAAACCCTGTCTCCAAAAAAAAATAAAAATAGATAAATAAATAATAATCATCAACAGCATCCTAGTTGAAGGAGTGGGCTATCTGCCTACAAGCCACTGGTTAGCCAGGGAAGGATCTAAGATCCCCAAACAGTATGCCACAAAGAGATAGTTAGGATTTCTATTGCTGTGAAGAGACACCATGACCATAGCAACTCTTATAAAGGAAAACATTTCACTGGAGCTGGTCCGTTATTATCATGGTAGAAAACATAGTAGCAGGTAGGCATGGTGCTAAAGGGGCTGAAAGTTCTACATCTCAATCGGCAGTAAATGCTACACTGGGCCTAGTTTGAGCCCATGAGACCTCAAAGCCAGCCCCACAAAGTGACACACTTCCTCCAACAAGGCCACCCCTACTCCAACAAGGCCACACCTCCTAACAGTGCCATCCACTATGGGCCAAGCATTCAAACACATGAGTCTATGGGGGCCGTTTCTTTTCAAAGCACCATATTCCACTCCCTGGTCCCCATAGGCTTGTAGCAATAACATAACACAAAAATGCATCAATTCAACTTCAAAAGTCCCCATAGTCTATAACAATCTAAACCCTGTTTAAAAGTCCAAAGTTCAAAGTCTCTTCTGAGACTCATGCAATATTTTAACTGTAATCCCTTATAAAATCAAAATCAAAAAGCAGATCACATACTTACAATATACAATGGCACGGGACATACATCACCATTCCAAAAGGGAGGAAAGGGAGCCTAGTGAGGAAATACTGGACCAAAGCAAGACCAAAAGCCAGCTGGGAAAACTCCAAACTCTGCTTCTCCGTGTCTGATGTCAATGTGTTCCTCAGATTTCCAGCTCCTTTTAGCTTTGTTAACTGCAACACACTCCTTTCTCTTAGGCTGGTTCCACTTCCTGTTAGCATCTCTGCTTGGCAGGTATCCCACGACACTGGCATCTCCAGCATTTTGGGATCTCCAAGGCAATCCTGGCTTCACCTTCACAACTTCATACAAAGGCCTCTCTAGGCCTTCATACAGGGACACCCCTGACACATGCCTGGCCTCAGCAGCTTTCCTTAGCCTTGGTGGGAGATTCCCTGACACATGCCTGGCCTCAGCAGCTTTCCTTAGTCTTGATGGGAGATTCAAAAACCCCTTCCTTCTATCCTTAACTCTAAAGCCAGAACCACATGGCTGAAGCTGCCAAGCTCCGCTGCTTGCTGGGCACGGCACATGGCCCCCTTGTTTAATTACATCTTTACTAGCTTTCTGTTCTCAATGGTTTCCCTCACTGCCTCAACCTGGCTGTCCTGCAACTTGCTCTGTAGACCATGCTGGTCTTGAACTCAGAGATCCCCCTGCCTAGGCCTTCGGAGGTGATTAAAGGCATGCCTCACCACATCCAGCTCCAAGCTTTTCTTCGATTCCTTTTCACATGTTGGAAGCTCAGCTGGGTGGGATCTTGTCCTGAGGTCACTGCTTCCTTTATTCCATTTAATACCAGGCTTTTCCTTAGTCAGTTTATCTCCTTAAACACAGGCTTTAGCTCCATTCTATTTCCTGGTGCCACTTTTCTCCTTGAACTCTACATTTTCTTTTATTTTCCCTTGCTCAGCTTGTTCCTTTTCAGTATAGAGCTTCATAGGAGTGAACACTAATAACCACACAACAGAGTCAATCCTAGGCTGCTTTGAAATTTCCTATGCCAATGTAATTAATCCAAAACTCTTCACTTTAGCCTCAGGGAGACTTTTTGGACAAAGGCAGAAAGCAGCCACATTTTTCACCAAAATATCACAAGAACGGCCTCTAGGCCGCATGCTAAAATTCTTCTCCTCTGAAACCTCTTGAGCTCGGCCTCCACAGTTCAAAATCACTCTCGCCGCGACTGTCTTTCATGTCCCCCGCTAGGATGGCCAAGTAGGCTGTAAGCCTTACTCAAAGCATTGAACTGCTTTATCTAATCCAAAGTCCCAAAGTGCACATTCACTCCAAACAGAAGCATGGTCAGGCCTTATCATATCATTACCCCACTCCCGATACCAACTTTTGTCATAGTAAGGGTTCCTGTTGCTGTGAAGAGACACCATGGTCACAGAAATTCTTACAAAGGAAAACATTTAACTGGGGCTGGCTTACAGTTTCAAAGGTGTAGTCCATTAGCATGGCAGGAAACATGGGGCCACACATGCAGACATGTGCCGGAGAAGGAGCTGAGAGTTCTACATCTTGATCTGCAAGTAGCAGGAAATGATTGCCACGGTAGGCCTAGTTGAGCATATAGGAAACCTCAAAGCCTGCCCTACAGTGACACATTTCCTCCTACAAGGCCACGCCTTCTCCAACACCACACCTCCTAATAGTGCCACTCCCTATGGGACAAGCATTCAAACACATAAGTCTATGGGGGTAATTCCTATTCAAACCACCGCAGTACCACACAACAAAAGCCTGTGGCTGAAGCATAGACCCAAGTGGGGGAAGCTTCAGCTATCAAATTGCTCTCTAAACACATATTTTTATATCCAAAGATTGTTCTGTCAGCCATGGTCAGGAAGCTTCTCTTTACAATGGACAATATAGTTACTGTGCAGATGCAGAACGAGTTGTCTATTGCTGTGATAAAACATCATGATTAAGCCAGATGCAATGGTGCACGCCTGTAATCCCAGCACTCGGGAGGCAGAGGCAGGCAGATCTCTGTGAGTTCAAGGCCAGCCTGGTCTACAGAGTGAGTCTAGGACAGCCAGGGCTACACAGAGAAACCCTGTCTCTAAAAACAAAACAAAACAAAAAAAACATGATCAAGAACAATTGGGGGGGGGCACTGGAGAGATGGCTCAGAGGTTAAGAGCACTAGCTGCTCTTCCAGAGGTCCCGAGTTCAATTCCCAGCAACCACATGGTGGCTCACAGCCATCTATAATGAGATCTGGCACCCTGATCAGGAGCGAAGGTGTATATGAAGCCAAAACACTGTATACATAATAATAAATAAATATTGTTTTTTGAAAAAAAGATCAATTTGGGGAGGAAAGTGTTTATTTGGTTTACAGGTTGGTGAGTCATCAGGGGAACACAAGGCAGAAAGGAAAGGCAGGAGCCTAGAGGCGACTGAAGCAGAGACTGTGGAGGAGTGGTGCTTGTTGGCTTCCTAACCACCTGGCTGAGGACAGAACCAGCCGCAGTGGGGTGGGCCCTCCACATCAACCATCATCAACCAAGAGCTCCCACATCCCATGAGCTTGCTTACAGGCCAATCCGGCAGGGGCATTTTCACAGTTCAGGTTCTTTCTTACCAAAGGACCCTAGTTTATAACAAGCGGACAAAAACTAAGCAGCACATGAGTCAAAGTGACTGTTGTTATGATAAAATAACCTAATTCTCACTCTCGAATGGGAGAAAATCACCAGACATCTGTTATCGCCCCTTGACGCTTAGGGAGCACCATGGAAGAAAGAGTGGACAGAGTGTAAAAGGCAGAGGAAGTCATGAGTGCTGGGCGACACTGTCCTCGGGCAGGACAGTTCCATTCTCACCTCAAAATCAGAACATCCGAGCCAGGAGAGATGTTTTATCAGTTAAGAACACTTACTGCTCTTCCAAAGAACTCAAGTTCAATTCCTAGAACTCATATTGGGTGGCTTACAACTACCTAAACTCCAGACACACGCTCGCGCACGCGGACACACACACACACACACACACACACACACACACACACACACACACACGGCAGCTGTAGTTAATCCCACACAAGTGATCTTCATAAAATCAGATCTGTTACTATCCCTCATTTAAGAAGAAGGTAAGGTGATCAAATGCTCACCTGAAATTCCAGCCACTCCTTCCTACATGTGGGTGCATATGCACATACATATGCCCGAGTGCACACACACATGCACACACATGTGCACACATAAACTACAGGTACTCCAATCTTGGATGCCTACTGTCTCAGAAACCATTAGAACACAGGAGAGTGGAAGGTTAACTGTAAGGAGAGCTCTATCTACGCAGCTTTCAGGATCCTGTCACCACTAATGATGGGGCGGGATGCAGATATTAGAGGAGTCATTTATGCCCCTGTAAGAAAGCCCAAGAAACAAGCTTGACTGGGATGGGATCACTTCTTTAGTGCCCGAAGTGAATAGCTGCTTGTTCAGATCTCTCCGGAAAACAGTAGCATGATGTCAAGAGCTGCGATGTTGCCACGCCTAAAGATAGCGCTGGCTTCCACCTTCCACCCTCCCGACGGTGAGTGCTCTCCCTAGTAAACAAGTCCTTATATGGCTATCAGCACGGGCATCAAGCCTTACGGTATCCGTGACTCATTTTGGACCTATGGAGAGGCTACACGTGGCTCTCCCTGATTGGCTCTTGCTGAGGGTATAAGCCTTTGCCCGCCTGGGGGCGGGGCCATTACCCGCCAAGCAAAGCTGCTGAAGATTCATTTCCTGAGTAAACCGTCTTGAGAAGGAACCTGGTTGTCTTCAGTCTTATTCCTGCTGGTCAGGAAAGGCACGGACAGCATAAAGACAACTAACAGAGAGGTCAAAGAGCCTAAGCTAAGGCCACACTACCCTTCCTGGCTACTGTCATGTGCTGCCCTTCAAACCTCAGACAAGATGTCTCCACAGCCCTTTTCTTTTTCTTTTCTTTTTTTTTTCTTTTTTCTTTTTTTTTATGTGTGTGTTCAAATAAAACTTTATTTATAAAAAAGGCAGGTGGCCAGGTTTGGTAGTTAGCGTGTTGCCTGCAGCTGTCCTAGACCTTTGCTCCTGCTTTGGCCCTTATCAACCTAGAGCCAAGCATGGATGGAAGGGGATTCTGGGGACTGGGTCCCAGCTCAGCGATGGTGCTCCCATAGAATGCTACTATGTCTACTGGGTGTTTGGCATAAGACCAGTCAGTGGAAGTGCAGTAGAGAAAAAAATCAGTCTCTACTATTGCTGGGTTTCTACTGTAACCAAGACACATTCTTAAACAGCAGTGCTGTTTAAGTACTGTAGCAGTTGCTGCTCCAGTAGGGAACTTTTAGTTATTTATGATCTACCACTGAGAAACAGCATACTGGGGTTATGTTTACACTCAGAGTCACAGTGGATGGAATGCTCACTTCAAAAATAATATGATCCTCTGGGATTACGGACCCAAGCTCCTTCGGCCTGCAGGGCTGCCGTCCCCTTGAGACCTGGGTTGTCTGCTGACTGGTGCCGTATCAATTAGGTCACTATCCCAACCCACAAACAGGAAGGAGAGAGACAGGCATACTCTAGGCCTCTCACTTTAAGGGCACACTCTAGAAGCTTCAGTGAACTAGCCAAAGCCTAGTTGCTACACTTAGC
Source organism: Acomys minous (assembly GCF_964271855.1). NCBI lineage: Eukaryota > Metazoa > Chordata > Mammalia > Rodentia > Muridae > Acomys > Acomys minous. The sequence goes on from NC_140487.1 coordinate 92,474,509, forward strand.
AGCATAGGAGACAGGAAAACAGTCTTAAGATGGCTAGATATTCAACTAAAGAATGTTTATATCACTTTGCAATAGAGAAAAAGAATTCTGTGAGGCAACTAAGAGCTCGTATATAGCAACTCTCCTGGCAATATACAACAGTGGTCAGCATCTCAGATGCAGGAGCCAGACAACCCTGAATGCCGTTCCTAGCTTCTATTTCCTAGCTGTGATACTGAGCAAAGCAAGTACCTCCTCCTAGCATCTATTTCCATGAGCACATAAGAGCATGCTCACATGTCAGGCACTGTTCTAAGTACTTTGCATGTACTGCTATTTTTTTCCTTTTTCTTTCTTTTTATACTAGTTTTATTATTTTTAATTTATTTATTTATTTTACATCCTGGTCACAGCCCTCTCCCTCCTCTCCTCCTAGTCCCACCCTCCCTTCTTCCTCCCCCCCCCACCCCGAGAATTTCTCAGAAAAGGGGAGCCAACCCAGCTCATCAAATCACATCAGGATTGCGTCAGTCCTCTTTCCCTTTGGCCCGGCATGGTAGTCTCATCATGGGGAAGTAATCGAAAAGCAGGCAACAGAGTCCATGTCAGAGACAGCCCTGCTCCCCTTACTAGGGGACTCACATGAAGCCTGAGCTGCCCATCGGCTACATCTACATAGAGGGCCTAGATCCAGTCCATGCATGGTCCTTGGTTGGTGCTTCTGTGTCTGGTTGGTGGACTCTGTGTGTGAAATTCATGGTGTTTTCAGCAAAAGAGACTTACCTTCCACCCCTTGGGAGGAAACAAGGACAATAGCAATTGCCAATAAGGTTTGGGAGTCTCTTGGACAACCCTGTTCTTTTTTCTTTCTTTCTTTCTTTCTTTCATTCGTGTGTGTGTGTGTGTATATATGTGTGTGTGTGTGTGTGTGTGTGTGTGTGTGTGTGTGTGTAGTGTGTGTGTGTGTAGTGTGTAGTATGTGTGTAGTGTGTAGTGTGTATAGTGTATAGTGTGTGTCGTGCGTAGTGTGTGTCTGCATGTGTGTGTGTGTGTGTGTGTGTGTGTGTGTGTGTAGGTCAGAGGACAAATTATAAGAGTCAGTTTTCTTCTATCATGTGGGTCCTGAGCATTGAACTTAGATCCTCAGGCTTGGCAGCAAGCACCCTTTCCTATTGACCTATTGCACCAGCCCTGGACTGCTAGTTTTAGTCTCACAATGAATATGAGTCAAATACTATTATCCTTGTTTTGTAGACAAGGAAGCCGAGACTGGAAACAGAAATTCTTTTCCCAGGGCTATGTTTATTTGTTAACTTAAACATGATTAATGAGTGGCCTCTCTGTGCCATGCTCTGTGTTGAGCTCTGAGGAGACAAGCAAAGTAATCCATGACCCCAGCCCTGCCAGAGCTCCAAGATGGGGAGATACGGTACCTGGCCTGCTCTTCCACTTTGCCAGACGGATCCCATGATGCATATGTAACGGCTTGGGAGCTCAGTTTAGAGAAAGGATAGCCAAGTATGCCTTTGTTATGCCTTGTGCTCGTAACAGCTGCTTGACAGCTTTGTCTTAACCCACGCTCCACTTGATTTACTCACAGAGGGTCTACCTGGCAAGAGGAGGAGAAGGCAGTTCTCAATTAAATAGTCACTCTGCAACCGTGCAGGCAGCCAATGCAACAAGGGCTGCAGAGTGCTTATGAAGCCATTCTGCCTCGGGTCATTTTACAGATGAAGATCCTAAGATTCATGAACCAAAGTCACTTTCCAAGGTGACCCAAGAAGCACTGGAGGCAGAAGGAAAGAGAGAGGTGACCACTTAGCCTGGGGTTCAAGTGGCCTTGGTCCAGGACAAAGAGGTGGGCACGAAGGCTATTAAAGATCTCTGTGTCTTCTGTAGGAACAAAGGTGCAGTGGCCAGAGCCATTGATGGCTCAGCAGGGACACTATGTGATGTCACATATTAGGAGGCTTCGCAACAATCAAGCAAAATACTGGGAATCCCCCATCAAGTGGGCTAGAGAGAGGACGCGCTAGTTAAAAAACAGTACTGCTCTTGCAAAGACCAGAATTAAGTTCCCAGCACCCACATCTGGCAGCTCACGGTCCTTTGCAACTAACTCTAGCTCCAGGGAATCCCAAACCTTCTTCTGACCTCTGCAGTCACCTGTCCTCATGAACACACAGATATCCACATAATTAAAAACAAAAATAGGTCATTTAAATATTAAAATAGAAAAGGTTCCATTTCTGGTTCCTCAGCAGCCCTTCAGAGCACTGGCTCAGGCCACCACCCATCCCAGCCACCGATCTTGGCACACTCATCGGAGGCTAGCTGGCTCCTCCCTGCGAGAGTTGGAAAGACAAGGTGAGAGAGCGCCATTCCCAAGTCTCCGAATGCGCTTCTGCAGAGTCCCCTCTCACCTTGGTCTTGTCACTGGGTTAATGAAGCAGGCCATAGACCAGGCCCACCCAGTGCTGTCCTGTGGGGACCAAGAGAAAGAAGGAGAGGCCCCCGATGGACTATGAGATCCAGGGCTGGCACTAGGCTCCTTAGCTACAGAAAGGTTTAGCAGTGAGCATCTTTTGGGAGCTAGGGAGCAGGGTGAAGCACTAGCCAAGCACAGAGCTCTAACCACATTGGCAGGCACAAGCAATGCCTTTTGTAAATAGGGCCACCTTCCCTTCCCACCTGTTTGCCCAAGAGAAAAGCCGGGAACAAACATCACTCACTCAGAACAGATGGTGTTAGGGCTGGAGCTTGGCCCCTGGTTGAGTCAGAATGGTCAGGGCCAGTGAGGAGAAGGGATTTTTCCAGGTCCTAAAAGTGTGGCGCAGACCCAGGCAAGCAGAGCACTAAGATCTGCAGACAGTTCCACAGGATCCTTTATCAACCAGGATGCTCAGAGGGGCGCAGGAGGAGCCTCAGCACTTGGTGGTGTGAGACCTGCAAAATGGAATGCGTGGTCTCACTCACTGTAGAATGTTCAAGAAACAGCACTTGGTGACATCCACATAGCATCCTCACTGGCTATTGCATTGAGGAACTTCCATGTGTTTTATTTGTGAGTTCTGACATTGGCCCCCTCTCCAAGACCCTTCCCCCTTTCCTGTTTGGCCTGTGAATTGGAAAGGGCCTGTAAACAAGGCAGGCGGCTCTTCGCCCTGGGGGCGGGCCTGTCCAACCAGCCAGGGGAAAGGTAGGACCCAAGGGACCCCTGCCCCCACCCACCCCACACAGCCCAGCTGAAGAACTTGTAAAGACAGGATTTGTTTGTTTTCTTGGATCTGGCTCAGCATCTGGCTGAGGCCAGGCCCTTTGGGGAAAAGCAACTTTTAAATAAATGCTTCAAGATTGTGCAAACATTTCAGTAGTATTGGAGGCCTGGTGTTCTGGGTCAGAGAGGAGAAAAAAAATAGCCCGTCAATCACTCTAAAGATGAAAACCTGATAGCAAAGCAGGGTTGGTGAGGACAAGAGCTTGGGTTGCAAATCTCAGTTGTGGCTGACTGAGACCAAACTACACTTAAGCCCTCTCTCAGAAAATCATTTGCATGTTAATCAATAGAGCTGCCCGGCTTGACAGACACTGAGAGCCCAGGGCTCACTGGCAATGAGCCACTGCGAAGCATGCAGAAAGGCCTGGCCTTGGAGGCACAGAACTGCAATGTTTTTAGGCCTGGCTCTGCCCCCTGGTAGTTCTGCAAGTCTGGAGTCAGTTGCTTGACATCAATTAGCCTCAGTTTTAACACTGGCAAAATGGGCTTGCCGTATCACTCTTAGCCCTTGTAAAAATAAAACATGGGTTGCTACAAAAAAGCATTGAAGGAGTGGCAGTGAGATTAGTGGCTGTCTGTGGGACATTTTCCCTAAGCAAGGACTTAAATATGCTTTCAGTGAGTCTCAAAGCCCATGCAACATGGCCAAGCAGCCTCGGCATCTTTTCAGCACTAGGTCCACACTGGCTCAGGTGGAGGCTCAGCCCCTGACCTCAGGCCTCAAGACCTTGAAGCGAAGACGCTCAGAGCTGGACTGCGGATATGTGCACATAGATGCATTCCCAGGGCATGGAGCGTGGAGAGGGGTCTTGGGTCTGCCTGCCTCTGGGGAAATGGGAGATCTGGGCTGGTGTGGAAGATGAGGAAGAAGCTTGTAGACAGCCCATGGAGAGAGCACTCCAGATGGGAGGACCTCAAAAGCAGGCCTGAACGGAGCTACTAGGCAATGAAAAGTCATTAGAGAAATAGAGGCTGCAATGGAAAAGGAGAGGCCCGTACTGGGAGGGCCCAGCTTGGTTCTCTGGGCTAGGGCAGAGTCTTGCCTTGCTCTGCTCCCCCACCATTCCCCTCCCTACAGCTGGATGCTTAAGACTTTGGCCCAATCTGCCTAGCCTGACTCACAGAGCCCCGTGCAGTTAGAGAATTGTGAAAAGGTTAGCGTGCTCCACCAACACTGGTACCATGGTGTTACAGGTACGTGAACACACAGACATGCACATGTGTACACATGGCACTTGACCCCAATGCACAGCATGGAAAGCTCCAGTGTTGGGGTCCGGCCAATGCAGCTAGTGTGATATGGTGTGCTCACAAACTCCACCTGCCTGTTTCTCCTTTAAGAATGAACTACCACCCCTCAGGCCAGTTCATGAGCATGTATACCATAGAGTACAGCCCCTAACTTTCTCTTTGTACATATGGAGAAACTGAGGCTCGGGAAGGAAGAGAGGACCTCCAGCTTTGGAGCAATGGAGCCTGTGGTATGAAGCCTTCCAGAAAGCATAGCCGTGGCATCGACTGGAGAACCCGCAGGTCTCTGGCTGGAAATGGCCCATGTGGGACAGACTTTCAGCATCAAGACAACAGTGCGCGCAATTGCCCAGTGAAATCTCTGAGAGCCTTGGTGAGAGCTGGGTTTCTTAGCTTGTCAGAGCTAGTGAGGACGCTGAGCGGAACACCGCTGAGGAAGTGCTGACACGCAAGTCAAGGAGACATCATGAAGCTGTCTGAGAGCTGACCGCTTCAAGGCAGCCCCAGAAAGGCACAGGTAAAAGAGCAATAGCATTGGGTCAGCACTTTAGTTAGAGGGGTTCCTTTAATGTGAGATGCACACCAGACTGGAGGCGTGTTACACAGCTGCTCCCGGAAAAGGTGGAAAGTGGGTCTATTTAAGAGACACCCAGCAGACACAAGAGTGATGGAGACAGCCAGCGCTTGCACCAAGGAAACACTTGAGGATTTTCAAGTCTGTAGCGCAACCTTCAATCAAGGGACTTCAGCTATGGGACTCAGAACAGGGGTTCCCGCCACCACTTCTGCACATAAACCCATCCCCAGAGAAGTTAGCGTCCAGAAAGGGATCATTGCAGAAAGTAGGAGAAATCTCAGCTGCGGAAGAAGCCACCCTTTCCCCCTTCGGTGTGCCCCCATCGTCAGTGTAGCTGCGCTGTTGCCTGGGGGCACCACACCGACCAGCCTGGGACAGGAAGGGTTTGAACCAGGGTCCCATGACTGGCCAGCAGCCGTTTTTGTCTCGCCTCTGCTTCCTCCCTCTTCCGCCTCCTCTCTGCTGCACCCAGCCTAGTGCCTTCCCCTCCTCGTTCTCCTACGACGGCGCCGCCCCCCTCCTCCTCCTGGTCCTCAGAGCCCAAATACGCGACACCTGGAGCAATCGCAGCCGCCCGGCGGCCTGGGCCTCATTATGGCCGGCCCTTATCGCGGCGTGCATCGCATTATTTCATTTCAAAGAATCCACTGAGAAGCCCGTCCCCGCCGACAACAGAAAGTAAAAACACAGCTGACTCCCATTAGGGCCCTCTCACAGGCTCCGCGTGAGGTAATGAAATATGGAAGCGGTGAGATATGTAATGCTTTATTAAGCGGTCTCGGCTACAACGGCGTGCATGCCAATTACGCCTGCAGGCTACCGCCCGCCCCCGGCCGCCGGACCACCCAGCGTGCGCCCGGCCCGCGCCCCAGCCTGGCGGAGGAGCGCAAGCCGGAGGAGGGCGGGGGAGGCACGAGGGATGGTGTGTGCAGAGGAGGGAGGTGCACTTGTAGTGGAGGAAGGGGCGCAGGAAAGAGGAAAAGGGTAGAGGGAGGAGGAGTGGAACACGGGGAGGAGTGGAGCGAGAGAAGGAGGGAGGAGCACAGGGAAGAGCGTGAGCCAGGGAGTGGGCAGAGGACTAAAGGAGTGGGGAGATGCAGGAGGGAGAAAAGGAAGAGAGCAGAAGAGAAGAGAAGCGAGGGAGGGGAAGGACCACACAGGTCATGGCAAGCCCCAAAGGCCCTATGCATGGGTGAGAGCCAGAGGACTTCCTGGAAGATCAAAAAGCAACAGCCAGAAATAAGGCTCTGAGGAGGAGAGACACTTCCTGAGGTTACAAGGATACAGCCCTGCAAAATTAGATTCCAGTCTACCTGGGCAAGCATCGGAGAAGCAAAACACTGCTGCCCTGGAACAGCGCCCTCTCTGGCAGGGGCAGCAACACCTAAATCAGTGAAGAGCTAGAGCAAGCCAGGGAGTCCTCCGCAGTACTCAACCTTTGTACAGTCTTGAAGGCTGAAGAGCAGCTATCATAGATATGAGCTTTCTAAGCCCACCCTGAAAATGTTTGGAGCACGGTATACCCCGGACTCATCCAGAAACTGCTAGTGCTGAGCCAACAAACCTCAGGCGGAGCTGAGTGACAGGAAAACAGCAGAGGTTGTATGAACCCAAACAACTTCAAAAATGGAGCCGGGGTGCTCATCCATCTCCCCATGGTTATGTTTCCTTTAATCTTGCTCCCCAATAGGATTTCTTCAGACCCTTCATACTACCCTAAAATAGAAACCTCCGTTCTCGTTACACTGGAATCCTCACCCCCATTCCACAGAAGAGAATCTGTGAAGCCATGTGTATCACAGAAAGAACACATGTGGCTCTTAGCTATTGTGGGTTTAGTGTGTGGCGATGGGCACCGTAAGGCCTTTCTGTCCGTTGGCATCGTGTCTGGTCCTCAGAATAGCCATATGGGGATCTTCCTGAGCCGCTCCTGCCTTTTGCTCTCTGTGTCTTTGGACTTGCTGTTCCTTCAGCCCTACTTGCCTCTTCTCTCTTTACATGAAGCATTATTTAGTCTTCCAAGTGACACGCTCATGGGTTCAGATAGGAAAACCCACAACGCAGTGGTTCAAACAGGAAAGAAGTTTGGCCCTTCTCGAAGAATGTTTTAGCTGTGGCATGTGGCCCACAAAAAGACAGGACAGCTATGCTTAGCCAGGGCCCCAGCTTCCTACTGCTTTGTGTCTCCTCTGCATTGTCGTAACCAACACTTGCTCCCCTATACCACAGCCAGGCTCAGCCTGGGCCATGGTAGCAAGCAACTTTACCCTCGTTCACATTTAGTGGGGAAACTCAGACTCCCCACCTTCACCACACTGCAAGGAGTGATGGTAGCTGTAACACCGAGCTGGGCGGCCGGGTGTCCTGTGGGACAACATTTCTCCTAAGAAAAGGAAGAAAAGCACTGAGCTGAGGGAAAGAGCAATGGTTCTGCCACCTTGCTGTGTGTCCTCTGGGAAGCCTTCCTGCATAACTTCCCAGGAGGGAGCGGCTCCCCAGCTTCCACGCTTCTACAGCCCTCTGTGTGTTGCTTCTTCATGCCTTTCCGGTAACTCTGTCTCTCCAGCCAGCCCTCGGAGTGGCTGTCACCTCTTCTGCATATAATCACTCTGATGAATCCTCACTAGGTCCCAGGCACAAGGCTGGGAGTTTTATATGTGAACTCGTTTGTTCTTCCTACACTCTTAGGGATCCCTCCTCTCTAAAATGGGCATAATAATGGTTGAAAACCTCATGAGGTTGCTCTGCGGGACTCAAAGAACTATTGAGATGGGTACTGAGTACATATTCAATAAACAGTGATTGCTACCGCTGTGTGAGTGAGGCTTGGTAAATATACCCATAGATAGGGTTAGTCCAGTTATAAATGGCATTCCATGATCTGCACTGCTCACAGCGAACAGAGAGGCTAATCTCATTCCAGAACATGGATGCTCCTACATGTGCACCCAGAGGGCTCTTGCTAAGGCTAGACATCTTCTCAAACACAAAAAACCACAGTCCAAGAAAGCCGCAATGCTATCCACCTTGCCCCGAGTAAGAAAGCCCACTTACCCTAGCTTGTCTGAGCCATGGTTCAAACTAGGCTGAGAGCTGTAATATAACTAATGTCGCTTCGTCTGTATTCTTAATTAATGGAAGTAAAGGGGGGCAGTCAGGGGAAGTTAACTAGATACCTGTAAAAATCTCTACTACTCGTTCACATAAAGACCAAGTTCAAACACGTAGGCAGCAATGGTTATTGCAGAGATAGATTCAACAGAGACAAAAGAATTTCATGAGTCAACTTAGAATTGTTTTAATATGTTAGACATAATAAATTTTTTTAAACCAAACATTTGATTTTTATCCCTTTTTGATAAATTACCCTCAGGCTATTTCTATTTTTGTTTAACGTTTATTTTTATTTATGTGTCTGTATACTCTAGCATGTGTGCCAGTGCCCAAAGAGGTCAGAAAGGGGACTCTGTTGTCTGGAGCTGGAATTAATAGGTAGTTGAGAGACACCTGATATGGGTGCTGGGAACCAAGCTCTGGTCGTCTGGGAGAGCAAGAAGCACTCTTTCTTAACTGCTCAATCCTCTACAGCCCCTATTTCCATTCTTCTTGGGCCTAGCATATCCTAAACCTGTTCTTCAGTTTTGGCTTATGGAATCAGCCAGGGTATCAGTACGTCATGGTCACAAGTCGGCCTCCGATATGAGAAGCACGCACCCAGGCCCCACTGTGTGGGCAGTGTGAGCTCCGTTGTGCCACCTACGATAGGAACCACAGAGCTGACTGTCAAATTCGGACCCCCTAGTTACTGCTTTCCGTGTCTTCAGAAATTGTTAGTCTGATGTAAAAATGAGGTTTCTGTTTGTGCAGGAGACGGCCTGTCACCCTCCTGTCAGTGCAGTGACTGGCAGGTAAAACCACCCAATCTCCTCAAACAGATCAGAGAATGCTCTGGAGTGGCCTGACAAATTGATCTATCAAGTCCCATACGTTAGGCGATAAACACACGCCTGCCAAAGCTTCCAGCTAATTTATTTTTAAAGCTATTTATTCAGCTTCCAGAAATATTCAGACAGGGAGGGAGAGACCTGTGTGTTTATCCAAATCAGAAATGTCCACAAAACACTAATATTTTCCTGTTGCTTGAGATTATCCTGTTGCTTGGGGTAGGGGGATGAGAGTTCTGGAGACTGGATCCAGGCCCTCAGACATGCTGTACACATGCTCTCCCACTAAGCTACACTCCTTCACCAGCCCTAGCCTGTTGATTTGAATGGAATAAAGTTCAAAGCTAGGCATGGTGTCTGATGCCTATAACCCTAGCAGTCGGGGAATTCAAGGCTGAGCCCTAAGAACATTCATACATCATACAAATAACATTATATAAACTAACAGATTATATTTAGGAATATGCATGTATACGTATACACACACACACACACACACACACACACACACACACACACACACATGCGTGCAATGACAATCAGTGATAAAAGAGGCCATGAATTTGAAAGAGAGAGGTCAGGAATAAATGAGAAAGTTTGAGGAAGGAAAGGAAAGGAAAGGAAAGGAAAGGAAAGGAAAGGAAGAAATGTCATAATTAAATTAAAATCTAAAAAAAAGAATTTCTAGGCTAATCTTGGCAGAGAGTGAGGGAGGGGAGAGGGAGAAAGGAAGGAGGAAAGAGAGAAAGGGAGGAAAAGAGAAGGGGAGGGGAGCAGAAGAGAAAAGAAAGGAGAGAGGCTGAGAGCTGAGCTCACACACATCAAACCCAACCGCATGGCCACGACATTCTGCAGAGTTGCTGATGGGCTATAACTAAAGTGCTGCGGGCGGATTGGTGCTCCCGTGCGCACTCAAGCCCTGATTGTGACCTTCGCATAGGAACGACCTGTACGCCAGCAGCTAATTTTCCTAAGTGTGCACCTCTAATGTGACAATTCTTTCCCCGACTCCAAGGTGTAATTAAATCAACAGGGCTTCTGGCAATTGTTCTCATGATATCAAGAAACCCCAACTTTTTTTTTTTGGTTGACATTGAGCTGCTTATGAGAAAAGGAGTTTGTCATCTCTTCAGCACCTGCGTTCCGACCCTGTTTTTAGCATTCAGTTCCCCTGTCACGACACTGTCATCTTCATGTTGACAACACTTGTCTTCTGACTGAATTATATACAGTGTTCTTTCTCGTTTTTGTTACTGTTGGGTGTGACATATGTCTGTGCTGGATGCATGTGCCTTAGCAAGCATGTGGAGGTCAGAGGACAGTTTTCAGGAGTCAGTTCTTTCTCCCATCTTGGTTTTTGAGTCAGAGTCTGTCTCTGTTTCTGCTTTGCTCTGTACCCCAGGCTAGCTGACCTGAGAACTTCCGGGATATGCTCCTGCCTCCGTTCCCTGTCTGGCCATAGGGGTGCTGGGATTGCACGGGCACACCACTCTGGCCAGTTCTTTCGGTGAGTCCAGGGATGGAATCCAGGTTGTCAGGCTTGCACGGCAAGGACTTTTACCTGCTAAACCATCTCATCGGATGCTACGCCTTAATCTTCCATGACTTTTATTTCTTTCTTCCTGTTTTTGTCTTCTGCCTCTTCTCTCTCTTCCTCCTCCTCTTCCAGCATTCCTCTTTTCCTCCCTCCTTCCCCTATTCTTTAGTGATGAAGATAAAAGGTTTTTTTTCCCTCCTACTGGACAGCATCTTTCTTTTTTCAGATCCAAGCTAGAAGGAAGAAGTGAAACATAAAAATCACCTTGGCTTTTGTCCACATCTGGAATTTCCAACTCCTCTCTCTCCCCACCCACCCACCACCCACCCACTCGTCCCGGGTCTGGTTCCTAGTGCCCCAACCAGCAGTCTCTGATCGAGATTCCTCCAGAGAACACAGTCAGAGACCAGCCTCTACGTACTTTGCTTATGCGTGTCTTAAAGACTAAGTAGAAAGTTCTGCGCGTCTTGTTAGGGAAAGTAACCCAGTTCCACACTTGCCTGGAGCTGAGTTAGCGTCCTGCCTCTCTGTCAGTGACTGGCTTTACAATGGTGGGCTGTCACCTTGTCCAGCCATTCATGAAATGGGCCTTCTCAAAAAGGCTTCTGTTAACATCGATCAAGGCCTTGATTGCTACAGCACCTGCCACATAACAGTTGGCTAGTAAGTGTTTGGTGACAGTCTAACAAGGGAAGCGCTTCAAGAATGAAGAAGCAGAGGAGGGGAAAACGTGGAGTGTGCTGGAGGCCTGTACATGAGTCTTGTGCTTTGCAATTGCTAAAGTGGCCACAGATTCTGTCCCTCCACTAAGAGGTGTCTCTCTGTCCTCACCCTTTGATGCTACTTGCCTGTGTGCTTTACTTGGCCAACTGACCATCAGCCAATGTGATGCAGGCAAATGTGATGAAAACTGAAGTTTGCCTATTTTTGCTGCCTTTGGGAGCTAAGGGATGCCACCAAGGGCGGACTCTCAGGCTAGCCTGCTGAGTGGTGAGACACATGTGGCCCAGATACCCTTGTCCCCTCAGCCATCAACTGGCTGTCACTATCCTCCGATCACAGACGCATAAGCACTCTGCTATTGCTGCATGATAACTGGCGTCCAAAGCAGATTTTATAAATTATTTTTCTTCCTCTCGGTTTCCCTGTGAGCAATTTAGCTACATGATTCAGGGTCAAGATAACATTCTAGGTAAGTTGCTAAATGGAAGCCAATCCAGTTGCTTCCAGTCGTTCTTCATTGGCAATCTGGAATGCCCTCCCAGAGGGGTCAAGATTGTGACGCCTCAACATGAGTCTACCCATAGGACTGCTCACTTCATGGAAGCTAGCTTCCTCCCAAGTAAGTGGTGTGTGTGTGTGTGTGTGTGTGTGTGTGTGAGAGAGAGAGAGAGAGAGAGAGAGAGAGAGAGAGAGAGAGAGAGAGAGAGGGAGGGAGAACACATAAGGAATAGTCCAACTTCAGAAGTGATACACCATCATTTCTACAGTTTGCGTTGCTACAGAGTAGGACCACATGTTGTGGATGTGTGAATGCTATAAACAGAGATCACAGATAACAGTCTTGGAAGCTGGCTTGGTGGCTGAGTCCAGTTCTAATTGCCAACCCAGAACTTGAAAGTGGTAGCATTGCCACTATGTTTTGGAGAAGTCATTTACGGCATCAGATCACTAATGCAAACATCATATGCCCCAGCAGCACCTTCTCTTCCCCCACTCACTCACTCACTAACCCAGTCGCCAGCACTATGGGCCAGAGCCTGAGCTGAATGTCTCTACAAAGACCACAGACAGCTTGAGCCTGGCTGCTGCAGCTCAAGAAAACTGACAGTGAGCCAAGTCCCTCTTTCTGCCAGCGGTGTCCTACAGAGTGGTCTACCTTTCTTCTATCCAGCTCTCCTCCTTCTCTGGAACTACCTCTCCCTCCGAGACAAGGCCAAAAGGAGCCAGGGCTGGCAAGAACAGGAGGAAACAGAGTAACACCAGTCACACCTGCCCCACGTTTAGCCACGGCACATCAACATGTAAGCCTGTTTCAGATGCCTGAGTGTCAGAACCCAAAGGGTCCTCCACAGGGAGCCTCCCCAGCCCCTCATTAAACAGATGGGGAGGTGGGCCCAAAGTCACACCACACCCCCACCGCACTCTGACTCCCCTCCACCCCCCCCCCACAGGCTTATTTCTATTATGCAATAAAGACAGAGCACATTACGAGTCTGGTGACATTTCTGCACAGAAAATGTATTTTTAAGTATTACCCATCTGGGACTCAGAGAAAGGCCCAGGGCAACAAGAACCAACCAGAAATAACAGGAAGGGGGAGAAGTGAGCTCACTGCCTGGTTACATCCCACTTGTGGCCACTCTTCTGTGCTTTCTCCCTACACCTTACAAAGCCTCTTAACCCAGACCGAAGCCAATAGACACTACCTACCTATACAGTAGCCCCCTTGTCTACAGATTAGTTTTGCAGCTATATGAGGTCAGCCAGGGTCTCAAAAGTATTAAATAGAAAACTTCTGAAAATAAACAATTTGTAAGTTTTAAGTTACGTGCTGCTGTGTGGTGTGACGAAGCTTCACATTGCCCAATTCTGTCTGGCTGTGAATTGGTTCTCAGTCTCTCACGCCCACGCTGTGTAAACTGTGTCCTACGACCCAGCTGCCATATTGGTTACCAGATTAACCGCTACAGTATCACAGTGCTATGTTTATGGAGCCTTGGCTTCACCTAACAATGGCCACAGCCACCAGGGTGGTGATTTTGGCGATTAAGATATGCCAAATGTGAGCTGTCAAGTGTGACCATCAAATAAAAGGCTGGGTGTTCTTAACAAGGAGGGGTGAAATTAACCCCTGAGGTTGATCAAATCTGCAAGAAGAATGAATCTTATATCTATGAAATTGTGATAAAGGAAAAAGAAATCTGAATTTAACTGCTACATCTCAAGCATCAAAAGTTATGGCCACAGTGTGTAGCCGTTGTTGAACTAAAGTGAAGAAGGCATTGTGTGTGTGTGTGTGTGTGTGTGTGTGTGTGTGTGTGTGTGTGTGTGTATTATATAGTATATACAGGTTTCTGTGCTCTCCACAGTTTGGGCATCCACTGAAGTTCCTGGATTGTACCCCACCCCCATGGATGTGCTATACCACCCCCATGACAGGTGGTCATTCAGCCTCTGCTTAAAGGTCTCCAGTGACCAGGCAGTCACCACTCACAGAGCTTTGAGAGAGAGCCACTTCAGTTCAAATCTTGGCTCTGAAACAGACTGTTATGTGACCTTTGGTAAGTCATTTGACCTCTGTATACCTACATTGCCTCCTTTGAAAAAACAGAAGTTAATTCCTTCTGAGCAGGGTTGTTGTGATAACTGGCTTTACAGAAGTGTGTATTTACAGAAAACCATCAGTGTACAACAATTAATAAATAGAACTAAGCCAAAACTGGATGGGCACACACCGCAATCCTGTCCCTTAGCTCTGCCTGCTTCCTTCCTGGACACCCTAGCCCACTAAGGCAGTCTACTGGACATTTACTGTTCTCCCCGGGGTCTACCCTACTCCGCAACTCTCTGCCACGTACTTGCCCATTCTCCAGCACTTAAGCTGTTTCCTTGGAAAGCTAGAACCCGGATCAAGCCAAAGTCAGCAGATCCTAAATGTGAAAGCGGGGATGAATAGGCCATTTGAGTGGAAAACGCCACACTGGGGCAAGGGAACTCCTGCAGCAGGGGGATCATCTTTCACAAAGCAAACCAAATGTGCAAGCAAGTTACTGAGTGTGAGAAGTTGTCAGAGAGTGAGAGATAGGAACTGGGAATTTATTACGCCTTCCCCGTGTCAGTCAGGACGCAAACCCGGACAAGAGCCTTTCATTTCCGGCACTGACCCTGTGGTTTGCCTGTGCTTGGGCAGCTCCACTGCCTTCCATGGGCTGGTTTGTGAGAAGCTGTCTGTCACTGCCTTTCCTCCTCACCCTCTACCCACCTCTGCTCAGTCCTGGATCTCCAAGGTCGGTGCGTGAAGCCCTCATCAACAGGAACGTAGAAATGTAGGGTGTTGGGGTGGGGCACTGGTCCTGCTGAGGGACTGGGGCCTGCAGTGAGGTCGCCCCAGGTTTCAACAATTTCTCCCTGATGTCTTACCCAGGGTCCTGTCCTACCAACCACAAGGGCCAAGTTCCATCCCTTGCAGGCTTCCTGAACCCTGTCTGCGCCTTCGTAGACAGCACCTTTAAACTATATGCAGACTGGTGAGACCGGCAGTTAAGAGTAGATGCTGCTCTCGCAGAGGACCCAGGTTCAATTCCTAGCATCCACATGGCAGCTCACAAACATCTGTAACTCCAGTCCCAGGGGAACTGATGCCCTCTTCCAGCCTCCTCAGGCATCAGGCTGTACATGTTTTACACAGACTTACAGGCAGGCAAAACACCTATACACATAACACTTTAAAAAAAACAAAAACAAAATAACACTAAACTACTTATTTCCCATAGACAGAACAGGCTACTTCAGGGAGAGAAAGTTGGTCAGCAGTTGCCATGGGTGAGCAGGCTGGAGAGCAGACGGAGAACTGCCAGTTCATAGACAAGCACTTTGGCCAAGGAAGATGACGTTGTTCTAGGGAAGAGAGGCCATGGTGGTGCACAGCAGTGTACGTGTACTCAGTACCATAAGTTGTGTGCTTAAAAACGGAAATGATCTGTTTAGATTTCTTTCTTTTTCTGGGCTAGAGTGCTGTGGTCAGACTCAGGGGCCTCAGACATGGCAGGCAAGCGCTCTACCCCTAAAGAAATCCTCAGCCCTGCCCAAGATAGTAACTTTCACGTTAAACGTTTTCTGGTGTTTTGCTTTTTAGTGTACGTATGTGCACCCTCATAGGTATGTATGGGCACATCTGTGTGTATATCCATACATGCTGAGTGTGTGTGTGTTTGTGTGTGCCCATCACATCACACCTATAGAGATCGTAAGACTTGTGTAGCAAGTGCTCTTACCTCTTAAGACAACTCAATAGACCCCTGACTGCTGTCTGCTTAAATTCACGTATATTTAGCAACCCAAGCATGCCTCCAGCCTGTGCTTCTGGGAGACTTTTCTCCAAATGGCCCCAAGCTCCTAAGCCTTGGACTCAAGTATCTGGCTAGATATCAGACAGAGCTGCTGGACCCTGAGGAGGCCATTTCCATTGAAGCCATAGAAACTCAATCTCCTGTGTAACGGGAGAAATTTCCGGTCCCCGAGATGTGCATATTGGAACTCTAGTCCTCAATGTGGGGATATTGAAAAGAACCTTCGGGAGGTGTCTGGATTAGTTTAGGTGACAAGGTAGGGCCCCCAAGATAGAACGAATTCCTTCATAAAAGAAGAGGTGAGAGAACTCTCTCCACTCCATCCTACCTTCCCTTCCTTCTTCCCTCTTTATCCCCTTTCACTTCTTCCTTCACTCCCTTCCTGTTGCTCTCCCCAAGATGAGACCATGGGAGAAAAAAAAGACCCTCTGCAAACCAGGGAGATCACCCTCTCCAGAGCCCAGCCATGCAGGCATCTGGCTCCTTGATCTTTGCGAGAATACATCTCTGTATGTGAGCCACTCAGCCAATGACATTGGTTATAGCAGCATCCGAGACAGAGGCTCTGCGGCAGGGTGTTCTTTTGGAAGTGCACACATCCCTGAGACAACTCTGCTGAGCCTGGCTCCAAACCAGGCTTTCCTGGTCTCTGATTCACATGCTGACTCCAGCTCCCCCACAAAACTTGGGAGTCAGGAGAGACATCCTTACTCTGCCAGAGTCTGCATGACCTAGGGCAAGTCAGTCCACTCTCTGTGCCTCAGTTTCCCCTTTCATACAATGAGGAAGTTAGCTAGCAGTAAAGCTTTTTATCCCCCTAACCCGTAGAGTGAGTCTTTCTTCAAATAAACCCTTACAGTGTAAGGCAACTTTAAAGCAAAATAAAATCATGGTTGCTTAGGTCGGGAATAAGATGGGTGGCTGGATCGCTCCTCCTCTGCACTCCTAAGCCTGGTTACGAGCCGGCTCTACGTCCAAGCAATCCTAGAGTTCTATGAGGCACACACTATGACAAACTGTGCCTTAGAAAGTCCTCCAACGCTCCCCAGGTTCTAGCAGGATGTGACAGGAATGGTGTTGAGTGCCCGAGCTTAGTGTCAGCCTTTGCTAAATGATGGGTCCTCTGTAAGGATCCACAGCCTCCTGCACAGAGAGAGCATTGGGGCCCAGGCCTGGAGACCACCCAACAGAGACTCACTCCCTGTAACACCCTGGGGTGTCAGGAACTGCTGAGTCCTTGTGCCTGCCTCTGCCTGGTGGGAAATCTTGCTGTTCCCTAGAGCAGGCAGCCTGCTACTTCTAAACATAAGCCGTTGGCCAGGCTGGGGCCAAGAGCAATATTTTGTCAGTGAGTCTATTAAGAAAATAATGGAATAAAAGAAGCCACCATCGTAAAGTGATGTACAAGCTTCCCTTCAATCTGCCACAGCCAGCCTGACCAAGACTGAAACAGCCCTTCCAGATTGGGCCTGCAGCCAAAAGCTTTAAATAATCATTAAAAATGTGTGTGTGATTTATCACTGGGGACAGGCTGGCACGGGGCTTCGAGGTAGTCGCTCACTCAGCATCACAGGGACTGCAGTCAGTCTGGCCACTTCCTCCTCCGGTGATGGCTTGTGGAGATGGGTGTGGCTACCTTCCTCCCTCCCAGGTGACCCGTGAACTGTGGGCTTTCCCAAGGCAGGAAGGATCTAGCTATAAAAGGTCTCGCTCCCTCTGGCAAGGAGAAAGCAAGTCACCAGTCACCTCGGCATCTAATGTCTCCTGAGTGTGTGGGACCCTTGCCAGGCACATTTCAGGCATTAGCTCATCTAGTCCTCCGGATAACCCAGTGAGCTGCTCTATCTGGGTGACTGTGTGTCATGTTAGCCTGGGAAAGCTGAGGCACACAGATGTAGGTAACCTGCTCACTACGAAGCAGCAAAGCAGGCGCTCCAACCTGGTGTGCCTGGTTCTTGGATCCTTCACTGAGGCTCCATGTGGCCCTCTAGAGGATAGGCCTTCTCTGCTGTCTTCACTTCTGGATTCCCAGTTATCTCCCCTCCTTGGTGCCCTATAAGCCTCTGTGCAGAGACGGCCCCATAAGCCTCCAGTGAGCCCCAATTCCATTTGACACTTACTGTATGAAGAGATATAAAACTCCCCACTGACAGTGGCTCTCCCCTCCTCAAGACCTTGCCTGCAAGGCCTTTCCCTCAGCCTCTGCTGAGGCTTGGGGAATCATTATAGATAGGTTGTGGGGGGGGGATGGTTCAGTCAGTAAAATGCTTGCCGTGCAAACATGAGGATCTGAGTTCAAATCCCCAGCACCCACATAAAAGCTGGGCATGATGGTGCCGGCCTGTAACCCTAACGGCAGGAGCACAGAGACAGGCTTGGAGCTAATGGGCCAGGCAGGCTCCAGGCTCAATGAGAGACTCTGTGTCAAAAAATAAGGTGAAGAATAACCAAGGGAAATACTCAATGTCAACCTCTCACCTCCACACCACAACCATGTGCACTCATATGCACATGTACCTACATGCACACATGCACATGTCCACCTGAGCAAGTACATACACCACACATGCATAGAGTTCCCAGCCATATATATGCACATGGCCTAAGAGGCCAGGAAGAAGACACCCTGATCCTAACCCTCCGAAGCTTCCTCATGGCCTTGGAAGAATCCCCTTCCCCTCTGGGTCTCCCTTTTCTCTTCGGATAGGTGACTGATGAAAATGCTCTCTTACCAATCCCAAGGCTTGTAAGGAAACGGAAGTGGGAAATGTATTAAGCAGGAAGACGCTTGCAACCTGGAGGGCGGCTGAGCCTGTGCAAGGTGACTGATTAGCCTTACTTATTTTAGAAGGGCCAGTGAACTTCTTGCACAAGCTGCTCCTAGGATGATAAGAAACGTTCCCTCAAAGCCTGGGCCGGTCAATCCGAACTGGGTTGAAGGTTTCAGTTCTCACCCCAATGTGGCTGTGCTGAGCCCCAAGGGGTGCCCCACTCGCCATTCTCACTTACTCTCCTCTGGGTATTGCCACGGCCAGAGTGCTATATTCTGTTTATAGGCCTGTTTCTGCCAGATCATCAAGAGGCTCTGACGAACCGTGTACCTCCACCTCCTGCCTTGGTCCAGCCCGAGCCCTGGGCCAGAAGATGGGCTCTGCGTGTCAAGAGATGGATATGATTTATGGGATGGACAGAAACATGAGTGGTAGGGAAGACCAGTGCTCACCCCATGACCCCACTCTATCTCCAGATGCTTCTGCCCCAGAAACCCTTCCAGGAAATGCCACAGAATCACCCTCTTAGGGAGGTAGTGATCTCCTGTCACCAAAACCAGAGGCAAGAGCCCTGAGAGGGGCCATGAAGCATATCCAGTGACACTCCTCCCTGAGCAGCCCTAGAACTTTCCATCACGCTGCCACTCCTTAACACTCATGGACCACCCCCCCGCCCCGCCCCGACTCCGATCACCACAGCAGCTAAGGCTTGTGGCTCTGATTTCAGCAACATACAGCTCTCCTCCAGCTGGCTTCTCTGTGGCCCATCTTCTCTCGTCTGTCCTTCAAAGGCTAACTCAGCCAGCCACCCAGGAGGCGGTCTCTAGAATAGAGACCAGGCCACGCCTGAACACTCCCCACTGGGACGCTGTACAGCCTCAGAGTCTGTCATTAACCTATCATCCACCAAGCAATTTGGGGCCAGTGCTGGAAGCAGCCACACACAGGCAGCAGCAGCCCTGTGCCTGACAGCGAAGGGTCAAGTGGTCAGATGAAGGCAGGAGGGACACACAAGCCATGTCCCTGAAGATGAGTGAGACCTCTAAGGAGGTGGGAGTGCAGGAGTTTCAGTGCAAGTGAGAGATCCAGTTAAACTACAGGGTGAATCCCATCTCTGGAACTTTGTGTGTGACTTCAAGCAGATAATTGTACTTTTCAGGGCTTCTTATCTCTCAAAAGAGCCATTATTGGGTATTCTGTAGGGAAATGTGTGTAATTTGCCTGGAGAATCTGAACAAAAGATGCCAGCTAGTCTGAAGAAAGTGATATCAAAAGACGGAATATTCTTAAGCCTCAGAGAAGAGGGAGAGAGAACACCAGAGATTGGAGAGGGCTTCCTGGAGGAGGCAGCAGTAGATCCGAGCCTTGAGGGAGCAGGACTTCAGTAGAAGAAAAGGAATGGTTGGCACCATAGTACAGGATACCAGCAAAGGTCCCCCTCCGAGTTTGATGAGAGATGCTGCCAGTGTAGCGGAAGTCCATGGGTACCAGAGATTTTACTGAGCTTCGTGATAACTATATCATGGAGACAAAATTTTTCCTGGAGGCTGCCAGAGTCCAGGAACCTCTGTACTGCCAACCCTCCAGGACATTTCTTTCTGCACTGCCTAAGCTCCCAGGCTCCTAAATGCTTCCACATGTCAACCCTGACCTGCAGGGCTCCTTATCTTCGCTTGCACAACGTGGCCAGCCAGCTCTGCTTCCGGGCTCTGGATGGCCTCCCTGTGGTCCTGGTGCAGACGTCCATCTCAGGACCACCAGGTACTGTCCCAGGCTCCATCAGAAATACAACACCTGCCTGGAGTGGTGGTCTCACCACCTCCTTCTTCCTCCTCCGGCCTCAGCAGTGCTGAGGGCAGCATAGGTTTAGCTGGGGTCTGCAGGGTGCGGAGAATGTTATCATTCTCAGGGAACTCCATGTCCCCGTCCCACTGCTTATTCTGGCCCTTACCCTAGGATGCTGCGGGAGGGAGGCCCACCATTGGTGAGATCGCCCTCCTGCTCTCAACTACCCAGGGCTCACAGTTCCAAAGAGGTGTCAGGTTTCAGAGCCCTGAACTGAGTTCCAGGAGGGGCAGCCACAGCAGCCTCTTTGACTTTTAGAGTAAAGAGACTGGCAAGGCTGAGGGGTCACCCCCTCTCTAGTCCCCTGACCCTCACCCCTGCAGATGCCAGGCATTTATTTTCCTTTCAAGGTGGAATATGAGAATTCTAGGATTTTAGCACCTGAGGACTCAAGACTCTTCAAACAGATGGAATCTGAGGCTATCAAAACCTAGGGGAGGTTGTTGAATCTTACATTTCTAGAACCCTGAAATTCTAGACTATCCTAAGCAACCATGCATACAGGAAAGAGATGGGATTCACCGCTCCCTGGCTATGTGATGCTGAGCAAGAGAGCTAACATCTCCGTGTTCTGCTACGGTGACACTGAACAAGAGACTTAACAACTCCGTGTTCTTTCTCATCACCTGTGACATGGTGCTATGCTACTTCCCACTTCTTAGGGCCCTGTGTCAACTGAATGAGCTGACATGCACTGAGAGCAGTGCCTGGCATATGGTCTTAGTGGCCACAAAGTACTGGCTCCTGCCAGCAACTGGCATGCACTTGAACAATCCTTCCTAGGACTCAGCCCCATGAGATCCTGGGCAGTGAGCCCACCCATACTTGGACTCAACTCATATAAATAAATAGGCACCATTTTAAGCCTCTAGGTATGGCGTGATTTTTTTATACATCAATAGAATACCTTCCAGCCAGAACACCAGTCCCCTTGCTACGTACTGTTGAAAGAGTCACGGCGTGAGCCCAGGTTCAGTATGAGTGGGAACCCCACAGGGTCCTGCACACAGGAGGTATGGTCCATAGTGGACTATCTTTGGATACCAGCAATCAAAAGTGCCATCAATCCCTCAAGGTTAAATCCTGCCTTGACCCTGTGTCGGGCTGTCAGTTTTCTAGAAGGTAAAATATTCTACTGTGTTAAGACAATTGTTTCATGGGGCAGCTGGGTATGATATCAGAACTAAGCGGCCATGCTGAAGTTCTCATCTAGTTAACTCCAAGTCAAACGGAGTGTGTCCTCCCTAGAAAGATCCACCAGGGCTGCCTAGCTTAGCCCTCTGC